>NC_051400.1:3144429-3144662 GCF_015228065.2 Penaeus monodon
AAAAATGGCACGAGCCTCGATTCCTATTGGCTGACGACCTCCCGGCAGGTGATTGCTGAAAAATGTATGCACTTGTTCAAACCTCACTCGAGTATCGCAGCTGAATTCCGACCAATCCATTACGTAAATCGCCGGTGTAAATATTTGCCCATTCACTTACTCAGGCCTCCTTTAGTGTTGATTAGGAGTGCGAAGATAAATACGAAGTCCCTCCTTCTTCCCATGTTATTAGC
>NC_051400.1:3144746-3145594 GCF_015228065.2 Penaeus monodon
TTTGTAATCTTCTCTTACTTGTCTGTTGCTTCGTTATGTAATTTGCTGATTACGTACACGAACATAGAAATATACATTACTCGCCATTATTTCTCCTCATTCCTATACCCTCGACATTTTACTCTTCTAGTCCTCAAATCTCAACATCTACAGGAACGTCTCTACCTCATCCTCTCCACATCTCCACTTTATCCACCTTCTCTACCTCCTCCACTCTCTCCACCTCCTCCACTCTCTCCACCTCCTCCACTCTCTCCACCTCCTCCACTCTCTCCACCTCCTCCACTCTCTCCACCTCCTCCACTCTCTCCACCCTCCCCGCCCTCCCCTGTCAGTCAGTTTCATAACCACCTCCTCTTTCATAACTCGGCTCTTCAAGCTTTCCACCTCATCCTCTCCACTTATCCACCTCCCTCATCACTTAGCTCCACAACTTCTCCACCTAATCCCATCCTATCCTCCACTTCTCCACCTCCATTACTCTCGTCCTTATCCTCTCTTCCTCCTTCATCCCTTTCATCACTCAGGTCAACAATTCTTCCACCTCACCTCATCCACCTCTCCACCTGTGCAACTCCTCCATCACTTAGCTCCTCAGCCTCTCCATTTTATCCCCTCCATCTCTTCTATCTCCTCCAACACTCAGCCTCTCCACCTCTCCGCAGCCTCCATCACTCAGCTCCACATCGTCTCCACCTCTCCACCTGCTCCATCACTCTGCTCCAAAACCTCTCGAACTCTCCACCTCCTCCATCACTCAGCCTCTCTACCCCTCCACCTCCTCCATCATTCAGCCTCTCCACCTCTCCAGCTCCTCCATCACTCAGACTCTCCACCCCTCTACTACT
>NC_051400.1:3145657-3145805 GCF_015228065.2 Penaeus monodon
ACCGGCGGCCGATTACGTGAAGACTTATACCCTCCACCCAGGGGATATTATTCACAATTCTTCAATAACCCAAACATCGATAGAGTCTAATGCTTTCCTTTTACCCAAACGGGCCCTCGCAGCGAAATCTCCCTATTGGTGCTTTGGC
>NC_051400.1:3146263-3146456 GCF_015228065.2 Penaeus monodon
TTCACATACACATACACATACATTTACATTCAAATAAACATATGTAAGTACGTTTGTTAACTGATGTATCTTCTAGCATTGATTAGTCAAATAGAAATACTCCACGAACACCTGTGCGTACTTAGCAGGTGGTGCTGTCAGCGCGTACTTTCCTAAACTGATTGTCTAATGATTCAGCTGATAAGAAAATATG
>NC_051400.1:3146869-3146961 GCF_015228065.2 Penaeus monodon
TCCCTGTGATCAATCGAACATATTGCAAAGGCAGTCTGAGAGAACAAACATTTATCTTGAAGGAGACGGAGAAGGGAAAAAAAAGTTTCAAA
>NC_051400.1:3146982-3147114 GCF_015228065.2 Penaeus monodon
TTTTTAAAAAATCGAGGGAATACCAATAATAAAAAGCGTGATCCCGAGCGTAAAGATCACCAGCAAGTGTTAATAACCAGCATCATTAAGCGAAGTCAGCGACATCATCTTCTCGTCTGTTTGCTCATAGTC
>NC_051400.1:3147141-3147547 GCF_015228065.2 Penaeus monodon
GACTCGCTTTTTTTTCTCCCTTTTTCCGCCCAGTCCAGTGAGACCGTTCAAACAGTTTAAAGTGTTCCGGGCGAAGAGAGAGGTACATTGCAACTCCTGGAACCCTCTTCTCGTCTCTTTGGAGGAGCGATTTCCCACGGTCCCTGTAAGGTAAAGTCGCCCTAATGTCAGTAATTAATTAGACCTTTCCTCGTGTGCACTCTCGCCCGGCCAGCCCGCCGCGTTGGGGGAGAAGGGAATACGTGCCCTGTGTCCTCGCGCCCCAAGGTTCATAATCCGGTGGTCGCGCTCGCACCACTTGTTGCCGGCTTTAGGCGTCTGTTCTTGTTAATTAGTCACTTGAGTTAATTAGTAATTAAGACGCAAGTTGTCATAAGATTAGCGCTAGGGGAGTTTTGAAGGCTCC
>NC_051400.1:3147652-3147775 GCF_015228065.2 Penaeus monodon
ATGTGGGGGGTAAAACGTTTAACGAGGGAAAAAGGCGGGAACGTTGCAGAATTGTTTTGGGGGGCGGGACCCCAGGATTTTTAAGAGGAAGTTTCGTCTCTCCGCTGGGGGTCCGGGGGCGGA
>NC_051400.1:3147876-3148580 GCF_015228065.2 Penaeus monodon
GATTTGCAGGGTTTTTTTTTTTTTGAAGAGTCGAAGTGAGGGGAGATGGCTTGTTTAGGACGGTTTGTTGTGGGAGGAAGACATATTTTAAGGCAGCGAGGGAAGGGAAAGGGAAGAGGCGACGCGGGCCAAGATGGCGGCCGCCGGATTAGTGGTTTTGGCGGGAAAAGTTAATTGTCTTGATTTATCGCTGTTGCTGATGGAAGGCGGTCGTTTGGATTTCTGTTGTTGTTGTTGTTGTTGATGATGTTTCTTTGCTACTTTTCGTATTTGATTTTGTGTATGTATTTATGTTTTTTTTTTTAATGTTTGTGTTTGCGTTAGGCTGACTTTAAATTGACACTAAATGAGTAACTTTCTTTTAACACGTTTACACGTTTATGCCTCTGACATAACTAGCGTCCCCATTTTCCTTTCACAAGATAATTATCCAAAAAAAAAAGGAAAAAAAAATCGCCAATCTCATCTTGCACGCAACTCGAAACTATTTAATGTAGTTATATATGTATACATTTTTATAAAGCCTTTTTTTAAATTTCTTTCTCTCTTTCTTGCAAATGGATTCTAGTGTTTAGAGCAGGTGAAAGTTGTATCGCCTGGGCTCATTTGCATACATAGTGTTTATTAGCAATCAGTAAATATCAAGCTCGCGAGGGAGATAATTGCACTGCTTCCTGCAATTGTTTTTCTGCAATTGTTTTGTT
>NC_051400.1:3148730-3148879 GCF_015228065.2 Penaeus monodon
ACCGTTTGTTTTATGATGCGTGTTTTCTCTTATCCATTGCACGACGGTTGCATAATAATATATTTTAATAATAAAGATCTTTCGACGCCTTTATGATTTATTTTCATTGTATTTTATTATTTTTAGTTATTATTTTATTGTTATTTGTA
>NC_051400.1:3148909-3149065 GCF_015228065.2 Penaeus monodon
TTTTTTTTTTAGTGAGTAACTTTTTTTTTATCTTTTTTTCTAAACGCGCTCATTATGAACATATATTTTTTACTTTTGTTTTGAATATATTTCCGGATCGCATTTGTCTATTTTATCTCCTGTCGATTGGGAACTGATAGAACTTTTTTTTTTGCG
>NC_051400.1:3149249-3149474 GCF_015228065.2 Penaeus monodon
GTGTGTTTATTTAACGTATTCCTAGGTATTTCCCCTTTTATTTCATCTTTTTCCCCAGTCTCCACTTTTCTCCTCTCTTCCTCCCCATCCTTCCTCTTCCCTTCTCCTCTTGACCCCGGTAGTCTTCCAAGCTTCCCTTTCTTGACTATTAATTAGCGCGAAGTTAATGAGCATGTTGACAATTAGTTAACTGCTCCTTCTCGCCTCCCTCGCCCCTTCCTTGCT
>NC_051400.1:3149503-3149715 GCF_015228065.2 Penaeus monodon
GAGCCTCCTCCGCCTCGCTCTCTTTCTCTCGGGATTCCTCTCTCTGTCTGAATCTCTTGCTCTTTTTGTTTTGTTTCGTTTTTCTTCGTTGTCGTTGTCGGTTTTAGTGTTGGTTCTCTTTCTCTCTCTGTGCGTCGAATCTTTTTTTTTATCTGTCTTATGTTTTATGTGTCTATATCGGTCTCTTGTCTCTTTGTTTCCTTCTGTTAGTA
>NC_051400.1:3149959-3150082 GCF_015228065.2 Penaeus monodon
TATCCCAACACCTGCAAATTCATCTTAATGTAACTCAGATTCCAAGTGGTATATTAAAGTTTGTTAATCAAACTCGAAGGAGATTATGCTCTTTAGTCGGACGGTAATGATAAACACATAAGC
>NC_051400.1:3150481-3150626 GCF_015228065.2 Penaeus monodon
TGAGTGGATGTAATAGTCTCCTTCGGTGGCACTAGCATACTGATAGCCATTACACGGAGGGTCATTTTCGTTAAGATGACTCTTTAGTATAGAGATGGAATTGCTGCGTTTTGTTTCTTTGTTTGCCGTTAGGGCTATGACTAAT
>NC_051400.1:3150728-3150867 GCF_015228065.2 Penaeus monodon
TTAGGAGTGCCTATGGCTTATCGATGTGCTAGTCTTTGCCGCTGTCATGATCGACTGACATGATTCACCGCCGACGTTTTAGTCATGACCACGTCTAATCACTTCATATTTTCACTGATGCCATCGCTTATTGTAGGCT
>NC_051400.1:3151020-3151682 GCF_015228065.2 Penaeus monodon
CGCTACGACCTGAGCACTGCCGGTTTTCACTGTGGGCGTAGGTAATAGCAGCAGCCTCCCCCCCACCCCCCCACCCGCATCCTATCACTCCCGTTGCTAGCAGCAGTGCCCCCCCCCCTTCTAATCACTCCCGGATCTTCAGTGCCGCCGTCGCTACTAGCAGTGCCCCCGCCACTAGCAACTAATATCGCAGCGGGCACGGCAATCGAAGCTATTATACGAGAGAGCCAGCCGGAAACCGCGTCTTCCAGGAGAGATGTTTCCATTTTTGTGCCTATTCAATTACAAATTCCCATTCACCGGTCCAGCGGGCTTCCACTTTAAGCTTTTTCCTCGTTATAAAATTCCCTTTTCCGCGGAGAAAGTTGGGGGTTTGGGGGGTGAGGAGGAGGGGTTGGGGGGTTCAGGGGTTTGGGGAGGGAAAGGTTGAGTGGTTGGGGAGTTGGGGAGGGGGAAGAAGTTGAGGGGTTGGGGTTGGGGGTTAGATTAGGGTAAGGGAGTTGGGGGTTAAAAGAGGAAGGGGTTGGGGAAGGTTGGGGGGAGAGAATGAGGGTAAGGGGAGGAGGGGTGAGTATAGGATGTAGGTTGGGGTTGATAGTGGGGAGAGGATGAATAATTAAAGATGAAAGGGGGGGGGGGTAGGGCGACACTCCTTCCCACCC
>NC_051400.1:3151700-3151988 GCF_015228065.2 Penaeus monodon
AGCCTTTATCACCAAGTATCATAATCATCAATGGTGAATATTATAATGGAACAAAATAAAAAAATATATATAATTATAAATGCCAAAAAACTATATATATATTCGGTGAAATATTAGAAATAAGTTTCCCATTATAGTTCGCGGTCCGATGGGTCTTGTAGTGCCACTTAACTAGTTTCCAGCTCCTTAAGAATTCCAGTAAGATATAATATGTTAATAATAGGCAATTCTCTCTTTTTTTTCTCGAAGTTCTCTGTATTTCTTTTAGTTTTGGGGGATTCGTGATGT
>NC_051400.1:3152025-3152379 GCF_015228065.2 Penaeus monodon
TGACTACGTTTTTTTTTCGCGTTTTCTTTCGTTCTTCCTTTTCTTTTTTGTTATTTTCCTTATTGTTTGCCCTGTCTCTGACCTACCTAACGAAGTTCCTTTAAACTTATTTATCCCCTTTCGCTGTCTCTTTCGTCTCCCCCCCCCCTTCCCCCGCCTCTTTCGTCTCTCCCTCTTCTCCCCTTCCCCCCCTTCACCCATCCCCCCCTTCTCCCTCGTCTCCCCTCTTCCCCCCCTTCCCCCCCCTCCCCCTCCCTCCCCCCTCTTCTCAGTCTTCAATCCCCTGGTCTTTTAAGTCAAAGGGCTATGGCAAGATTGACTTCCTTCTAAGACTTAGTGAAGTGATGAGTTTAT
>NC_051400.1:3152420-3153170 GCF_015228065.2 Penaeus monodon
TATCAATGTTGAGAAAGGTTCCTGTGTTTATATATTTTTTTTTATTTGTTTGTTTACCTTTGTGTGTGTTTTTGTTTATCGTGTTATTATTATTGTTGTTCCATTTTTGTCTACCTCTCCTTTTCCGCTTTTTCTTTCTCCATTCATTCTCTTTCTCTTCCGCTTCTACTTCCCTTCTCGACTTTCCTCACCCCTTTCCCCCTTCTCTTCCTTTGCTCTTTCCCTCCCTCGTCCTTTTCTCCCCGTTTCTCCTTCCCCACTCTTCCTCCCTTCTTTCTCCCCCTTTCCTCTCTTTCTCTCCCTTCTCCTCTTCCTTTCCTCCCCTCTTTCCCTTCCCCATCTCCTCCCCCATCCTTTTCTCCCCTCTCCCCCATCCTTTTCTCCCCTCTTCCCCTTCCCCATGGCTGGTGTTCACTTAAAGAGCTTAGTGCTCATTGTTGTACAAAAGGTTGCTTTTACGAGGACTGGGCATTAGAGTTAAGGGAAGGGGGGGGGCGGGGAGGGGATCGTGTAATGGGGTGAAGGGGGGGGACTTCATATAATGGGGAGGGTGAAAGGAGGAAATGAGGGAATTGCGGAGAAAGAATAGGAAGAGGGGGAGGGGTAAGGAGAAAGGGGAAGAGTGAGAAAGGGAGGCAAGAGGATTGAAGTAAATGGAAGGAGTGTTGGGGGCGGGGGGGGGGGGAGATGAGGGGTTTAAAGAGGAAACAAGGAAGAGGATAATAATTTGGAAAGAGAGGGAAAAAAAAC
>NC_051400.1:3153249-3153414 GCF_015228065.2 Penaeus monodon
AAGGAACCAGAAAGAAGTGGGAAGAACGAACGCGAGAAGAAACATGAAACATTATGAAAAAAGTGGATGAAACATAACGGAAAATAAGGGTGATTCTCCACGAACCGATCATCCATCCATACATCTATTCAAATGATTCATTCGTCTATCACTAATCATTCACTC
>NC_051400.1:3153501-3153735 GCF_015228065.2 Penaeus monodon
AAGTAAGTAAGTAGAAAAAGGCGAAACATTGAATAAGCGAAGGGATAAAATCAAAATAATGCAAAAGAGGAGAGGAAAGAAGCAAGGAAACTGAATAAATGTGATAGCAAAAAAAGAACGGAAAAGGTGAAAAGGAAACAACAATAAAAATAGAGACAGAAGAAAGAAAGATCCGGAAAATTAGAGTAATAGAAAGAGGAATAGCGCAGGAATGTAAAAGGAAGAAGAAGGATT
>NC_051400.1:3153978-3154085 GCF_015228065.2 Penaeus monodon
AATGAAAGATGGAGATTGAGACAGAGTCTATTATGGTTCGTTGAAAAAAAAAAGAGTCGTTCAAAGAATATTCCCTAGAAATTCTTCTTGTGCGCGTAGTTAGATGT
>NC_051400.1:3154818-3155045 GCF_015228065.2 Penaeus monodon
GTATATTGTATTGTATTGACAGCTTCGTCGTTATCATAATTTATGACTCTATTTCTGATTTTATTCGTACCAATGTCCCGATGTTATTATGGGTTGTGCATATATATCGTTTACAGAATTTTGTTTCGAAGGAAATGTTAAGGTTTGGGGAGTATTTTAGCGGGATGTTATTACTTATCCGGAGCCTGCAGTAGTGCGCTACGTGAAATACTAGGAAAGTGTTCCTT
>NC_051400.1:3155208-3155544 GCF_015228065.2 Penaeus monodon
ACATGTCTTTGTATGTATGTATCTGTGTGTGTTCACACACGTGTGTACCAACTAGTATCATTGCTCATGAAAAATAATAGCAGCATTTTAATCCTTGATATTGTTATTATCAATATGAATTCCTTATAAATAATACATCACAAATAGAATTAAGACACCGGTAAAGGTTGCAAGAATCCGATATTTTTAAAAATGCCAAGTTAGTAAAACAGGAGAGATATCGAGAGTGGATCTGCCAGTTAAGACTGTAATGGTGACAGTGATCAGTAGTCATTGAAAGTCATTGGAAATTCACCTGCCAAAAGTAAGAGACTGTGACTGCTAGATCTCCCTCTC
>NC_051400.1:3155605-3155868 GCF_015228065.2 Penaeus monodon
CGCCTTTTGATATAGTGTCGTTTTTTTTTAAGACTGGTTATAAATATACTAATATTTGTTTTTTTTATTCTTCCACAGGTACGTTGTGAAGTCACCCTAGTAACGCCCTAGTCCTGGCGTTGTCTCCCCCCCTGATCCAGCCCCCCCCCCTTTTATGCCTCCCCCTCTCCCGGTCATCGGTAGGTGAGTCCCTACGTATTGCTTGTGTATACCGGTTCTCTCACCCGTCCCATACGCACTTTCGTATCTACGCGCGTGCGGAA
>NC_051400.1:3156059-3156327 GCF_015228065.2 Penaeus monodon
CCCCTCTCCACACCTTCTCTTTCCTCTCTCTTTCGACAGAATGCAGAGGTAGTTTCTCTTCCTCCGCAACAAGAAGACAATAGGCAACTGAAGACTCGCCCGGATCGATAACAACAACAAGAATGTAAAAGAAAGTCACTGGGAACTCAAATATGGTTCCTTTCGCCGAGACCTGATCTTGCGCTCTGTGTAATTTGTGTTGCTTTTGTACGGGATTTGAGATCTCGCTCTCGCGCTCTCTCTCGGTGTATCTATTATTATTTGTGTG
>NC_051400.1:3156430-3156503 GCF_015228065.2 Penaeus monodon
TTTTTTTTGGGGGGGGGCCGTGTCTGTGCTTCTCTTGCTGTTTCTATCTCTCACTTTATATATATACATATAT
>NC_051400.1:3156644-3156728 GCF_015228065.2 Penaeus monodon
GACACGTCGCGTCGTCCCGTCATGTACGAGTTGTCGATAGTGCAGATCTGTGCCTCTGGCTTTTCCTACACTTGCCTTTATACT
>NC_051400.1:3157137-3157347 GCF_015228065.2 Penaeus monodon
AGGCTTTGATATCGATCCTCCTCTGCTTGCTTGATGCACCACCATGCACAGGAGTTTTGGATGGAAGGACATCTTTGGCAGCGTACTTTAAGCCTTTTCGTGTTATCTTGTCCTCGTATTTATTTCCTTCCTGCCTTCCTTTTTTCTTCCTTCCTCCTTCTCCTTCTTTTTCTTTTTCTTTTTGTCTTTTTGGTTGTGTTTTGCTTCTCG
>NC_051400.1:3157432-3157911 GCF_015228065.2 Penaeus monodon
CACATCCTCTCTCACCTTCATCCTTCCTCGGGGTCTTTCCCTCTTTCTCATTTTCTACTCTTCTTCCTTTCCCCCCTTCCCCATTCACTATCTTCCCCTTCTCCGTCACCCCCCCACCCCCATAACCCCCCTCCCCCATGTAATGTGCTGCCTCGGCCGTACATAGTAAATTTTGCCCCTTTCATGTTCAACAAAAAGACTCCCATTGCAGTCTGCAGGTCTTTTGTCCCGGCGATGAAAAAATGTATTGTTCTTGAAGAATTTTTGTTTTGGCTTCCATTGTTCTGTAATGAAGTCCTTAATTGTTCGCCTTTTTATCAGAAAGCAGTAAAATTACTGTTTCTGTTCGAATGTCTATCCAGGGAATTAGTCGCTGGATTTTGGTGAATTTGGGACAGTAAAATGTGGCGGGTCTTCTCCCTAGAGTTTGACGTCGGGGATTATTGGCACTGACGATTTGTGGACAACCGGGGAGGATT
>NC_051400.1:3158848-3158974 GCF_015228065.2 Penaeus monodon
TAAATGTGTTGAATGTTGCCGCTATTCCTTAAGTTTACACCAGGGAGGAGTGTTAATGCCCGAATAGTTGTGGTGTAAGAAGTTTATACACCCAAAAGGCGTTAATATCTTGCTGCGGCTTCACAT
>NC_051400.1:3159480-3159663 GCF_015228065.2 Penaeus monodon
TGTTGTTGATGCAGAGGGCTACAGCATCCGGGACAAGCTGTACGATCGTCCATTTTTCCTCCGGCGAGTCTCGTGGAGTTAGCTGGATTAAGTGAAAATTGTTGGCTAAAACAGTCGAATGGGCGGACGTTAATGTAGGCAGCTCATATGTTGTCTTAATTGTGTGCACGCGAGTTACTCCGT
>NC_051400.1:3159989-3160508 GCF_015228065.2 Penaeus monodon
GGAGGAGGAGGTGGGTAGCTGGTGGTGATGTTGGAGAAATGAGGAGGATAAAGAAGGGGATATGAGGAGGGAGGAATGGAGGGTAGGGACTAAAAATGAGCGACAAAAGGACACAGGATTGGAAATTATTGATTTGTACTTGTGCGTGAGGGAGAAGAGGGTGTGTGGGTGAGAGTTGATAAATAAGGATGTAGAGAGAAGGAGGAGAAGAAGAAAAGGGAAACGGAAATCTCACACGGAAATTTGAATGAGAAATAAAGAAAACATTATTAAGGGGAAGAGCAAGACACGGGAACCGTACCAAGGGAAAAAAAAAGAAACGAGAACAGCGAAAGAAAAAGAAACGATTATTAAAAAAGATAAAGAAAGGAACGAAAGAGGAAGAAGCAAGGAGATGTAAAAACGAGAAAGAGAGCGCCCCTTTTTATCCGGCTAATCGAGAGCATGCAACTTGTTTACACACTCCATGCATGAGGCTGAGCAACGACCACTCTTGTCATGCAGGGCAGGCAGTGGGCT
>NC_051400.1:3160577-3161729 GCF_015228065.2 Penaeus monodon
TACAGTGTGACGTCATGGGTTCGTCAGGAAGGAAAGAGTGGGGGGAGGGGAGGAGGATGACGTCACACTGTGCGGCAGTGACGTGGACGGAGCGAGTAACACGTGCAGTGGGAAGCCAGGATGTGTACACTCGGGGATGCTGGTCGTGTACATCTGTTCGTCCCCGGGTTTTTTTTTTTAGACTCTTTTAAAAGACTTTTTTTCCTTAGGAATTTCGCTTTTATTTCTTTCTCGTTTTTAGATCCTCTCGTTTTTTTTTTAATCTGGGGAAATAAGTGTCGAATATCAAAGTCAAGTCGAGAGGTTATCCCCCTGATGCTTTAATTTAGCAAGGAATATCACAGCCGACTTTGATGTCTTAATTTAAGTTGAATATGTATCGTCACATCGTTATGCGTGGTGCGCTCTCGTGTTATGATTGTTTATATTTATATTTCATGTTTTCAAAATGAATCTACGCGTTTAATTAATCTACGCGTTTATTTTGTTTGTTTATTTTAGTGTTTGTTTTATTCGCATGTTTGTTTATATTAGATTTAAAGTTCGTATTTCGTATTTCTAGAATGAAACTGTTCTTTTGTTTGGTATTTGTTTATATAACATGTGAAGGTGGACGCACACTGTTGCCAGATCCATCGGCGAACGAAAACAATAGACAAAACCGCCATTTATTAACACGTGGTGCTTTAGGGATACACGACAGGCAAGCGAAAGAGAGAGGGACGGTCGGGAGGGGAAAAAAAAGAGAGATGGGGGGGAAAAAAAGGAAGGGAAGTGTAAAGAGAGGATTAGAAAATAAAGGGGAATAAAGAGAAAGACGGGAATGATTTTGTGAGAGAAGCTGGAAATGTTGTACCGTAGGTCTGGCTACAGTGATCACTTCCTGCTCATTTAACCCTTTCTTTGGGGACACCGCGCTGCCGGGGACATGATCAATGGCCTGCCTGCATGGAAACACGTCGTACCGCACGGGGAATGCTAACAGCGAGTGTTTAGGACCAATAGGCTGAAGGTTACAACAACATGGCTTGGCGCACCTCTTTGGCCCTTAACGCTTTTAGGATCCTTTTCCCTTTAAAAAGATACTTTCCCTTCCTGTGCTGTGGCGAGATTAGGGTAAATTGGGAAAGGTGTAATGAAAGGATTCTTTTT
>NC_051400.1:3161933-3162024 GCF_015228065.2 Penaeus monodon
TGAGACTAAGCTTGAAACTTGGATGTTACATGTAAGCGGCAAAAAAAGAATATTGGAGTTCCAGAAAAAGCTGTTTACATATTGGAGTATT
>NC_051400.1:3163030-3163215 GCF_015228065.2 Penaeus monodon
AAATTGGAAGTTCGAACATGTTAATGATTTAATGTCAAATGTCAGCTTTAATTGGAAAGTCTTTTATGTGTGTTTAATCAGTCAGGATAAATGTTATTGTTTAAAATGAGTGTCACATTGCATGTTTCACGCTGTAACATGTTCGACGCCCCGGGAAGAAATTATATTGCCTCGATCGCGTTTCT
>NC_051400.1:3163554-3164027 GCF_015228065.2 Penaeus monodon
TACGCGCGCTCGACCGTCTCCGCGGCACTCCCTATCCCGTGTCATTTATCATATTATGCGTATTGATTTTCTCCTCTGAATGATACACTCTAGCTCTACCCTACATAGTCGCAACGGTACCGCACCCTCCCTGCTCGCTTATCCCTCTGCCATACCTATCTTCCTCTATCCTTCCTTTCTTCCTCTTTTTTTTTTCCTCTATTCTTGCTCTGTTCTTCCTATGTGTCCTATCTTCTCTCCTTTCTATTTTCCTCTGTTCTTCCTGTCTTCCTCTACCTTTCCTGTCTTCCCTGTCCTCCTAATCATCTTCTATCCTTCCTGTCTTCCTCTATCCTTCCTGTCTTCCTTAATCTCTATCCTCCCCTTCCTTTCCCTTTCTCCTATTCTCTTGTTTTCGTAGAGTTCATTATTTTTCATGTTTTATCTATCATCTATCCGTTCTGTTGTGTTCATATATCTATCGTATACCCATC
>NC_051400.1:3164126-3164465 GCF_015228065.2 Penaeus monodon
ATTTTTCTACCGTATTATTATCGTTGTCTCTCTCTTCCACCCTTTTATCCTACCCTGCTAAACCCCTGTGAGACTGACCCTGCCACCTTCCCCTGCCAAACAGTCTTAATCTCCTTCAAATATTTTGGCGAATCCCGGTGCAGCTGTTGTGCTATTTGTAGCGGTTTTGCGCTCTCAATTTCTGCTAAAGAAAGAGTGTCATTACCTGTACAAGCTGTTGATTGAACAGGGCTCGGGATTTGCGTTTATGAAGAGGTATTTCTTTTAAGCGTTAATTTTTTCCCCCTCCTGATGGGTCTTTTAGATATGTGCGGGCTTCTGAGTTGAGATGTGCGTATC
>NC_051400.1:3164574-3164790 GCF_015228065.2 Penaeus monodon
TTACAGTGCGCTAGAGCTCACCACACCGCTGGCGTTGTATTAATATCTGGGCTCTGTAAGCGCTTTCCGTAATAGCATTCCTAATACAAGATCATTAGCCGTACATTATTACCCGTCTTTATTTATTCCCGAAGCCTGAATATTACCCTGCGTAAAGTGGATGTGTTCGAGAATATTGCTGGATTATTCTCCCGAGGGTCCCCCGCCACCCACCCG
>NC_051400.1:3165051-3165470 GCF_015228065.2 Penaeus monodon
CGATGACGAAGATATTGGATTGGCAAGCTACAGTTTATGGGTTGGTAGAGCGTCATATATTTTGCTTCGTAATACTATTGGTAACTCAGGCCTTTCGGCTTTTAAGACCCATATAATATTTTATATCTTGTTGTAGCCTACTTATACTCTCATGCATCATCTTGCTTTATGGCTCTGTTGCTCTGGCTGCCTTGCCTTGTTTATCTCCGGTAGGCCTATCTTCTTTCCTATCTGTCTCTCACTTTTTTCTCTTTTTTTTATCCCCCTTGGTTCCCTCTTTCATTTTTTTTTTCGTGTTTTGTTGATGATGTTGTTGGTTCACTTGAGGCGGGTTTGCGTGTGTGTGTGTGTTGGATGTTTTCAGTTTTTCCATCGGTTTTAATAATTTGCTTTTATTTTTATCGTGTTTCCCCTTCTCT
>NC_051400.1:3165607-3165765 GCF_015228065.2 Penaeus monodon
AAGAGTATAAGGCAAGCTATATTTCACCTTCCTCTTCTGCATTGGGCCTCGCGAGACGTCGTATTTTCGTGTGTGTTCGCGTCATCCCCCGTCACCCGCGTGTAAATCAGACGGGCGCCGCGACCCGCCTCTCCGCCCGCAGCCCACGCGGGTCCTGT
>NC_051400.1:3165788-3165878 GCF_015228065.2 Penaeus monodon
GCTCCGTCCTGCGGGCTGGTTACCCTCGCTGTTATCTCCGCGTCCTCTGCGACCTTTTAGGTTCTGATGGGCGCTGGAGATAGTTGGTGT
>NC_051400.1:3166345-3166583 GCF_015228065.2 Penaeus monodon
ATAACAGAAGTATTAGCCACAGAGAACAACCATTTTTCTTCCTCATGACTGGGACTCGTTTGTCATTGTACGATTTATATATATATTTCTTTTTTTCCTTCTTCTTCTTTGTGATTGGACACGGTTGTTTAGGGGGGTAGGGGAGGGGGAGAAAGGGGAGGTAGAGAAGAGGGAGAGAGAGAAAAGGGAGGTAGAGGAGTCAAGAGAAGGAGATGGAGAGGGGGAATAGGGGAAGAAG
>NC_051400.1:3166795-3166918 GCF_015228065.2 Penaeus monodon
TTGGAAAAGGAAAGAGTGTGTGTTATAGGGTTTCGTTGGGGGGGAGGGGGAGGGGGTATAGAAGGGTCCCGAGAGCGAACATTATTACGATATGTTGTAAATCAGTTAAATGTCAACCATGTT
>NC_051400.1:3166954-3167107 GCF_015228065.2 Penaeus monodon
GACTGTTCTGTTGTGTTATTAGTGATTTACTGTTATGGTTGTAGTGAGCGATGTTGTTATTGCTGTTATTTACGTATTTCGTGTTTATTGTTTTATATTTTTGGTGGTTTTATTTCTCCTTTTGTTCTGATGGTCACAACTTTTTTTTTTTCT
>NC_051400.1:3167490-3167592 GCF_015228065.2 Penaeus monodon
GGAAATAGTCCGGCCTGATCGAAATCGCATGTTTGAACTTCGGCCGTTTCTGTGGGATTTATGGTTTTCGATACTCCTTTTTTCCGGATTTTCCCTCCCCAC
>NC_051400.1:3167816-3167895 GCF_015228065.2 Penaeus monodon
TCCACTGGATGTATTGATTAGTTTAAGTATTGACTGCTTGTGACAGATTGCACATACAGGCTCTCCTTTTCATAGTTCT
>NC_051400.1:3168002-3168093 GCF_015228065.2 Penaeus monodon
AAATCACCCTTTAGAAATTGATGGTAAACACAGGGTAGTGTTTTCTGATTTGAAATCTCTCGTTGGTTTTCATTCTGTCTCGTTCTTGCTA
>NC_051400.1:3168441-3168523 GCF_015228065.2 Penaeus monodon
TTCACCCTCTGTCTGCTTCTATCTACTTCCCCGTTCCTTTCTTCTCAAATCCCTTCGTCGTCAAGTTTCATTCTCCTCTTGA
>NC_051400.1:3168777-3168850 GCF_015228065.2 Penaeus monodon
CCAGACTTTCCCCCTTTCCCTATTTATAAACGTAAATGAGATTTTTTGGGGCCATTGAATCCGGAGGCATTTT
>NC_051400.1:3169240-3169687 GCF_015228065.2 Penaeus monodon
CTTTTCTCTGGATGATAGATGTTGGTGAATGTTGAATGTCATTATTCATTATTCTGTGTTTTTCGTTTATTAAAGTAAAAAAAAAAATGGAAGCGAGGAAGGAGGAGGTGGGGAAAAAATAACGACCTGGCAACTCGGAAGAATTGGGGGGGAGGGGAGAAAAAGAAGGGAAAGGAGGGGTGATTGGGGGAAAAAGGGGGGGGGAAGGGGATTTAAATGGGGAGGCAATGTATAGGCCTATGTAGACGCTAAACCTGATTAAAATATTAATGATGATAATTGCACAGCCCTGTAACTTAGTCGAAGCTTAAGTAAAATTATTTAGAAACCTTTTTTTTTCCCCGATCGTGAATTATGCCCATTAGTCTTCAAGCACATTCATTTTCTTTATTACTTAGGGATTCCCTGATAGGCCTAGACTTGGCTCCCGAGATGGAGGGAATGATA
>NC_051400.1:3169906-3170017 GCF_015228065.2 Penaeus monodon
GATCTACTCTTTCTCATACAGGGATTTATCGTCTCTCTTTGTTGTTACTGTTTCCCTCTCTTTATGGTCTAGTAGGCCTATATCTTCATGTGCCCCTCCGATCTTTTTATC
>NC_051400.1:3170181-3170331 GCF_015228065.2 Penaeus monodon
TTGTGTACATACAGTCTCTCTCTTTTTATCCATCTGTTTATATACCGACATGTTTGATTATCTCTGTGTATCTGTGTATCTATAGAGGATATCTTCTCTCTCCCTCTGTGTCTTTTCTATTTGTTTACATCTCTACCCCCAAGCCTTCTG
>NC_051400.1:3170741-3171071 GCF_015228065.2 Penaeus monodon
ACCCTCCCTCCCCTCTCCCCGAGATTCCCCTCATTTCCTCATGGCATTCCCCTCCCCTCCTTTTACCCTTTGTTATCTCCTTCCTTGATTTGTCTCGTTTCCGTGACGCTGGAGAGACAACCCCCCCCCCACATATTATCTCTTTTCAGCCCTTCCTCCCCTCCCGTTTCCCCTCTTCGACGATGGGGAAGGGAGGGGGGGGGGAGCGAGGGAAATGGGAGAGGGGAGGCAGAGGGAGGGAGAGAAAGTTTTTTTTTTTCTCCCCTCCTCTACCCCTTCTTCCGCTTTTAGTCTAAAGCTTTGTGATATTTTTTTTTTCGCCTTTCGTTA
>NC_051400.1:3171349-3171469 GCF_015228065.2 Penaeus monodon
CACCCATATCATCCTTACATCAGTTCTTATGCCTCGTTTCCGCCTCTCTCGCTTTATCACTAATCTTGCCATGTGAACTGCCACTTTTTTCTGAAATGTAAGAGAGAAAAAAAAAACTAA
>NC_051400.1:3171865-3172000 GCF_015228065.2 Penaeus monodon
ATGGATGAAGAGGGGAAGAGATAAGATATGGAAGAGGAGGAAAGTGTTAGAGGGAAGAGGACGAAAGGGTGAAATGAATAAGGAGAAAGGAAGCAAGGATAGGATGGCAAGGGTAAACGGAGCTGGAATGGAATA
>NC_051400.1:3172068-3172243 GCF_015228065.2 Penaeus monodon
CCCCCCCCTCCCCGCCCCCCAGATGGTGCCAGCCAGCTGTGAACGGCGCGGTAACTCTCCGGAACGCCAACAGGTCGCTGGGGGTGCGCGGGATTAGCACAACACAAACCGAGCATTGTTTACGGCCGGCCCGCGACCCTGATGGCGCGGGCTGAGGAGCACGTGGTTTCAAAGG
>NC_051400.1:3173022-3173140 GCF_015228065.2 Penaeus monodon
TTTACAACTTTGCGGACAATTTCTATCGTTTTATGTTGCTTGGTTGCTTGGCTATGGGCGCTGTGGGCTGAGTCATCGGCGGGCGCGGGGGCTGTGTTGCATGCAAGACTTGTTTCAC
>NC_051400.1:3173617-3173773 GCF_015228065.2 Penaeus monodon
CTTCTGTAGTCGTAAGCGCACATATCATTCCGGAAATTTAAAAATTCATATATTGTATGAGTCAATTGAAATATTTTTTGTTAGTGCTTAAGCCGTTTGAGATAAGCCTGTGATTTAGCTAATAGATTTAGATGGTATTGACGTTGACTCTTCTGT
>NC_051400.1:3173929-3174420 GCF_015228065.2 Penaeus monodon
ATATACAGTCAGCTGCCCCCGCTCTTCATTAGCGATTCTCTTCTCTGCATCTTTCATTTCTTCTCATCACTCACGACTCCCCCTCTTTTATTCTGTCTTTTTAAACCTCTCCCCTCTCCTCTCTTTCTCCATCTTTCTCGTCTTTCTCTCAAGGCCCCGGTCCAGCATGGCGGGAGACTCCTCTCTGGAGACTACATTTCACGAGCGAGCTTTTTCCCGCTTTGTCATTTTTAGTCCAATCACAGTCGTAAATCTTTATTATTGTTATACCCATCACGGACCCTCTGGGCGCAACTTGCGATCCCGCGGGTGTCGCCTTCCTTGGCCCTTATGCTCTTCCGCCATAAGGGTGAGGATCGGTTCCGGAGGAGGGAAGGTGGGTTGCGCCCGTCGTCCCGCCCCATAATGGTGCATATAATGTTTAGAGATATTAGGAGAACAAATTATTGCCAGACTGATGGTCTTTGTTCCGTCATTAAGGCTTGGGCTTG
>NC_051400.1:3174708-3174807 GCF_015228065.2 Penaeus monodon
CAAAACTTAAGGATTTAGATATGATAGATACTTCTGACGTCGATTCAAGCATCGGTCCTCATATGTCTTGCAAATGTTTATCTGTCCCTATCCCCTATC
>NC_051400.1:3174849-3175230 GCF_015228065.2 Penaeus monodon
CCGTCCCTCTCCCACTGTACCCCTATGCCCCTCTCCTCCCCCCACCATACTCCCTCCCTCTCTCCTCCCCGCCACCATACTCCCTCCCCCTATCCTCCCTCTCTTCCCATCCCATCTCCTTCCCCCCCTCTACCCCTACCCCCCCTCCCTCATGACCGACCCCTATCCCGACCCGAACGAGGGGGGCGAGGAAAATAGCGTGATGGAGAGGGAGGGGACGAACGGACGAAGGGACGACGGCTGATGATGGACACTTGTTTCGCCATCTCCTTGATCTCGCGTCTGCTTTACCTTCCACTTAAGTAAACGAGGCTGTCCCCATAGCGTCGTTTTAGTCAAAGGGCCACACGATTAGGATTTTTTTTTATTGTTATTATTTTT
>NC_051400.1:3175533-3175880 GCF_015228065.2 Penaeus monodon
TCCTATCTCTTTTTCTACTGAACTTCGAAAATAATCATTTTATTTCATTCGAAAAAGCAGTTTAGGTACTTTCTCTACACACATAAATTGTGCCCAGCGTCTTAAAAGTCATCTGTTCTTAAGGAATAAATTATTAGCAGGGAGAAACAGGGTGTAGGAAGGAGGGGTGGGGGTAGGGAGGGTAAAAGAGGGGGAGGGGGTGCTACGTGTCCGCCCCCGTGTTGTTGCTTGATTTAATGCTTGATAGTTATTGCCGTTATTGATGTTATGATCGTTAATGACAACGTTTGCGGTTGTTATAACATGATTGTAATTTTTCGTTATCTTCACCGAGCTCGGTAGTTGTA
>NC_051400.1:3176030-3176193 GCF_015228065.2 Penaeus monodon
AATCATTCGCAGTAATGTTGGAATTATTATTTTTTCTCTCTCTATCCCTCTAAAATGATACGTTGGATCCAGTAAATATAGCAGACAATTATATTTTATAGATCGCTTAGTTCAATCAGGGGAAAGGAACGAGTGAATTTAGCGTCTTGTACAAAATTTAACA
>NC_051400.1:3176278-3176859 GCF_015228065.2 Penaeus monodon
CGTGTATATGACAAATTTTATTTCTCAACAAACGCTGTAAAAAGCTAATAGTATCTACTCTTTCTTATTATTTATTAAATAATCAAGCAATTTTCTTGTATTATTTTCACGGGACTGGTTTCGAAAGGGAGAGAAAAAAGAAAAGAAAATGGTGCGTAGAAAAGAGAGAAAAAAAGAAAATGGCGCGTAGAAGAGAGAAAGAAAAGGATGATGAGAGAGAGGAAATGAAGAAGAAATAAATGAAAAGGAGAAAAAAAGGAAGAAAAATAGTGCCTAAAAGAAAGAAAAAAATAAGAAAATAGAAGAAAAACAAAAAGTGCAAGAAAGAGAGAAAATATAAATAATAATTATAAAAAAAAAAGATTCACGAAAGCGAGAAATAAAAGAAAAAAAGAGAAACAGAAGTCTCTTTTTAACGTCTTAAGAAATGCTGCGGCCGAAACCCCGCTATAACAGGACGCCTCGTTAGACGCGTGTCCTTTCGCCGTGGGACATCGGACACTGGTGGGGGGGGGGGAGTTTATGTATGCGGATGCTTAGTAAGTTAAAAAAAAAAAATTGGGTTTCCGTTTGTTGGGGTT
>NC_051400.1:3177202-3177427 GCF_015228065.2 Penaeus monodon
AGTGTAGTTCCCCCGCATTGGACTAAGAGAGAGAACATTTGCTAGATTGAAGTAGAGAGGGATGATGTTTGTATTATTTTACGGGCAATAACCGCTCATAAGGCCCCTCGGAGCGGCTCTGCATAAGTGTACACCGCTCTTGTGGACGACCGGCTTTCCCTGTCTTTTTAGCTCTGTCTTGACTAGGGTTTTTTAGTTTTCTTTATCATTTTTGGCTTATTTTTT
>NC_051400.1:3177610-3177694 GCF_015228065.2 Penaeus monodon
GGCATTTTATTCTTCATTGAAGTATAATTTGTTTATGGTTTTCTTGCTGTTATTTTCTATTAAGCTTTTCGATATTGCTTGTTT
>NC_051400.1:3177895-3178379 GCF_015228065.2 Penaeus monodon
ACGGTTGGAGTCGTTTCATTTAACGAGTCCCCAGATCGATTCCAAGTCCATTTAGTTGCAACGATTTCTCCCAACGTGATATTCCTCTTGACAGTCTCTTCATATCATTACCGGCGCGTATGAAATAACCGGAGACTTATTCCCAGAATGATAATTAACGTGGCATCGATGGCCGCTGTACAGGGAGGCAGTCGTATTGATGTCGGCGACCGTCTGGAAGAAAGCGTTACGAATGGCTGAAATTTACGGCATGATACGGATCCGGTTTCCATTTTTGGCACTTGGAACTGATTTGATTCAGCTCTCGATGACTTTGGGGGTGACTTGAAGCGGGCGTGATCCCTCACGGGTATTGCCCTCCGAACTTCCCTTGGTGCGGGTAGAGTGAGTGACCCGTTTTGATCTCTTGTCGGTTTCATCTTTCGAAATTTGTTTTTTTTTTTGGGGGGGGAGTTTTCGTCTTCGTTTTTAGGTCGAGCTCGGT
>NC_051400.1:3178707-3178894 GCF_015228065.2 Penaeus monodon
ACTGTACATCAAGCCACATTTTGAAACTACAGTCTAATATTTTAAATGTATTTTATATCGTGCCATCACGGTAGTGCATTTTCACTATTGAATGTTTTAAAAATACGCAAATAGTGTAAATACACAACTGTATTGACACGATGCAAAATACATTTGAAAGATTAGACCATAGTTTCGAAATCTGGCT
>NC_051400.1:3179104-3179403 GCF_015228065.2 Penaeus monodon
CTCCTCTGACCCCTTGCCCTTTAGTCAACCCCCTCTCCCCTCCCCCCACCACAACCCTCGCCCTCACTCCGTGGAGAACTCAAGATGAGCTCTCAAACTGATATACAGGAACACAAACTGAGTAATGCACACCCCATCTCGCTGCAGATCTTCCTTCTTGCTACTTTTCACTTAGTCTGGTGCGACTTTAAGAGAGATGACGGAGGTTGTTGTTGTTGCATTTTTTTAAGATATATATATATATTTTTTAATCTTTTTCGGTGGGTTTGTATCTGTTTGAAAATATCCATCTCCAAAAG
>NC_051400.1:3179426-3179710 GCF_015228065.2 Penaeus monodon
TTCAATGAGCAAAGGTCGGCTGAAATACACGTAGTATTGATGTTCACTTGTGGGTCGGCTGTATTACAGCATTACAGTACTAACAGAAACGTGTATTGTCGTAAGGAATTTGATGTACATATTCAGTCATTGGAGAAATGGGAGAGCGCCAGCACTTCTACTCTGCATATTGAAAAGTGGTGTGTCCGCTCCGTAGAGTTAGTCGATAGATCCCTGTGCCGCCTCGCCAGTCGTGAGGAGTGTTCAGTCTCCTTTTTATTTGTTTGATCCCTTGGCAGTACGTC
>NC_051400.1:3179816-3180381 GCF_015228065.2 Penaeus monodon
CATTGGTGCGAGTTCATATGCAAGATTGGCTCGGTCGGTCATGGGAATTTATTTTGATTTGTCGTTGCATTATTTCTTTTTTCTTTTTTTTGCTACGAAATGGCAATAATCCCGGTGTTATTGCTCTTGCGTGTCTGGTAATAACTATCATTTGCAATTACGGCCGTGATTCACTATTTTGATCCTGGAGAAGTAAATAGCACTGCGCTAGAATACACTTTGTATTCAGGGAAAAATAGGGATTGAATTATTACAATAAAAATACACATTTCTGTATGAATAATTGTCACTGAATTTAAATGAGAGTTTTATGTCTTCTCTCTGTCTGTCTTTTGTTTAGTCTCGCGTGTGTGCTGCTATTTGACGTCTATTTCTGCTAGCTGTGCGTAGCAGTGAGTAATTGCTAGTGTGTCACAGTGGGAGGGAGGGGGGAGGAGGATATTCGATAGCATTCTGGGGGAAAAATGTGTGACGTTGGTATGTTATGATGCGGGTAGTTATTTCACTAGAAGGTCTTGACGTCATGTGCGAGATGCTCCTGTTTGTTGTAGAGGTATCGAGTGCT
>NC_051400.1:3180633-3181120 GCF_015228065.2 Penaeus monodon
CGGAAACAACGTCTCAACTTGACATCGACTGCCAGCTCGATCTTGAATACTTCTTGGCCTTCGACCTCGACCGTTAGTTTCGTTTCCTCCTCGACAACGGCGCCCCACGCACGCACCCGGGCACCGTACTTGGCATCTGACAAAGCAAGAACAGCTTCTAGAATGACTGTATTCCCTCCATAAATCGCCCGTGAATAAATCGCATAGTAATCGCCGTCGAGCACAAACGAAAAATCCGGGTGTTGTGTAGAAGCGAGCGTTCTTGAACGTTTGAACAGTGCACATGTATAATTTTCTGAACATGGCCGGTGGATTAAGGGTCGTAAATCCGATGGAGTGAGGCCAGATTTTGGCTCTTACGTCCTAATATTACTATGATATCACGTTGCTTTTCGTGAATGAATAAAAAGAGATTGTAGTTTGTATCTTTCTGTCGTTCCTTATATTATTAGACACATGTAGCATTGTATCTATATCGCATGTGTAC
>NC_051400.1:3181160-3181328 GCF_015228065.2 Penaeus monodon
AACGTGTTTGTTCTGTTGATTTTGTGCGCTTATGACATTTTTTTCGGTGTATTTAGTTTCATGGGGAAAGAATGATGATTTCAAGGTAGGCAACTGTAGGTAGAATTACGCGGATTTGAATTGATTTTTACGAATTTGAATTTTCTTATGTAAATGAGATATCCAAAA
>NC_051400.1:3181359-3181507 GCF_015228065.2 Penaeus monodon
GATAGCCTTTTAACGATTTTGTACTCCCTTTGCTGTAACTGGGGTCCGTCCTTGTATCATTATATTGTTTACCGTGTATGTGTGTTGTGTTGAGGGGAGGGGGGGAATGATTTATTTATGTTTGTTTTTATTACCTCGGCTTCTTTTC
>NC_051400.1:3181776-3182002 GCF_015228065.2 Penaeus monodon
AGTGATGGAATCTCCGCTTACTAAATTCCTGCGTTTGCGAAGGCCTCTCGAGTGTCTCCTGTAGCGGGGGATTCCTGAAAG
Organism: Penaeus monodon; assembly: GCF_015228065.2. Taxonomy (NCBI): domain Eukaryota; kingdom Metazoa; phylum Arthropoda; class Malacostraca; order Decapoda; family Penaeidae; genus Penaeus; species Penaeus monodon. The sequence continues at coordinate 3,181,858 of NC_051400.1, forward strand.
ATTCTTGGGTAGTGTCTTAAGGTTGGAATTTACATGGTATCGATCGGGAACGCGTCCAACCCCGATTAACCGAACTGCCTCGTTCCGTTTATTGAACATCCTTCGGTGGGATTCACTTTTGGCGGGTCTGGTTTGCAGCCGGATT
>NC_051400.1:3182209-3183015 GCF_015228065.2 Penaeus monodon
AACAGCATGAGTATTTACACGATCACAGTGTGCGCGCAAAAATGTTCACCCAAGAATGCCGGCCGCTGATAGGTCTGGGATGCCCCTATAGCGAGGTCACCGAGGGCTTTCAAAAGGAGATTTTGTCAGGTCGTCTTGGGTCGGTGTCGGGTCGTAGGTGTCGAATCCGGGTCGTCCTTGCTTCCGTACCGTGTCGTGGATGTTTAATCCGGGTCGTCTTGTTTTCGATGTTGTGTCGTCGATGTTTATCCCGGGTCGTGTTATCGATATTGTGTCGTCTGCTTAAATTGTGGGTCGTTCTTGCCTACATACCGGGTCGTCTTGTTTTCGATGTTGTGTCGTCGATGTTTATTCCGGGTCGTGTTATCGACATGTGTCGGTGTTGTGTCGTGGGTGGCGAGTCATCGTGGGTCGTTTGAGTCGTGGCGGGGGGGGGGGGGGATGTGAGGTTTGTGGGGGAGAAGAGTTAAATCACGATAGACATAAAGAAAGGGTTGATTTGCATGCCTAGAAGTTGATCGTGTTGCAATGTAGGATTATAGCAATCTGTTGAAATGAAGATTATAAGACACTGCAACGTAGTTTTTTCTCTCTTGTCTTCGCAACAGCCCAGGCTGTCTATTTGTCTGTCTACTTTGTTTCATATAGTCTTATCATCTGCGTGTATGTATTTCCTACTTTCGTTTTCACCTCTAGTTACCTTTTCACTTCTATTTCTTAGTCTGGTCTACGTTTTACTTCCCCTTCCTACTTTATCATTTTTTTTCTCTCTCTCCCTGTGTCTTCCGTCTTTCATTAGCACAATA
>NC_051400.1:3183515-3185300 GCF_015228065.2 Penaeus monodon
CACTTAGCAGGGACATAATTCAGGACTACAGCCGAGTCTTATTATAGCTGAGACAAGAGCATTAGATCCCCTAATTCCCCGCCCGCCACTTCTTTCGTTTATTGTGCTCTAAATGTACATTTTTTAACGGATGCTTTTTCATATTTATTTGCGTTTAATTTCCCCTGGGTTGTTGCCGAAAATGTGGCGATGGAATTTTTATTGTATCCTGGAATCAGTTAATGTTTAAAAAGATGTTTGTTTGTTGTTTTGGTGTTTCTGTTATTGCGCAGTATTTATTTATGTATGTTTTTTTTTTTACTTGTGTTATTTTAGTTTTATAAGGGTTGGGATTGTAAGAGCTTGGGTGATTTGTTGGTGACTTGCTTGTTTGTTTGTTTATGTATTTATTTGTTTAGGTATTTGTTTGCGGATTGTAAGCGGGGGATATTGAGTACACGAACCAGTCCTTAAACTGTTTTACACTCGGCTAAATAGCTTAGCGGGTATTTATTACTGAAACGGAATGCTTTCCTGATTGTGGTGCAGTGTACCGTACGATTCATCAGAAGCCACTTTCTGTTACTTTGCTGGAGTTGATAATATTTCACGGTACTTAGGTACAAAGCGACCAGGTTTGTTTATTACAACAGTTGAACTTTAAGGCTTGCATGACACTCGTGAGTAGAAACACACGCACTGTACTCGCATTAAATATGAGAAAATGATATATCCTTGCACAGTGCCCGGGGTGTGCCTTTATAGCTGGTCTGTGTTTGTATTCAGTTTGTTTGATGACGCGTAGTAATCAAATGATCAGAGGTCGAGAGAAAAAAAAATGTTGGAGTTCATTACTTATGATGCATCGATGTGTCTGTAACACTGCATGTAATGCATGGTAATACAGTGGCCATCGACCTAACTTGACCTGGTCCCGGAGGTGGAGAGGTAAGACCTATCCCATCACATTCTTCGTTTCTTCTTCCCCCTCGAAAAAAACGTCCCATCGGTCTTTTTTTGAGTAATGTTACCAAGGCTCCTTGTGCGAGTTTGGGAAAAGAGTTGAAGAAACTTTTAAATGGAAAGAGATCGTGTTTAGATGCGTCTGGAAGAATGTTAAGAATGGCGTTTGAGGATATATACGACCGGGGAATGTATGATGCCAAAGTCGTAGCGCGATAAGACATTCATAAAAATCCATAAAAATACGGAGGAAAATCGCTTGTTCTGGCAACTGTTGGGGACTCCTTGAAGGGTACTGCGCCTCCTCTCTACCTGGGCCAACTCCCCGACTTCCACGTCACATCCTACAGCCAATCAGGCACCTTGTGATTCTTGTCGTCATGTTAATCCGACCAATGAGCGCGATCTTACATCCTGACGTCACGCCACCTGCACCAATGAGAGAGCTCATTGATTCCACTGGGGCGAGATGAGAGTTGTGATTGGTCGGAGGTTGTCAGTCTTGTTCTAACTTGTTATCCTGAGCCACTCATCGACTCGGAGAGAAAGTAAGCAACAAGGTGTTTCAATACTTACATGTAGTGTATAACAAGTTGACTGAGGGAAAGAGCTCGCTTGTCGGAAAAAGAATGGATGTAGTTTCGCATGATAATAGCATTTAAAAAGGAATTATCATGAAAATAGGTTTTCCTCTTTTCTTCAAAGGGGAGCATTATGCCAGAATAATCTTGAGCAAATTACATTATACTTGAGTTTTTGATCGATGCCATGAAGCAAGTTCTTAAGAGATTTGCTTAGTGGAAGTATCCTACTTAAGACCTTTCAAGGGTACCTTTGCATTTA
>NC_051400.1:3185586-3185668 GCF_015228065.2 Penaeus monodon
ACAACATCATAAACAAATAGTTTGTTATGCAACTAACTGTATAACATGTGTTTTTTCAGTCTTCATGTTATATCAGCTTTTG
>NC_051400.1:3185799-3185899 GCF_015228065.2 Penaeus monodon
CGTATTTTTTCTCTCTGCCCTCCACCTCCCCCTCTCCTCTTACCCCCTTCTCCTACTCCCCCCCCCTCCCCTTCCCCCTCTTGCCTCCTTCCCTTCGAAA
>NC_051400.1:3185937-3186755 GCF_015228065.2 Penaeus monodon
TCCCCTGGCCTACTTGCTCCCTCCCTTCCCCCCTCCCCGCTTCCCTCCCCCCTCCCTGCTTCCCTCCCCCCTCGCCGCTCCCCCCCCTCCCCGCTTCCCTCCCCAAGCCCAGAGGGATCTGTAATGACTTATGATGGAATGATTCCTGCACTGGGCGGGACGTGCTGTGTGTTAGCCTCACCTTCTCTCGTTCCCCTCTTACTCCCCCTCACCCCCTCACCTCACCCCCACGCTCCCCCTCACCTCACCCCCACGCTCCCCCTCACCTCACCCCCACGCTCCCCCTCACCTCTTCACTCCCCTCATTGCCTTCCCTCTACCTTCTCTCCTCTTTCATTCCCTTCTCCTCTCCGTCTCTTTTCCCCGCGTTTACTTTTCATTTACCCCCCCCCCCTCTCATTTTCACTCCTCCCACTCTCATTCCCCCCTCCTCCCCTCTCATTCTCCCTCCCCCCTCTCATTCCACCCTCCTCCTTTCGTCCCCCCCATCCTCTCCCTCTCATTCCCCCCTCCCCCTCTCATTCCCCCCTCCCCCTCTCATTCTCCCTCCCCCTTCCCCGTCTCATTCCCCCTCCCTTCCCCCTCCCCTTCTAATCCCCCCCCTCTCCCACTTGTCATCCCACAGCCTGCCTTCTCTTGGGAGATGAGTGAAAAGACACCTTAGAAGTGTCCTTGAGGATTTTAAGGAAATGCTTCAATGAACGGAAGAAATGGCAAGAATTTCTTGTCGTGTCGACTTTTCTGTGTATATATCTTGTTCTTGTTGTTGTGAATTTCGTCGGAAGAGAATGAAAAGCCGGTGATAGCGTTTTTCTTCT
>NC_051400.1:3186939-3187011 GCF_015228065.2 Penaeus monodon
CATAGTTTGCTGGGAGGGTATGATGTAAAACGTTTGTAAAAAGCTCAGTCAGGATGTTAGCTGTTTCCGGTC
>NC_051400.1:3187287-3187461 GCF_015228065.2 Penaeus monodon
TGGGGAGAGGGGAGAGAGGAGAGATATAAGGGGAGAAAGAGGGGATTAGGCGACCCTACACTTGTCTGAGGATTTAAATGTGATTACGCAAGCTACTAAAAACTTTCCTGCGCAGAAGTTTCCACAGCGAAATGAAGTTTGTGCCTGGCAGATACTCCAGCCTGTACGGGCGGA
>NC_051400.1:3187800-3187870 GCF_015228065.2 Penaeus monodon
GACCGGACGGATGGCTTTGAAGAGTTTCTGACAAGACCTCAACAACCTTTTAGGGCAGCGATCAGAGACA
>NC_051400.1:3187909-3188099 GCF_015228065.2 Penaeus monodon
GCTTAGTCCAGTTTTTTGGCTCTTTCTAAATCTTTCTTTCTCCTTTTTTTGGGTTTATATTTAAGGGGAAGAAGAATTTCATTGGTAATTGTGGACGTAAGCGAGATGAATAGGTAGATAAGGAGGAAATCGTGACTGAGATCTGCCATTGTTTACTCTGAAAGTCGACGCGTGATAAGGAAATCGAATT
>NC_051400.1:3188327-3188481 GCF_015228065.2 Penaeus monodon
AACCCCTGGCAAGTGTGACATTTGCATATCTACAGCCATCAGCGGGATCAGCCGCGCGGTCTCAGGGAATCGGATACTTTGGATTCCCGGCGCTGTTTGTAGTCTTGGGATTCTTGCGAAGGACTCTGTTTCTCGGTCGTTTCCCGCGTCTTCC
>NC_051400.1:3188880-3189127 GCF_015228065.2 Penaeus monodon
GTTGATCTGCTCGGCACTCTAATAGCTGTCTGTTGTTGATGGGCTCCGTATTCTGTTGGGCTGTCTGTCCGATCTGCCGCGTGCCGTTTATTTCCGCGGGATGTTTATTGTCAGAGGGGCGTCCGTTCTGATGGGCCTCCAGCGTGGCGTGTGCTGAGTGGCGAAAACACAATGCCGTGGCTGCTGGATGGGTTGAAGAGAGAGAAAAAAAGGAGTAAATGGTTAGTGATAACTCGTGGTTAACGGG
>NC_051400.1:3189343-3189407 GCF_015228065.2 Penaeus monodon
ACACTCACCAAGTTAATAGAGCCAAAGGATTTATGTTGCTCGAGATCTCTTACCTTCTCCATGA
>NC_051400.1:3189704-3189972 GCF_015228065.2 Penaeus monodon
TTGTTCTTCAACAGGCGGCGACATGCAAATGCTCTCACAACGGAGCGTCCGCAGTGTTGCAGCGTTAATGAAAGGATTGTGGCGACCTGGCGTGGCTCCGTGACAGGGGTAGGGGATGAGAGATAGAGGATAGGGATGACACTGCTTATCCGATTATAGGAACGCTGATTTTTTTTTTGTATGCGTGTTTTTGTTTTTTTTAAGCTTAGGATTGATGTGCGAGTGAGTGGAGTAAGGTGTGGGCGTGGCTTTTTTTTTTTTATTCATC
>NC_051400.1:3190039-3190476 GCF_015228065.2 Penaeus monodon
GTTGATTTTACTCGCGGCTAGCCCGCCTCTGTTTCCCCCCCCCCCTCCTCTCTCCCTTCCCACTCTTACTCCCTCCCCCCACCCCCACCTCCCTCCATCCACCACTCCAACACCCCCTCTCCCCCATACCCTCCCCCCCTCCCCCCAACACCCCATGCACCCCCCGTGGTCGGCCACCGCGGTCGCTGTGAACAAACCGCGCGCGTGGCAAATAATGTCTTCATTTCCTCATTATGCTTGCTAATGGCCCTGTAAGACGGTCCTTAATTAGAGGTTTATTGGGAGACGTACGAGGTCACTCCTTTTTCAGACGCCGGACGGAGCGGAGTGAGGGTGGGAGGGTGTTGCGTCGGAGTAGGGGGGGGGGGTTGCGTCATTCACTTGTGGGTCGTTTTTTTAGGGGGGGAAGAATAGGGAGGGACTGTTGCTAGTTTTAA
>NC_051400.1:3190682-3190795 GCF_015228065.2 Penaeus monodon
ATGGATTCCTTGTATGTTCATTGAAGCGAATTCTTTCAGTGTCTTAATTCGACGGTCGGAACGGGTTTGATTATGAGAGCAAATGCTGTAACTCGATCTGTTGTACTGTGGAG
>NC_051400.1:3190969-3191145 GCF_015228065.2 Penaeus monodon
GAGCATGATAGAAAGAGAAAGAGAAGTGAAGCTTGTAGACTGTATAGGAGGATAGAGTGAGTGATGCAAGAAGAGAGACGGGAGTGAGGAGAGTCGAACGATATAAATGAAATAGGATAGATTTTACGGCATAGGGGAGATGGAGGAGAGGAAGGGGGAGAGAGGGGAATGGGGAG
>NC_051400.1:3191228-3191301 GCF_015228065.2 Penaeus monodon
GAAGCTATGGGGAGATTCCGCTGATGGGAGAGAGACTGAAATCACACGGAGCAAAATGTTACGGAAGATGTGC
>NC_051400.1:3191388-3191558 GCF_015228065.2 Penaeus monodon
AATAGGCCAAAAGATGTCTAATTTGAACATAAACTTCGCGACATCCTCTCGCTGCCTACTTCCTTGCCTATATATATATAGTCTTCCTGTGCACCCTCTGCACCCCTCAGTTACCATGGCAACACAGTTACTCACCCCTCTTACCCCCACCCCCCTTCGCTCCCCCTTGG
>NC_051400.1:3191898-3192176 GCF_015228065.2 Penaeus monodon
GCACTTCCATCATACGTCGAAAGTAGAGAAAGGCAGAGGGAGGATGAGAGGATAAAGCTGGTAAATAGAGAGGTAAAGCCAACAGGTGAGGCCGTAGACCCAGCTGGTGGCAGGGCATCAGTGGCATAAGCACCAGCTGAGATGCCAACGGGGGGGGGGGATGAGGAATTTGAAGAGATACAAAAGCGGATAATAATGAATGATGTATATAGATTATTGTTGATGATAAGGAAATACGGAAAATCTCGGATGGAATTATTGCGAAACGATGGTATTAC
>NC_051400.1:3192338-3192622 GCF_015228065.2 Penaeus monodon
AGGGGGGGATGAGAGTTGAGAGAGCAAGTAGGGGCGACGAAAGGGGGGGGGAGAAGATACAAGAGGTGCCAATTATCAGGCTTTTAAGAGTCGGATGAAATCGGGAATCCTGAGAGATGATAGGGAGAGGAGGAAGCCGAATTTTTAATGTGTATGTTGGAAGAAGTAAGGTATAATTTAGGCAATTTCCAAGTAGCATATTCAATTGATGGATTTGCATTTATTTACATGGCATTAAGGCGCGGCGGGTGCTCTGTTTTTTCCCCTCTCTTTCCACTTCCCAC
>NC_051400.1:3192917-3193083 GCF_015228065.2 Penaeus monodon
CTTTCGTCTTCAGGAGGATCATTCAAATGTCGAAATTATCACCGTCTTCTGCCTTTTCCTTTCTCCCTTTCTTTCTCCATTTAACATCATTTCCCTTCTCCCCTTCCTCTCTCGCGTCTGGCCATTAGCAAGCGATTATAGTTTGACGTATAGAGATGTGGCTGTT
>NC_051400.1:3193204-3193386 GCF_015228065.2 Penaeus monodon
CCTCCATCGTTTATACATAAATTTATATATTTTTTCCCCGTGATTTATTTTCCTAGGACGCACTCAGGGCTTGGGGTGTCCTTAAGATTTGATGTTAATGCAACTCGAGGATCATTTTGCTTGTAGTGGGTTTCATACTTCTACGTCGGTGCACCGTTGCCAGAACCCCTTGGAGGTGGGAC
>NC_051400.1:3193558-3193962 GCF_015228065.2 Penaeus monodon
TTCTCTTTTTTCTTAGAATCATATCAACATCTGAACTACCGATCAACGAAACCAATTAGAAATAACTTGCCCTGAATGCACACGCGATATTTAATAGCCTCCTTGACTAATCAGAAACCAGATCTTGCAACCAATAGCCAATAGGAATCTAGTTTTTCGTCCCCGCCTAAGAGTCGAGCTTGCGAGGCTTGACAGCTGCGGCGTCCAATCAGAATACAGATCTACGCGCCAATTTCCAATAAGAATGCCGCATTCCCACGCTGGGGCCTCCTCTTATCAAGTTTCAGTAATGGTCCACCTAACCAATCAAAACCTAAGATCTGGACCGCGATACCCGGCGAGAATTTAATGTTGCCTTTTCGCCCGTTGTAGTTGTATTAAGAAATGCTTCGAGTCGCACGCGG
>NC_051400.1:3194092-3194465 GCF_015228065.2 Penaeus monodon
ATGTATTTTCGATCGTTGGGAGGCATTATTATTTTTCGTTTACTGTTGTTTATTTTCGGTTATGAATCGTTATTATTGTTCGTTTTGTTATTTTTTTATTTATTGATTGGTGATTATAAAAAAAATGCATGTTGTGATGAGGCTTCACGTGATGTGCTGCCATGTTCGCCCCCCCCCCCCATCATGGCAGGCACTTCAGCGAAGACTTGAGTCCCGCCGCCGTCCTCTCCGTTTCAGTTAAGTTACCCGCGTGCTAAAGTATTCATTTTCCCATTGGTTTGCCGCGAATAATGAGCGCCAATACGCCCCTTTTAGCTCCTCGTTAGGGACCCTCGAGAGAAATGGCAGGTTATACGGCAGCTGAAACGCATTT
>NC_051400.1:3194556-3195054 GCF_015228065.2 Penaeus monodon
TTTTCCCGACAGCCAGCGCGGTCTCTCTACCTTCCCGTTTCCCTTACGCGCATAGACATACATCTCCCAGCCAATCAAAACTAAGAGTTACAAATGGTTGACCAATCGAAAACCGTATCGCCGGCGGTTGATCAGATCGTCGCAGCGTCGAGCGGGTGCGAGCGCCGGCGACCAATCAGAACCCGCCGGGAGAACTCGTCAGCCAATGAGAACTCGCGTTGGAGGTCCTGCCGGCGGGGGCCAGGGACTCCCAGGATGAAGGATGGTGGGTGGGATCCCGGATGCCATGTTCTATTGACTGTTTGTGAATTAATGAGCGACAGATAGATTCAAGAAAGCAGGAAAATTGTGGCGTAATGAAGCATGGCTTGTGATGGCCGACGGAGCGCTGGGGAAAGTGAGGGGAAGCGGAGAGGGGAAACAGTAGTACCGAGGACTGTGAAACAAAAGATTTTGTTTGTGTGTACCAACGTGCTACAGATCTTTAGGCTTTCTCTT
>NC_051400.1:3195284-3195628 GCF_015228065.2 Penaeus monodon
TTTTCCATTCTACTGCATCTGTCTATCCATCTATCCATCTGTGTGCGCTACAGTATGTTTAATCCTTCTATCCATATACATATCGCGTTTTTTGGAAGAGGAAAAAAAAAGAATATATATATATATAAGAGGAGAAAATAAACGAACTTTTCGACAGGGGTGAATGAGGGATCTACATATGGTCGAAGTGTCGCCATCTCCCCTCAGTTTCCCCTTGTATACTGCGCGTATGAATGGCGGGGTTCTATATCAGTCTCGTGCCTCTGTCGGCTATGTTTACATCCGACAGTTTGATATAGAAAGCCTATGTATATAACATATTGGTTATTCTTTGTAGGGGAGTT
>NC_051400.1:3195834-3196179 GCF_015228065.2 Penaeus monodon
ACAAGCTCTTTAAATTAGTAAAGATTATTGACAGACAGACGGAAAGTCAACACAGCGTGTCCTATTTTCTGTTTTCTTCCCATTTCATCAGTCCTTTCTAGTTCCCATTTTCGTCTCTGCTTCCACTCACCTGTCCATCTCCTTTGATTAACTTTGATTAACCTTTATCACTTTCTCTCACACACTTATACTAGTTGTTTATATTTATTAAAGACAAGCGGGTTGGAAGCGAGACTTTCACTCGAGATGGTCCCCTATGCTATTGGCAATCAAAGAGTTCCTCTCGACCAGTTTCCAAACTGAGGGTGCTGTCCTACAGAGTTTAGATAGGCCTACGGCACTATT
>NC_051400.1:3196545-3197607 GCF_015228065.2 Penaeus monodon
TTAGCTGACTATTACACACCCACCTTCTTCATTACTGAGATTGCCTGTACCGGTGCCTAAACACACACACAAAAAATAATAAATAAAATTATTGGATTCCTTCATTCTTGATTTTTCCTCTCGGAGATCATCGGCCGCTAATTTGACCTTGTTTCACCTGTTAGCGTAGCCTCAGATGACCTGGCCTCTAGGGTGAAGACGCCACCCAGGTCACGGCGACAAGATGACGTGTGTGATGCTCTGGTTTGAGATCTGTTGATTTTTACGATGGTCGGGAATTAGCCAGTCTGTTGTTACAAGGGATTAGGTATATGTCTGTCGCCGTGTTTATTGATATTGATTCTTAAACGACTGACAGTGGTATGGGTGTGTTTTTTTTATTTATTTTTTCTATTACTGGTTTGTTAGTATTGACGTAACTGATTGGTATTTTGATGATTAGGGTCCCGAATCCGATCTGTCCTCCTTTTTTTTACTAAGAAGATATGACTTAGCCTAATTAACGGGGTATTTTCACGGATTTTTTTTTGTAATTAATGCAGAGTTATTGGAATTCCCCGAAAGCGTTATATTCACTTATTACTTACGGATTCATCTCTGATTTTCTCTTAATTGTAATTCATAATGGATATCAGTATTATTAGCATTTCCCCTCTCAAAAAAAAAGAACATCATTAAATCCCAGATGAAAAATATAACACAACATATGATGCATTTAGGGGAAAAAAAACACATTTAGAATGATTAATGTCTGTCTTTGATGTCAGCGCCCGATTGTGAGGTGTTCTCCCGTCGTGTAAATGTTACGAGGCATCAACACACACCAACCACTGCCTGAGCAAACACTGATGTTACCAGACGCGGCGGGGAAAGTGCTGAGGGAAGGAAGGGGGGGGGGGCGGCGTTAAACTTGGTGTAGATCATTGATGTTGGGGGTAGAGGGGGTGTGGGGAAGGGATATGAGGGGTGGGGGTTCTGGATGAGGCGTAGAGGGGATGGATTTTATTTATTTTTTATTATGTTCGTTATGCTGCTGTTCTTTCGTTGTGGTGTTTTGTTAGA
>NC_051400.1:3197939-3198118 GCF_015228065.2 Penaeus monodon
TTATGCCTTGTACAAGTTTAGTACGGCGGAAACCGTACCCTTTTTACGGCCATATTTGCTGATGTTTCCCCTTTGGTCGTAACATTTTCTTCTGGGGCGCCTTTTCTGGAGGTCTTAGTTCGTCATAGCCATTTAGTTGTTTTGCGGTTCTTTTGTTGTTGGATTTCTATACGCCTGTG
>NC_051400.1:3198440-3198526 GCF_015228065.2 Penaeus monodon
CAGTAAAACCATTAGAAAAAGCCTGTTCAGGTATGAGAATAAAATTAATGAAAAGTAAAAAGATTTTTATTACGGTACTGAAAGAA
>NC_051400.1:3198855-3199027 GCF_015228065.2 Penaeus monodon
AGGAGAAGAGGAAGAGGAAATCGTACCCCACTGCGGTATATGACTTGATTTAAAGCCGTTACTTTGTATTCCGCTCGCTTCTGCATCACGGTTCCAGCCGCTGACCGCACGGCCAAAATCTAAACACTCGAATTACCACGTTTTTGACCAGGCATTTCAAACAAGCTCCGTG
>NC_051400.1:3199164-3199315 GCF_015228065.2 Penaeus monodon
AAAGAAGGAAGAGGAGGAAAAAGAGGTAAGGATTTGCTGTGAGATTTCTGTTGTCTTCTTACAAACACATAAAAAAAAAAAAAATGAACGTTTTTTTTTTATTATTATCAAAGGTTATTCCACCTATCGATTTGTCTATCTTTATCCTTCC
>NC_051400.1:3199419-3199599 GCF_015228065.2 Penaeus monodon
GTAGACACACGTAAATTCCACACAATTGAGGAGGGCGGCTCAGCGAGAAGTAACGGCAAGCGGTTGTCAGGTCGTGTGATTTTTGTGTTTGTCTAACATATCTCGTGGTCAGTTGGCCTTTGGGTATATTTTTCTGTGTGGTTAGGTTGATTGCTTCTTGAATTTCGTTTTCTTTTCTCG
>NC_051400.1:3199646-3199763 GCF_015228065.2 Penaeus monodon
GGGGGGGAGTGTGTTTTCTTTTTTTTTTTTTGTGGTCGGTGCGGGTTTTGTGTTCTCGAATATTTGGTTTGATGTTCTTTCTTTCGTTGTTTTCTTTTGTTGTTTTCTTGGGGTTAG
>NC_051400.1:3199956-3200021 GCF_015228065.2 Penaeus monodon
GTTGAGAATCGCGCATATTTAATGATAAGCAATTCAGGGCATTTCTTTATTTTATTACAAATTCT
>NC_051400.1:3200307-3200411 GCF_015228065.2 Penaeus monodon
GTACCTTGACCCTCGCTCTGGCCATTCTTCATATACTTGACTCTTGGCGGTCTTCCTTAATGCCTTGGGAATGCCATTCCTCTCCCCGTTATTTTGTAGGCATA
>NC_051400.1:3200638-3200799 GCF_015228065.2 Penaeus monodon
TCTTCCTTCCCCCCTTCATTTCTTCTCCAACTGTCCTTTTCCCCTCTTCTCTTCCTTCATTCCCTTTTCCTTCCCTCTTCCCCCATTTCCTTCCTTCCACTCTTCCTCCCCCTCCCCATTTTCCTCCATTTTGCTTTCCTCCTCCCCATTTTCTTACCTTC
>NC_051400.1:3200833-3201547 GCF_015228065.2 Penaeus monodon
CACTTCTCTCTCTCTCATGTTGGTTCCTATTTTTATCTCATGCTCTCTTTCACTCTCCCATTATTATTGCTGTTGACATGAATGCAAAGGAATGCAGTTGCAGACTTTATTCTATAATGTCTGTATGTTTATTTTTTCTGAAAATATTTTCAGTTATTCTATCTTTCTGGTGGATTTTGATTAATTTTGAAATAGATTTGTTAATTCTTTGTTCTCTCTCTGTATGTGTCATGTGTATTTTTTGTCCATTTGTTCCCCCACTCTGAAAAGGAGGATCAAAAACACGAAAAATGGAAACCAAACAAAGCCAAAAAAACACAAATTTAGAAACGATAATAAAAAAAAAAAAAAAAAAAAACGGTGTTCAATTTCTTAAGAAAGCAAAATGGATAAAAAAAAAGACGGGAAGAAAAAAAAAAAAGGAAAAGAAAAGAAGAAAAACAAAAAAAGACAAAAAAGGAAGAAAAAAAAGGAAGAAAACAACCGACCGACGGGGGTGCCTGAGGGGAAAGAGCATAAGGGCCGAGGGGAGCGTGGGGGGGAGAGGGGAAGGTGGAGGAGGGGGGGGGGAGCATTTACTTCCTGCAGGATTGGTCGGCTGTGAACAGATTTGTCTCCGGAAGCTTAACTTCTCCTGGAGGAGGGAGGAGGAACCCCAGGGGAACTTCCGGCAGATTTGAGCCAAGTATATCGCGACTTTGTAAATAAAAACGA
>NC_051400.1:3202034-3202146 GCF_015228065.2 Penaeus monodon
CCTTGTACATAATACATTTTCATCACACATGTAACAGAATTCCAGTGTCATCAGAGGCAAATATAGATATACATTTAAACCGACTGGTTACCAAGAAACAGGAAAAGACGAG
>NC_051400.1:3202184-3202530 GCF_015228065.2 Penaeus monodon
TATATAATCATTAAATTCGTAGCTGGGAGGAAAAAATCGCAGCAATATTCTCGCTGGAATGGAATTTCCCGGAATAAGAACATTTCTTTAACAAACGAAGAGTGAACAGAGGAAGAACGTGAACAGATTAAGAAAATGAACAGAGGAAGAAAATGAACAGAGGAAGAACGTGAACAGAGGAAGAACGTGAACAGATGAAGAAAGTGAACGGAGGTAGAAAGTGAACATAGGAAGAACATATCAGTAAATTGAATGCAACATATCCTAGGCCTTGTATAAAATGCCTGTGGTGGGGGGGGGGGGGGGTAAGGGCAGGATTAAAAAAGAAGAGAGATTAAAAAAAAAA
>NC_051400.1:3202631-3202734 GCF_015228065.2 Penaeus monodon
AGACTTGAAAAATAGATAGATCGCACTCGGGGAAATTGGAAAGAATAGATTTAGCAAACGGTGAATAGGATAAACTCGCGAAACGGGAGGGAAACTCGCCGGA
>NC_051400.1:3203042-3203148 GCF_015228065.2 Penaeus monodon
TTGCTTAAGACATCTATACATACACAGTGAGAATAGAAGGGAAATCGGAGGAAGTGGCGACATCTTGTGAGAAATGCGCGCTTTGTGATTTTGTCATGCACGTCTA
>NC_051400.1:3203169-3203429 GCF_015228065.2 Penaeus monodon
TACAACTGTGGATATTGACACGGATATTAACGCATGAATGTTACTTTATCTCCTTAGTTTTATTTTAAGATCGTCATTACATCCACACATCAATTTTGTTTACCTATTTTTTTGACAAGACGTAACAGTGTGGCAAAAGAATGATGGAAGCGCACCGGGAAATGGCAAAGACAGGAGCACACTGTGGCGAACGTGACTTGTACGAATGATAACAGCGGGACCTAGAATCCTATAATTCTAAATGCCAGCCATGAAGAAAT
>NC_051400.1:3203540-3203622 GCF_015228065.2 Penaeus monodon
ACGAGGAGGATATGAAAATGGAAAATTGCATGTGACCAGACTTCTAAGAATACAAGAATTTCCCGTCCAAACGGGGGGAGGG
>NC_051400.1:3203714-3203964 GCF_015228065.2 Penaeus monodon
CAGACAGGCAGACAGACAAAAATCTGCATATATCTCAAGCTGCCTGTTTGATTTAAATGGATCATGCTTGGTCTCGCCTTTAAAAAGAAAAAGAAAAAAAAATGCAGCAATATTCAAGGGGGGGGGGGGGTTCTTACTTGCGCACCCACTTCTATGCTTGTATTTTCATGAATATATTATCTGCCTAGTTGAAATGATGCCTGGATATTGGACTCTTAAAGAAAGATTTGATCAGAGAGAAATGGGAATG
>NC_051400.1:3204215-3204313 GCF_015228065.2 Penaeus monodon
CAGTTGAAACGATTAGTGAAAGGGGTATAAGAATGATGTAGTAAACAGAATAACGAGGAATATGTATGTGTTCTAAGATTAACCCCCTTCCTCGTTTA
>NC_051400.1:3204452-3204623 GCF_015228065.2 Penaeus monodon
TTGAGTAGCCTGAATTACTGTGTGTGGGCTTTCAGTCCGTCCGTCTCCAGGTTCACTAGACAATTATGAAAATCAAACAAGGATTTCTGCGTCGGGGAATGAAAGTCAACACAAGTTTTGTGGCGGATTTTATATCATGGTGAATTAAAATCTTTTCGTGTTTTTATTTTT
>NC_051400.1:3205018-3205208 GCF_015228065.2 Penaeus monodon
CAAGTTCCCGGCGATGGTTTAACGGCCTCACGCCAGAGAGAGCGCCGCCACGTCTTGGGTCAACACGGCAACTTGTGCGTGTTTGCCCTCCGCTTCTCCGCGCCTCATCTCTCTAAACGCTCAAGACTCTGTGGATCAGGTGGATAACCTTACCTCGATCCCTTGTGCGTATTACTGACTATCTCTTGCG
>NC_051400.1:3205631-3205697 GCF_015228065.2 Penaeus monodon
AATTTTCTTCCGAGTCACACCCTTCATTTTCATTCGATCAATTACCGTCATCTTCATCGTTGTCTT
>NC_051400.1:3205976-3206207 GCF_015228065.2 Penaeus monodon
GTTGAGCGAGTCCAATACATGAGTGTAAACAGAACTTGGAAAGGAAACTTTATCTTAGCTCGCAATCAGGGCGAAATATGGTTGGATGCGCCGGGTCCGGATGAGAAATTCGGCAATTACTTCGGTGTAATCCCTGTAAATTTCTTTGATAAAACTTGCAGGCTACAGCGGCAATCTTTTAAATTGGAATACGAAATAAGGCGATGTGTTATCCCCTTCTCCTGTCGCCCC
>NC_051400.1:3206400-3206658 GCF_015228065.2 Penaeus monodon
GCAGAAGAGAAGACAAAGGGAAGCAGGTCAGAATAAAGAAAACTGATAAAGTGAAATGTAAAGGAAAGAAAGCACATCAGAATGAGGTGTACGAAAAACAACAACAAAGAATAGGAAAATTGCAAAGGAATACAAAAAAATTTGCCTCAAAACTCTCGCACTTCCCAGAACCCTCTTGCGTCCGTCACACTTCCCAGATATTTTTGCCTCAGTCACACACAACCAGAATCTCTTGCTTCAATCACGCTCCCCCCCCCC
>NC_051400.1:3206683-3207211 GCF_015228065.2 Penaeus monodon
TCTAAAACGCCCTTGTCTCAGGCACCCCTTGCCTCATCTCCGATACCTCTTGCGTCAATCACCCCCTCCCCCATAAAAAAAAAAATCCTCATTCACCCCTTGCTTCTTCCCCACACCTTTGTCTCTTCCCCAATCCTTACCTCTTCCCCAACCCTTTGCCTCTTCCCCAATCCTTTGCCTCTTCCCCAATCCTTTGAATTCCCCAACCCTTTGCCTCTTCCCCAACCCTTACCTCTTCCCCAACCCATACCTCTTCCCCAACCCTTACCTCTTCCCCAACCCTTACCTCTTCCCCAACCCTTACCTCTTCCCCCTCGGGAGCCTCGGCCGCCGCCCGCCGAAGCTCCTGCCAGCAGCTCCTTTGCGGCCCCGAGCGAGTCCAGCAGATTAGAGCTCTGACGTGTTTGGTGAAGATTGAGGAAGCTTGCTTTCATCCGGGGACTTGCTGCCGAATGTCAAGTGTTGATACAGCGTGTTTGTTAAACGATTGTTTTTTTTAGTTTATTTTCGTTGGATTGTTTTCCCGTT
>NC_051400.1:3207390-3207487 GCF_015228065.2 Penaeus monodon
TCCTTTTTTTTCATCTGCTACTCATCTGCCTCGTTAGGACATTCGGTCTGATTAATTGGATTTTGTAATTAGAGATTTCGAAGACTGTGGTTGCCTC
>NC_051400.1:3207727-3208166 GCF_015228065.2 Penaeus monodon
GGCTGTTATCTCCATATCATTGTCAATTGCAAATCACTAAATGGATGCCAGGGCTTTGTATTTTATTATGTGCGATTTTTTGTTATGTGATCGTTTTCACATATATGGCGATTATGAGGATTGATATATGATGGAATCTGCATTTTTTATCAGTTCCCCCCCTGCCCGTTGCACGACTATAGGCTTGCAATATTGAGTTTCCAGAGGGATATTTTAGTCCGTGTTGCCTCTTTTTTTTGTGTGTGTGTTGCATCACTTTGCATTGTGATATTGTATTCAACAATAGGGTGCGAGATCCCTTCCATTTTTACTGTTTATTTATTTTTTCTCTCTCCTTAGTGAAGGGCGGTTGAGTGAACGGCTTGGGAACGGAACGGGAAAGAGACAGACAGACGTGCGGCATAGCTGCGGGGAAGAAGGGAATAGTCCTAGCCATGTG
>NC_051400.1:3208823-3208995 GCF_015228065.2 Penaeus monodon
CTCCTGGGAAACTCCTCTCGTTACACCGCGGTGAATGTGGAGTAGCGGAGTTGTGTTTTCTTTTCATGATCTCCCGTAATAATAGAGACAAAGGGTTGGATTGTTCTACACGAATATTCAGAAGTGCTTTCACTAGGGGGAAGAAAGGGAATAGTTGCCAAGTAGCCTGTAT
>NC_051400.1:3209250-3209651 GCF_015228065.2 Penaeus monodon
AATATAGACACAATAAACACACCTACCAATATACGTATCTATAAGTGTCCGTCTATCTATTCATCTATCTCCCTCTCCACAACTCACGCGCTGCCGATATAGACACACAGCACGCGCACGAACCCCCGGGTAAACTATGCTGGGATTTTCCTGTTAATCCGAAAAAAACGGTCGGTCTTAATTCATCGAAGTTGAACACGCACGGAAGCAGACGCAGAAGAAAATGTGTAATAATGACAGATAGTAGAGGAACAGGCAATAAAAGAGGAGGAGCGATCGAGACCCAATAAAAAAGCAGGAGAATGGGAGAAAAAGGGGTTGGGTGGGGTGGGAAATATTGTGGTGTCTTTAGCTGCTTTAAAATTCAGATATGAAATGATTACGATTCCGCGATGTGTGCC
>NC_051400.1:3209806-3209995 GCF_015228065.2 Penaeus monodon
TTACCCCATGAATAATGGCGGTGGAGGGATGTTGATAGAGGAGAGGAAATAGAAAATATAGACGGTTTTGCAACACGTCATTTGTTCACTAATACTCCCCGTGCGAGTCATTTCTGTAGGTTAGGAGGAAGAGAAATACGCCGAGAATAGAAGATAAGAAAGCGGTGAAGATGAGAGAGAGAAGAGAGG
>NC_051400.1:3210072-3210440 GCF_015228065.2 Penaeus monodon
CGAGCGAAAACGAGATGAGAACAGAAACCTTGTTCCGTTAGTTGCGAATTGGAGGTCCGCTACATTCATGGGATAATGGGCGGATTAAAAGGCCCAGTGGCTAGTTAATACGTAGTTGCCGTAGTTTATTGAAATACTCGTTGGTTTATAGAGGAGAGGAGGGGGTGGGGCGGCGGAGGAAAGGGGGGGGTTGGGGGTCATTTTATAGTGCTGTAGATCGTATTGTCGGATTCGAGTTGACCGCTTGACGAACGATAGCAATTCCGCTGTGACCGACGGAGCTTCATTTCCGAAGGGATCGAGTGCCGGGATGGATGTTTGCGGGCGCCGGCGGGATCCCGTGACGTAGGGGCGGAATTCAATCGCGC
>NC_051400.1:3210481-3210754 GCF_015228065.2 Penaeus monodon
TATAAAGGTGTAAATCAGTAAATGAACAAGTCGTTATGTGCAGGAATAGCAGGAGGGGGGAGGATTGGTGGGGGAGGGGGAGACCGAGACGAGCGCCAAATCCCTCACTCGTCCAGCGCCGCCTGATCGCGGTGTCACCTACCTGCCAGGTGAGAAAGGCGGCGGGGCGGGGTAGGGGGAGCGATAGAGGGTAGGGGACGATGTAGAGGGTAGTAGGGGGGTAGGGTATAAGGGGTGACAGGTAAGGAATAGACCGTTCAGTATGAGACAACG
>NC_051400.1:3210804-3211161 GCF_015228065.2 Penaeus monodon
GGAAGGAGAGATCATACTAACGCTAAAACGATGAGCCTTGTTTGTCCGTGTAGTAGCGGAGAGTAGCAGTGGCTGTAGCGGATTTTCATAACTTAATTTGCATACGGTCGCTTTGTGTCTCTGAAAGTAAAGTATGTGTAAAGGGGGGAGGGGGGGGGCTTCGGTGCCATTCTTCCCCGGCCATTGTCCACGTGCTGTGAAATGTATGCGTGTTTTAGGATCTTCCGCGAGGATAAAAAAAAAAAGAGGATGTGAAAGAATGAATCTCATCCACGCGGACAGTCGCAGTGCTCGTTCACATACTCCTAGGGTTGTGCTGGTTCGAATCCCTTCCCTCTTTTTTCTAATATCTTTCGG
>NC_051400.1:3211195-3211376 GCF_015228065.2 Penaeus monodon
CCACGCCTGTCTTGGCTCAGGTCTTTCTCCAAGAAAGGATGAAAAGAAAGTAAAGAAGACGTGCTCTACCGTTACACCGTCTTCTAAAAATACGAGAGACTATGATGTTATTTCCTCTCCGCCTTGTTCAGTATTAATGCATCAGTCCCTCTTCCGTCATCATCTGTCTAGTGCTTTTATC
>NC_051400.1:3211507-3211944 GCF_015228065.2 Penaeus monodon
AGTTATGCATACGCACACACATATACACACGCCCTCGCCTCGCCCCCCCCCCTGCCTCCCTTTTTATGATACGCACACGTACGTACACGCCCCCCGCCTCTTTGATGGATGTGCACATGCTCGAGACCAAAGTATCTTTTATTCTCTTATCGCTGTGTACATGACAAGGAGTGACATATGAGTGTTTTGTTGTATTTATTCACTTTCCTTAATCCCCATCTCCCCTTTCTTTCATTCTGTTTTGATTACTCCTTTCGTCACACTTTCCGCCTCTGTTCATCATCTTGGGACAAAGGTGAAAATGACCTTTTTTCCACTTATAAATTTCGACTCCTTCATGACCTCAATTTGACCTGATTAAAGCTCTCGGGTTGACCCTAATCACCCATTCTGGTCTTAATGGACTCGTGCGACGTCATGCAGGGTCACCTCAGGTC
>NC_051400.1:3211966-3212096 GCF_015228065.2 Penaeus monodon
TCACAGGTCACTGGATTATGTCTGGCGGGTTTTATTAACTGCTGTTGTTATGGACCAGCGATTTGTGGTAAGGAAGTGGGAATAGTCGTGTTGTTAAGAAGCCCAATGGAGTTTTTTTTCGATATCTGCC
>NC_051400.1:3212133-3212484 GCF_015228065.2 Penaeus monodon
TCATCCGTAACAAAATGTGAGTTATTAGGTTATTGATAAGAGACACGAAAATAAAAGAAAAACGTGGATTGGCGTGGAATTTACGGCAACATCTCTCGACATTGATTATTAAACATTACCAATTCATAATTGTTTATTTATGTGGTCGACTGTGTAACATTCACATGCGGAAGGCACTCATGAATATTATAAGCGGTGTTATTGAATGAATTTAACATCTGGCAACATATCCTTCCCCTCCTCCCCCTTCCCCTGAAAACTCTGTCTTTCATTGGTTATTTCAAAGTCACGTGACCCAGAAGTGGCTCAGGTTTTTTAATCTGTTTTTCTTACCTTGTTCTTTCCACATGA
>NC_051400.1:3212510-3212644 GCF_015228065.2 Penaeus monodon
AAAGAGACTTTCACAAATAGAGCTTAGATAAACGTGATTACTTGTAACACTAGAAAATATATCGCTTTTTTAATAGTGATTTCGTCCGAGGATTTTATTTTGACTTTATCGCCTCTATCGACAAAGGGGTACCG
>NC_051400.1:3212708-3213124 GCF_015228065.2 Penaeus monodon
CTACACAGGTCAACACAGGTGAGTAACTACAACCTGAGGTCAGTGTTGGATTGACTGTTGTGGGTTGTGCTGTAGTTGTGTTCTCTTGTGAGTCTGTTTGATATTCATGTGTTTGCGTACCGAGCTCACTGGATATCAGGAAGCAACAGGATAATATTTAGTGGTTTATTGACGTCTTTCTGTGTTGTGTTGAATCGGTTAATGGCCGGTGTTGCTATGATGTACAGAAGGGTAAGTGAATTTGCCCGTTTTTTTGTTTTGTTCGCTTTACAGTGGTTTTAGTTTTGTGTTTTTTCATCTGATATTTTTTTCGGATCAAGGATTTTTTTGGGGGAGCTTTATTTTTATATAATTTTCGCTTATTTCATGTTGTGTTTTGCTCATATTTCATATTTGTGTATATGTATGTATATGTG
>NC_051400.1:3213281-3213866 GCF_015228065.2 Penaeus monodon
CACACGTTTATTTCTGATCGCACCGCGCGTGTATTTTCAGTTATTTATATTGTCAGCGGGTTTTGAATGACAAAAGAATACCACGTGTGCATGATTCAGTTGCACACATTGTTTTTGCACATGAAATTTTATTGCTTCAATACGCATTTGTTAAGCTTGATTTTATTATTGTTGCAATCCTTATTCCTTGTCCTTTATTAGTTTTATTATATTTCTTATTTTCTGTTTGCTTTTATTGTAATATTATTTTCTTCTATCATGTAACTATTTTTTGTTATCTTTAGAATTTAAAAAAATAATGTTTGTCTTAGTTTTTAAGCAGAAAATAAAATCACCATCACTATTATTTCTCGCTTTTCATCACCGTCGTCATCAACTTATCATCGGCTCCTATTTTTTTTCTTATAATTTATCGTTTTTTTCTTTTATTATTCCCCCCTTCTTATGATTTTCGCCTCATTATTTTGTTTGTTTGCCTTGTTTCAGGGAGGAGAGAGTTTCGACTTGTCACTCACCATTCCGGAGTCCAACAACCACGCGGCCTACATGAGTGACCAGGTGCGCCCTAACCCCCCCTCCTTACCC
>NC_051400.1:3213958-3214306 GCF_015228065.2 Penaeus monodon
CCGTCAGCCCCCTTCAATCAAATTTAAATCTAAGAGTCACTCTTTACATCCCTCCTCCTACGTCTCTTTTACCCTCTCCCCCCCCCCCCTCCCATTAGCTCCCTTTAATTCCTTCTCCCTCCATTAACTCCCTTTAATTCCCCTTTCCCTCAGCCTCGTTGATCGCCCCCCTCCCCCTTCCCAACCCCGGGTACTCGATTTTTATGATTTTCCTTTTGAAAAGATCTTCGAGTAGTTCCTGCATGTCTTTGTGTGTGTTTCGACCTTTGCCATTCTTTTTTTAACGATTTTTATTTTCATTTCTCTCGAGTTGTTGCATTTTCTTTGTGAGTGCGCGTTTCGCTTAAC
>NC_051400.1:3214664-3214808 GCF_015228065.2 Penaeus monodon
GGAAGTTTCTGTAGTTTTTGTCTTTTTTTCTCTCTCTTTTTCGGTTTTGCTTTCATTTTCTTATTGCCTTTTTTTGGCTTTAGTTTTGTGAAGTGTTTTTAGTATTATTTGCTTTATTTTATTGGTTCTGTTGTTATCATCATC
>NC_051400.1:3214961-3215327 GCF_015228065.2 Penaeus monodon
TTTTGTGGTTGTTTCTCGTGGTTTTCAATCTTGTTTTTTTCGTGAGAGTATCTTTTATTACTAGACTTCCATTTTTGTATTAAAATTCTCTTTTATTTTTCCTCTTTTTTCCCTCGTGTCCTATCCCTCCCCCCCCTCACCTCCTTCCCTCCTGGTTCTTCTTGTGTGTGTGTGTTAATTCCGTTGTTTATTGGCCATTTCTCTTCTCCCTCGTACGTTTCCCGATTGATGTCTTTATGGGTGTCTGTGCTTGTTTATTTTTTTTATAATTTTTTTCTGTCTTCCTTTGATGAGTTATTTCATGGCGTCAGTCCTAATTGGGTTCGTTATATAACCGTTCGAGTGAATTATGCAATATGTATGTGT
>NC_051400.1:3215553-3215714 GCF_015228065.2 Penaeus monodon
CCAAAATTCCCGCCAACGCCGCGAGGTAAATCTTGGCCGACTGTTACCCTCCAACGCGCAAATTAAGGCCCGGCGTTTTCATACTTAATTTGGGTAAATTTGGAGGACTAACACTGCTGTCCCGACGAATTAAGGGAATTAGAGCTTAACTCGCGGTTTTG
>NC_051400.1:3215803-3215965 GCF_015228065.2 Penaeus monodon
GTTATTAGCCAAGTAACAATTGTGGGTGGTTGGAGTCGCCCCAGACGCCGGCGAGGTGAGCGAGACCCGGTAATTATCCCACCTGTAAACATTTATCTGGACGCAGTCACGTGGAAGGACGGCGGAATTCGGTGATTTGCAGGGACGGTGGGCGATGATAGA
>NC_051400.1:3216161-3216759 GCF_015228065.2 Penaeus monodon
TCAAGAAGAAAGAGACAGACAAACAAACCAAAAAACACACGAGGCACTTCAGAATTACTCAGGCTTTGGAAATAGATCTTGACAACGCCTCCCCGAAAGGATGTTTTCTTGATGTGTCTAAGGTGAGGAACATCCATTATGTAACTGGAGAGACACAAGAGGTCACACTAGACCCTGGGATGAGTGGCCATAGCGTAATAGCAAAGATGGCGTTGATATAGATGGATATTATTAATGACTGAACGGCGTAGAATGAAAAGAGGGGGTGGGGGAGGGGTAGGAAAAAACGCGCCTAAGCGTAATAGTAAAGATGGCGTTGATATAGATGGATTTAAAATGATGGATGGACGACAAAGAACAAAAAAAAAGGAGCAAAGATTTAAGAGAATTCGTACATTTATTTTATTTTTTCCCCCATGAGGTTGTGGTGATGAGATGCTCGGGAAAACCATGTAATGCGTGATGAGTGTGCTTGTGTGGTGATGGTTGGTTCTGCTGATGGATGGCGGTGGGGGATAGGGGGGTGGGGGGATTGGGGGGTGTCAGGGGTGGATGGTCTCTCTGTAATTACCCTTTTTTGTAATTAAGATGTTAGTCG
>NC_051400.1:3216926-3216993 GCF_015228065.2 Penaeus monodon
ATGATTATGGTTTCTTTGTATTGCGAATTGGTATTAAAAAATAGCATGTGTTTTATTTGTGTGCGTG
>NC_051400.1:3217037-3217777 GCF_015228065.2 Penaeus monodon
CGTTGAGATATTTTGGCGTCATGAATTTCGAAAAAGTCAAAATTTGAATAGGTTATTTATTGACATCATCCTTCTCCCAGCACTGTATTCCCTGGCCGTCCGTTTCCTCGGGGCGCTTTGCGTTGCGCCGCCCGTGTTGTAAAGAAAGCAGATTATGCCCTCAAATACCCGTGATCGGCGAGGGTATCCCGGGTCGAGGGTCAAAGGTCAGCGGCGGGAGAGGGGCAGCGGGCAGGCCGGGCATCCTCGCCACATTTTATTTATCGCCTATTGTGGCCCGTATCTTGTAATCTGTAATGATGCTCGATGAGTGGCTTTGTTGTTGTTTATGTCGCGAGGCCCGGTGTGGAGCGTAATTGAAACGGCGTGCGATGTATGGGTGCGCTAAATACGGGTTGTGGCACGGCCCTGGGCGGCCTCGCGTGCCTGGTTTGCAAGTTGCAGGATTTCCTTGAGGGTTGGGATACAAGGCAAGAGCTTTTGGTGTGTAAGGCCAAGGTGCTGGTTCTTATCATGAATTATCACCGACGGTTATGATTACCACGATGCTTGATACTAAAGTCATCCAAATCCGCTAGGATAGTGGGAGCAATAGCTAACCGTTATGACAGAGATACCACTTGGTAGCATAACGATTATCAAGTGATCACGTTAGCCTTATTGGTTCTTTATCCTTAAACCAACAAAGAACTTCACCACCACCATCGGAATCGAGGCTTCAGTATGGACAAAGAGAGAGC
>NC_051400.1:3217924-3218213 GCF_015228065.2 Penaeus monodon
TCAAAAATGGCGAAGATTGAGAGAGAAAGTCTGATGGGGGAGCGGGGGGGGGGGGAATCTTTGTCGTAGAACTTAAATCGAATTTTCCAGCTTGCGCCTTCCAGTAATTAAGTCTATCAGCAATTAATGAAAGACATTACATCTATGAAAAGTTCCCTGTTGATCCCATCCCGAGAGCAGACTTAATTAAAGACTAATTCGAGATGGAATCAAGTTTTGATTTCGTAATTGTTTGATGGCGCCGCTGAAACACAAAAATCTCTGCGCTCCGCCGGGTTTTTGTTTGATG
>NC_051400.1:3218623-3218759 GCF_015228065.2 Penaeus monodon
TGATAAAACCGACGGTGTTTATTGCCACAGTAACTCCTCCTATTGTCAAGATAGCAACAGGAAGCCCCGTCGCGCAACAAGACATTGATGTCGCGGTGGCTCCTTGCAACACTCGCTGGTCAAGTCAACAAACTAA
>NC_051400.1:3218804-3218931 GCF_015228065.2 Penaeus monodon
AGTCAGGGGTGTCGGGGACATGTGAGGGGGGGGGGAGGGGAGTCAGGGGTGTCGGGGACATGTGAGGGGGGGGGAGGGGAAAGCTTAATGGGTTGGGGGCATCAGAGGGGGTCCGTTCTCTTAGCTT
>NC_051400.1:3218955-3219036 GCF_015228065.2 Penaeus monodon
CTTTCTCCTCCTTTCTTATCGGATTGTTTTCCCTTCTGTCCCTTTTTTAATCTCTCACTCCTAGCCTCTCCCCTTTTTCTT
>NC_051400.1:3219299-3219370 GCF_015228065.2 Penaeus monodon
ATTCTCTCAAGTGCTCAAGTTAGACCAAACTAAACCATACTTAGAAGGGGGGATCCTTTAATGTCGTCTTA
>NC_051400.1:3219438-3219800 GCF_015228065.2 Penaeus monodon
TCTGTTGGTGTTTCGGTTTTGTTTGGCGTATTGACTGTCCGGGGCTTGAGTGGGGAAGTTGGGTCGTCGACGGTGTAATTGTTTATTTCAGGAATAGTGGGGATGAGGGGAGGAGAGGAGGAGGGGGAGAGGGGAGGGGAGGAGGGGGAGAGGGGTGGAGGAGGGGGAGAGGGAGAGGGGTGGAGGAGGAGAAGAGGGAGGAGAGGTGGAGGGGGAGAGAGGAGAAGAAGAGAGAGGAGAGGAGGAGGGGGTAAGGGAATAATGGAGGAGGGGAAAAGAAAAGGGGGAGAGGGAAGAGCAAGGGGATTAGAGGGGAGATATAAGGGAGGGGGAGGGGAGAGAGGATGGGGGAGGGAATACTG
>NC_051400.1:3220109-3220425 GCF_015228065.2 Penaeus monodon
CGAAAGCGTAGCGGACAGAGTAGAAAGCGCTATTCACCAACAAACACAGAAAATCCAGTAAAATTTCTCGCTTTTTAGGCTTAGCGGAAGCGTGTTATTGAAGGCAGTGCGGAGTTCAGTTGGCTATCTGGATTTTCTCTTTTAAATTCATTATAAAAAGAAATTGAAATGCAGTTAAGGGGAAGAGGTAGAGTGGAAGATGATGGAAAGGAGATAGCGATGGGCGATTGGCAGCGCTGATTCGGCAGAGGATTGGCGGTGCTGTGATGGTGACGTTCGAAAAGGGAAACGCACAATATCTGATGTATATCGTGTT
>NC_051400.1:3220943-3221369 GCF_015228065.2 Penaeus monodon
GAGGAAGGAAAGGAGAAGAAATTTCCAAAACTAATAAAAGAAAAAGGAACGAGATGGAAAGAAAAACGTACTGATAGCGGAAAGCGTTTTAAGGGAGATGGAAACAAGGAGAGATAAAAGCGGGAAGAGAGAAAAGGTGAGGGGAGAAAGGGGAAATAGATGGGAGAAATGGAGAGTCAGAAGGAGGGAAGTGGAGGTGGGAGAGAGGGAAAGACAGGGGAGGGAAAGAGGGAAAGACAGGGGAGGGGAGGAGGGAAAGAGAGGGGAGGGAAAGAGGGAAAGACAGGGGAGGGGAGGAGGGAAAGAGAGGGGAGAGGGGGGGAAGGGAGGGGGCCGGGTCGGTGTAACGTGTTTGTTAAAACTTTGTCAAATTAAAAAATTTGGGTTTTCCCTCCCTTTTGTGGGGGCAAGGCCGGTAGCGAGATC
>NC_051400.1:3221533-3221699 GCF_015228065.2 Penaeus monodon
GTACTCGATAGGCTTCTGTGAAAGTATTTTGCGTTTGTATAAAAAAAAGTGTTGACAGGGTGAAAGGGAGGTGGGGGGGTAAGGAGGAGGGGGTGGCATCGCACTGTCTTGCCCTCGAAAATGTGCTCTTTGTTGCGAAGAGGAAAAAGAGTATTAAGTGATATAT
>NC_051400.1:3222062-3222381 GCF_015228065.2 Penaeus monodon
AAGCTAAAGCGATATAGAAGTGCGCCAAAATGTTTCTCAGTAGTTATGTTACGGAAGGGATGGAAAGGGTAGGTGGAGAGAGGAGAGGGGGAGGGGAGGGTAGGAAGAGAAGGGGGGGAGTTTATAAAGGGGAGAGAAAAGGGGGGGGAGGGGGGTTATGGAAGTGAGGGGAAAAGGGGAAGAGTGAGGGAGAGGGCGAGGGGAGAGAGGGAGAGGGCGAGGGGAGAGAGAGAGCGAGGGGAGAGAGGGAGAGGGGAGCAGGCCCAGAATGGCAGCTAGAGGCTCCCTCGGGACAGCCATTGGGGAACGTGTCCCATTG
>NC_051400.1:3222480-3222627 GCF_015228065.2 Penaeus monodon
AATTGAGATTCAGTGGGCTTGTAGGTGTTCTGTTTGTGAATCGCAACTGATGCAAATTGGGCTGTAGTCTCGCATAATGAAGGCGATCGATTACGAGGTTTTGTAGTGCTACAATTTGATTTAAATTTGTAACCAAGCGACTAGTTA
>NC_051400.1:3222937-3223019 GCF_015228065.2 Penaeus monodon
ATACACTCACCTTTTCCCTTCCTAACTCATGCCGAAGTAATGGTACCTGGCACTAGCGAGGCATGCGGTGCTGGGCCAGATT
>NC_051400.1:3223097-3223171 GCF_015228065.2 Penaeus monodon
CAGGATCGTCCAGGGTTTTGCTGAGTTTATTTGTTTTTAATTTATGCTTCCTAAATCTATTCCTGTTCCTCGTT
>NC_051400.1:3223763-3224145 GCF_015228065.2 Penaeus monodon
CTTGCCCCGGCTGGGAACTCCACCCTCCTTAACACAATAAAGGTGGCGGTAAGGGTTGTTTCGTCGCATTGGAAAGCAGAAATTGTCTTTTGCTATCTCGGTTTTTCACTTTGTATTTTTCTAGATAAGTTTTGTTGCGGTTCTGATTTTCTTAGAGCTGTATTTTTGTTGTTGGTCTTGTTGTTTTCCGAGTTGTGTGTAGAATGTTTGTTTGCGTGGTTGTTATCAGAGATCGAGGTGTGATATATGTATCTGTAAGTTCACTTGCATACATACATGTACACACAACACTATATAAATGTGTAAACACATTCATATGCTTACACATAAATAATCTCTTTTTATGTGACGTGCACGTACGAACGAATGCGCGCGTGCGCGG
>NC_051400.1:3224251-3224482 GCF_015228065.2 Penaeus monodon
TTATAACACACACTTACACCATTACACTTACATATAAATAATACACGTTTGATTTCAGGACAAGAAATAAGAGAAAGAGGCCTCAAACCGGGCCTATGAATTATTCAGTGAAGCTACAAAAAAATTACTCAATTCAAAAAGGGGGCTTAGGCCTACTGGGCATATAGGCCTCCATCAGAAAAAATTATGAAATCAGTTCGTTAAGGGGAGTGGTTGTTACAGGGAGACTGA
>NC_051400.1:3224808-3225017 GCF_015228065.2 Penaeus monodon
CCCTTACGAGATCCTTAGAAAAGGTGGGGAAAAAATCTTGTTTTAGGTGTTTATTATCATATTTTCCTTCGTTTATTTGACATTCGGAGATAATTTATCGATTACGCGCTTGTCACTAAAAGGTAATTATCATCTGGTTGTGGTTATTATCGATCGTACTTCGGTTTAACATTGGATTGAGTTACAGATTATGAGAGCTTAGCGGGTTG
>NC_051400.1:3225247-3225346 GCF_015228065.2 Penaeus monodon
TGAAAACCTAAGTCTCACCCCCATCCATCACTGGCAATCCGTGCGATTCGCCATCCATTTTCCATTTTAAAAAGAAGGCATTTTCTCTCCTTGAACTAA
>NC_051400.1:3225385-3225505 GCF_015228065.2 Penaeus monodon
ATGATGTTATGTAGAATGGGAGGGGGGGGGGTTGAATAATTGAAAAAACCTTTTAATATTCCACGTGTTAGGTAAAGGAACAACAGCGGCAGCGCCAGCAACAGAATGGCATCCATCTAC
>NC_051400.1:3225944-3226434 GCF_015228065.2 Penaeus monodon
CTGGGTGCCAGTGAAGGCTGCTCGTAGGAATAGCTTAACGCCAGACTTCTATTTTACAATATTGGTCACAGGAAATGAAAACGTTAAAGGCGACGTATGGAACAGTGTTAGCCTTTCTGAGGAGGGGGGGGGGTGAGAGGGGGTGAGGAGTGGGGAGGAGAGGGGGGGTGAGGAGTGGGGAGGAGAGGGGAGGGTGAGGAGTGGGGAGGAGAGGGGAGGGGTGAGGTGTGGGGAGGAGAGGGGAGGGGTGAGGTGTGGGGAGAGGGGAGTGGGGCGGTGAGGGGGGGAAATAGGGGGGGCGAGAGGGGGGTGAGGGGAGAGGTTAGGAGTGGGGGGAGAAGGGGGCGTGAGGGGAGGGAAGGAGGGGGAGTGGGACAAGAGGTGTTTGAGAGGGAAGGTGGAGTGAGCGGAGAGGGGAGTGGGAAGGGGAGGAGGGGGGGAGAGGGAGCAAAGAAGGTTCCATTTTAACCGCTTTGAGGTGTTTGTTTAT
>NC_051400.1:3226474-3226619 GCF_015228065.2 Penaeus monodon
TATAAGCATTTTTCGCTTCCCGGCCTAACACTCACTATGAAAAAAGTGTCAGAGACTATTTGCTTTTATATTTATTCAACATAATTTCCATGTTATTTCCCAGTCTTTCGTTCTTGTATTCGGTGTGTCTACCTAGCGCGCGCGT
>NC_051400.1:3226875-3227719 GCF_015228065.2 Penaeus monodon
CCTTCTGAGTTGAAGCATCCCGTGCCCGACGGCCCGGGTCATGCAAGGAGGCGAGCGCCGTGACCCGATCCCGGGTGTGACGAGCGAGCGCCTCCCGGCCCTCCATACCCTTCCCTTTAACACGACAGAAGAAAACACGACGGGGAACTCGCGATCTTATCGGCACAGACGTAAGATGTCAACCTCTCGCCGGTGCTGTGCTGGAGGGGGGGTGGCGAGCGCGCGCGTGAGGTTGTGGGGTTGTGAGGGAGCGCCCGGGCGGGTGGCAGAGCACGGGGCCCTACAACTTGCCTAGAGTTAAGAGCAAGGAAAAAATTTCTATTAACAAACGCACATAAATCGGTTCATTTGCATCTATATGTGGAAATACCAGTGGCAGAGCGGCCTAAACCGAGTCGCCGCTCGGAGCCTGGGAGACGTCCCTCCGGCGAGGCGCTCGAAGGTCGACTTTGGCGGACCTCGGGCGCTGTGGCGGAGGCCTGTGGCGCAAGGGGGAAGAGTCGCTTGCATAGGTAATGTGAAGAGAGAGCATAATGTCGCGAGACTAAATGAAAATCTATGTACTTTAATTTAGCCCGTTGCGAACTAAGTTGTCCCCAAGGGATGTATAAGTTTGGCGGAGGATTTCCTACGTGCATGGGTACAATAAGAATCCAGGCCCCGCGTTTTTATCCCTTATTCCTTAGGCGCACAAGAGCCAAAATCCGCAGGCGATTTTTCCCGTCTCTAGGCCTGTCTTCCGCCCGAGGTTTGGAATGCTATTATGAAAGCGATGGAGCTGAAATTGAAGGATACCTGTCTGTCTTGTTCAATTTTGTCCACCAGGATAAAAGACACAAAAGTT
>NC_051400.1:3228032-3228175 GCF_015228065.2 Penaeus monodon
AAGTCTGCAAGATTTGGAAGTATCGAGGATGGATCGTGTTGTTCCTTGCATGCTCGGGGAGGGATGCCCTTTAACACGTGAGATATGAGAACGACACTTGGGTGTGCTGTGTAGGCAGGAGTCATGGTCTGTTTGGGGAAGGA
>NC_051400.1:3228333-3228406 GCF_015228065.2 Penaeus monodon
CTCTGGATACGTAGCTCAAGGTCAATCTCGTACCAGAATTAAAAAGGAATGCGTCACGCACCGCCATTATTAT
>NC_051400.1:3228478-3228703 GCF_015228065.2 Penaeus monodon
CCAAAGTAGACCTAACCTCTCCTCTCTCTCCACAGCCTCCCTACGCCAACTACGGCACCGAGGAGAACTACGGTGACCTCCAAGGCTTGACCTCCACCCTCCCCCAGCCGGAGGCAGACACAACCTCCGCCGCCCACAACCACGCCCATCACCAGCAGACCATGTATCAGCATCAGGTTAGTGTTGGCGCTTTGGGGAGTTGTGTTAGAGGTATTGGGTGATAGG
>NC_051400.1:3228748-3229419 GCF_015228065.2 Penaeus monodon
TTGCAGTTGTTCGGGATCTGAAGTAGAAGATTTGTTGTTGTTATTGATCCCATATTAAAGATTTAATGCTGTTAAGGATCCCTAATGAAAAAAAAAATTGTTGTCAGGGATCTGAAATGAGGTTTACAGTTGTTGAGGATATCAAATAAAAATTATTGTTGTTTGGGATCTCAAATAAATTGCAAGTTCGTAGCTGAGTACACTTTGGAATATTTCAATAGAATTGTGAGATATATTGATAAGCGTATACATGATTATGATACGTTAGCCCATTATATAAATTCAGATATCCACGATAAATAAGTAGATGGTTAATTAAATGAAAAATAACCCCAGAAGAAATAGCGCGTTAACTTGACGTTAATATTTTGAGATTATCATAGACTAAATAAACCTTCTCTTCCAGATGGGCGTGGGCGGCAATATGGTTCACGCCAACCCACAATTTCCGCCCCAGAACCTCTACATCCCACCCATCTCCCAGCCAGGCAACATGGGACCTGTCCAGTGAGTGTGGGCGTGCTCTTGTCCTGATCTATATTTCAAGAGTGTGAGAGAGATGTCGAAAAGGCGTATTTAAGGTTCCAGAGTAGAGTAGAGTTGTTGTTTTTTTTTGGTTTATCGAGTTGATGAGTGAATGATTCACAAATGCAAATCTTGTTGCTCGTATG
>NC_051400.1:3229436-3229856 GCF_015228065.2 Penaeus monodon
CCAAGTATGGTTTGTACATTTTTTTTTTAAGTATGGTTTGTACATGTTTTATTTATTTATAGTTTTAAAGTTTATAGTTTGTAATTTTCTTATGATTTCATAGTTCGTAAACACCCATGTTTTGCCCTAATAGTGTCCCCCTTCTCCCCCCCAAGGACCACCGGGTACATGGCCCACCCCGGGTGCGGCCCGCCCACCCCCGTCTACACCAGCGCCAGCGTGGCCATGCACGGAGCCGGGCCCCCCCAGGCGCCCCACATGATGTCGGGCGTCGGGGGCATGATGGGGTATTACCCACGCCCGCAGATGGTTCGCAGCGGCGGTTCGCCCAACTCAGGTGGTTCCCCGTCCCCAGGAAGTGATGACTCCGACGACTCGACGCCTCTGGCACAGGTGGGTTCCCTCGCCCTCGCCCTCGCC
>NC_051400.1:3229949-3230061 GCF_015228065.2 Penaeus monodon
CCACTTCCTTTTACTCTTCTTCCTCTCCCTCTTACTCTTCCTTTCCCTCTCACTCTCACTCGGCCCATGCTTTGTCCTCTTCTCCATTTTGCCTTATCCCTTTGCCTTTGTA
>NC_051400.1:3230574-3231768 GCF_015228065.2 Penaeus monodon
CCGTCTGCGCTTGATACTGACGAAGGGGGCTGCTTGGTGTACCTTCGTCGCGTTCTCCCCTCTTGCCTGTCTTTCCTCATTTACCCTTCCGCCTTACGTCTCATCCTGCTTTCCCCCCACTTTTTCCTGTCCTTCCTTTCGCGTATCTTCGCCTCGTTCCCTCCCCAATCTCCCGCCAAGAAGCCTTTCTCGCCGGAGTGTGATAAACCACCGTCCTCCTATATGGACCGCTGATTTTTTTATTTTGTTTAAATATTCCCATGTTCCGGAGGCTGTTGTGACTTGTCCCTTGTCGGTACTCTTGAGAGAAAGTGATATCGCTAAAGTGCCGTTTAAAAAGCCTAGATGTTAAGCAGCAGATTGAGCCTTCGCGCGCGGAGCCAGATTTCAGTTGGGCCTCGAATCCCGCTTTCCAGGAGCCCGAAGCATCGGCTCCCTCGCTCCCGTTGCGCGGCCTGTTCCGAGTCCCGACGGCCTCCTCCTCCTCGGTCCGTCCGGGCGCCTCTGAGCGTCGCGCGCTGCCAGACCGCGGCGATCATCACCCATGCAACCTTAACCTGTTCATCACCAATTAACGAGGCCATTCATAATGACCTAAGTGGCCCCGCTTTGCCGTGCGGCCGCCTGGTTTGTGATGCATGGCTGGTGGCGGTCCCACTTCATCTGCCTCGCCTGCGCCCGCCGCTCGAGGGTCGCTCCCATGCAAATGCCATGAGCTGTCCCCATTACGATTTCATGCCTCTTTTTGGAGATGTGTCTCAGATTTTTTTTTTCGCCTTTTCTTAGCGTGTTTTGTTTTGTTTTGTTTTCTCCACTGCCCCTCTCCTCCCCACCTGGGCTGGGCAGGGTGAGGAGATGAGGGGACCGTTTCCCCTCACCCCGAAGCCTCCGCATTCATGGCGAGTAATTGTGCGTCTCGGAGACTTGCTTTGATGAATTTACATGTGAGTCACAGGACACGCGGAAGGGGAACCGGGAGGCGCCCGACCGCGTCACCAGCTGCACCGCCCGCGTCCAGCCGTCCCGCCGTCGTGCGGGGCCTCGCGGGTCGCCTGGCCTCCGAAAGCCTCGGTAATTGCTAAGAATTCATGGCCAAAGCTGGAGTAATTACCGCGCGCGCAGTACACGCTCACATCTGGCCGTTGAATATAAAATGCGATCCCGTTCAATATCCAGTAAAGGAAATGGCGGCGG
>NC_051400.1:3232082-3232532 GCF_015228065.2 Penaeus monodon
ATAATTTCCGTTTTGATAAGGAATACGCAATTCAGCGCCATTTACTATAGAAATTGTTAAAACTTTCTCTTTTACCGGACTGATGCGATCGGCCACAGCTATTTTGAATCCTCGATGCATATTAGCCTCGATTTACTCTTGTAATTTTGCATATCATTCAATTTTTTGTGCATTTAATCATTATAATTGATTCAGTATGAATATTTACTAATCCGATTTACATAATTGTAAAAAAAAAAGGAAAAAAAATACAGTAGATGCAATGAGATACTGAATCCATCGTTTTTTAAAGCACGTGTATGTGTATCTATATACATGAGCGATCTAACGTTTTTTTTTCTCTTTTAATGAAGTGTCGCTATTTTAATCGACAACGGACAAGTTGATAAAAAAAAATTGTAATCCTTGTTAACTTTTGTTATTTCATTCGACTTCAGTCATAACTTACCT
>NC_051400.1:3232785-3232917 GCF_015228065.2 Penaeus monodon
ACGCATACGTCATTTCTGTAATGGAGGAATATTAACAGTGTTTTATAGAATCATTTCATATTTTTTCATTAAATATAGAACTCCGTGTGCTTCTCCAAAATGAATATTCACTTATATTACTTATACGAAATA
>NC_051400.1:3232968-3233216 GCF_015228065.2 Penaeus monodon
ACGCCGTTAATTATCCTGTTCCCCTTTTACCTCTATTTACTTACCGTTTTTCCTTATCACCACTGTACGTGTTTATCATTTCTCTTTACTTTTACTTACGTTTATTTTCCCGTGTGTTTATCTTCATTTTTATGGATTTATTTTATTTTTCTCCTTATTTTCCCAGTTATCATACCTCCGTTTTATTTTCCCGTATATCCACCTTTTTATCTTTCCTCCTTTTTATCATCTCCTTTTAATCTTCCCCC
>NC_051400.1:3233259-3233628 GCF_015228065.2 Penaeus monodon
ATCTTCCCCCTTCTTATCTTCCCCCTTCTTATCTTCCTCCTTTTTATCATCCCTCCTTTTTATCATCCCTCTTTTTTATCATTCCCCATTTTTTATCTTGCCCCCTTTTATCATCCCCCATTTTTTATCTTCCTCCCTTTATTTCCAGATGTTTAACCCTCCCCTTTTCTTCAAAAGTTTCTCCTCCGCTTCCATTAATTCCCGCGCGTGTCCACAGATGGGTCGCGGGAAGCGGCCGTCGTCGGAGAGCACCGAGGGGCCGGCCCGAGGCAAGAAGCCCAAGGTGTCCAAGAAAAGCAAGAAGAAAAGGGACCCCAATGAGCCGCAAAAGTAAGTAGGCCTATCTCTGTTTTTTTCTTTTTTTTTATG
>NC_051400.1:3233655-3233793 GCF_015228065.2 Penaeus monodon
GAGTGTTGGAAGCCAGGATTTTTTTTTTTGCTATATTTGCGGTGGTTAGATTTTTTTTCCACCCCCATCTTCGTAGCACAGTCGGTTTCTTTTGTTTCTTTTTTTTTTAGAAGTTTACTTTAGCATTGTTGGTGGAAG
>NC_051400.1:3233822-3233954 GCF_015228065.2 Penaeus monodon
GAACTGTAATTTTGAGCCGCATGACCACCGTGTGATAGCGAATCCCCGACTAGTGAACCGCGTCGATCCCGGACTGAAACCCTGCGGTTCTGCTTCTGCGGCGGGCGAGCGACGGCGGGGGCAACGGCGGAT
>NC_051400.1:3233989-3234311 GCF_015228065.2 Penaeus monodon
AGCGACGATGGGCGTCCGGCACCGGAAACGCAATCCCGCCGGCCGTAAATCTCATGCATATGCAACTTGTAGTATAAGAGGCCAATTTCAATTAGGCAACCAATTATTCGGCAAAATAGGGTCAAGTCCAAAGTTTATTACGTCCGTTAAATGGATCAACTCAACATGAAAGCAGTAATATGCATATCATTGACGGACGCGCGGGCCGGCGGGGCACATGCACGCGGGAGCCAAACGGCCGTCCGTAATCGCTGCGGACACTGCCTCGAGGTCCATAACGGGTTATCGTCCGTGGAGGATCGTGGGCGCGTGCGCGTACGTG
>NC_051400.1:3234355-3234571 GCF_015228065.2 Penaeus monodon
TGTCCTGTCCCCTTGTTAGGGTAAGAGAGAGAGGGGAGTGATTGGGGTGGGAAGGAGGGGAGGGGCCGCTGGACCATGTGATGCCAACTCAGACAGATCATTTGTCGTGTATTGTCAGTTGTATTCTCGTGTAGTTTGTGCCGCGAGAGGAGGAGCAACGCCGCGGAATCGGTGTTACTCTGACGCCCACTCTGCATTTTCCTTCGCCGCGTGAAA
>NC_051400.1:3234658-3234937 GCF_015228065.2 Penaeus monodon
ATTTCTTTTATGTGATGCAGTGAGTAGGGGAAAATAAGTAACAAGTGACCGCTTGAGAGACATCGTACCCCTCCGCCCTCCCCCTCCGACTCCCCCCTCCGCCCTCCCCCTCCCACTCCCCCCTCCGCCCTCCCCCTCCCACTCCCCCTTCTCCCTTCTATCCCCCCCTCCCACTCCACCTCCACCTTGGAAAATCACGAGTTACGTAAGTCCGAAGGAAATAACTCAACGCTTCATCCACTGAATATTGACACTGACGTCCTGCCGTGCCCCCCTACC
>NC_051400.1:3235041-3235130 GCF_015228065.2 Penaeus monodon
CAGCCGCCCGTAACCCTCTGTGTCAGTCACAACAATACCTGGTAAGCGCCGGGGTTGAGATCGGGTCTGGCAGGAAGGAGAGAAGGGAG
>NC_051400.1:3235452-3235522 GCF_015228065.2 Penaeus monodon
GTTTGTTCTCGTCTTCAACTACGTCTTTTTACTACCGATATGTCCCTCACCCACTTCTCCTGTCCATTGT
>NC_051400.1:3235685-3235828 GCF_015228065.2 Penaeus monodon
ACCTCCCTTCCTCTAAGGCTCTATCAACATTTTATATTGCAGGAAAGCTGGCCAGCAAACGTGATTATAGAGGATCAAAGGCATGCATAATATGGGCAGAAGGCTGCCGCCTGATCTTGTCCTGGAGCTCGGCATTTCCGCCG
>NC_051400.1:3236523-3236650 GCF_015228065.2 Penaeus monodon
CCACCCTATCGCCGCCATTCAGCATCTCCGCTGGAATATCTCTCCAATTTTTTAGGAGGCGACCGGACATCCGGCGTACAATCTGATTCAAACTTTAGGGCGCTGTGTTTCCTGGTAGCCATGTTGG
>NC_051400.1:3236709-3236862 GCF_015228065.2 Penaeus monodon
TAAGGTGCTTGATGGGTGGGGGTGGCGGGGGAGAGGCGAGGAGCAAGAAAAAAAATATTACGTATTTGATTATGTACAATGTAAACATTCGTGAGTTTAAAAAAAGGCAATTTGAAAAGATTATCTTATTTTTTTATTTGTTACTTTTTTGTT
>NC_051400.1:3236910-3237230 GCF_015228065.2 Penaeus monodon
CGTTTTACTTACACGTGCTTACTGCCTGGAATTTTGCTTAATTGGATTCATTTGCTAGAAAGTCGGACACAAAGGCATTTATGAAAATTAAACGTCACAGTTAGAGAGAGAGAAAAGGATCAAAGTTTATTTCGTGATTTCAAGTTTATACGAAATGTTAAATGCAAAGAAATATTTTGAAATATATTGGAAAGCCGCGGCCTTAAACATCTGGGTATGTTTTGTGTCTCTTGCGTGTACATAAATCATCGCAATATTTGGAGGATTAGAAAATAGTTAGACGGTTGTTATGTTATTCTAAGCAAGGCTATCTGCCATTA
>NC_051400.1:3237385-3237514 GCF_015228065.2 Penaeus monodon
TTTCTTCTTTCTTTACCATTTTTAACAATTTCCTTCACTTACCTGAAGAGGATGATTGAAGCTTGTGTGCTGAGCATGAGGCTTCACTTCTTGCCGTCAAGGATTGCTTCAAGATCGCGTGCGTCGCAG
>NC_051400.1:3237749-3238063 GCF_015228065.2 Penaeus monodon
AGTACACCTTGATGTCTGCGATCGTACTGCCAGCGGTAATAATAACAAAGGATTTTTAACATTCATTGATAGCAACATTATCAACATTATCACATACAGTGATAAAAATGAGAGTAAATGTAATTTTTCAGTGTTATCGATAATGCTTTTCATTAGCATTGTTGATAATTGCCATGACCGATATGACCGATGTAATTACTTACACTGAAACAAAATGAAACTGAAATTCATGACGAAATCTATGGGAAAAAATGAGTAGCGATTGTTTTTATAAACACTGCCGCCGCCTTCCCGTTCTTCTTCTGCGGGCGTTC
>NC_051400.1:3238097-3238872 GCF_015228065.2 Penaeus monodon
TGCTCTTCTCCCGCCGCCGCCACACTACACCTTGGGCGCGGGACGCAGCGACACTCCATAAAGAGCGCGCCGACGAAATATGGAAAAGGTTTTGTAGTGCTCTCAGGCGAGTATTCCAGAAGACATTAATGGCCGCGCTACCGTCTCATGATTTCATACAAGAATCGAAATATACCGGAGCCGAGGGGTGCATGCGGCCTGCGTCTCCCCCGCCCGCCCGGAGGCCCTTGGCGGCCCCGCGCGTAAGGCCCAGATTTGCATGCGGGGGACACGGGGCGGGATGCGCCTCGGTGGCCGCGCCGGGTTTTTATTTTTACCCCCGCGCTATAAATAAGAGGGAATGACTTTCCTATCCCTCTCAAAGAATCATATTAACAACTTTCCTTGGACGGACGCACGGAGAGGAGGGGAAGAGGGGGGATGAGAAGGGGGGAGGGAGAGGGAGGGGGATGAGAAGGGGGGAGGGAGAGGGAGGGGGATGAGAAGGGGGGAGGGAGAGGGAGGGGGATGAGAAGGGGGGAGGGGGAAGGAGAGGGAGGGAGACTAGGAGGGGGGGGAGGGAGAGAGGGAGTGGGGGAAGGACAGGGACATGGGGGCGAGGAAGGGGGGGAGGAGGGCGCAAAGGAGAAGGAGGGAGAAAGGAGGGAGGAATGAGAAGGGGGGGAAATGGAGGAACAGGAAGAGAGAGAACGAGAGGGACGGGATGAGTGTAGCAAGAGAGAGAGAAAGGGGAGTATGTGTTGTTATCGATTAAAATGTATGGATGGAATATGGA
>NC_051400.1:3239108-3239243 GCF_015228065.2 Penaeus monodon
GTTTCCGCCCTTTGTCGAGGAGTTGCTTACTTGGGCCAATAAGTCGTGTG
This sequence comes from Penaeus monodon, assembly GCF_015228065.2. Lineage (NCBI taxonomy): Eukaryota > Metazoa > Arthropoda > Malacostraca > Decapoda > Penaeidae > Penaeus > Penaeus monodon. The sequence continues at coordinate 3,239,159 of NC_051400.1, forward strand.
TCTTGAGGGGCGAATGACAAAGCAACCGTAGTTCCATGTTTACTGTCCAGGATATTAAAGCGATAGACGTGTACTTGGGGGAGGG
>NC_051400.1:3239335-3239449 GCF_015228065.2 Penaeus monodon
GTTGAGACAGGTGGGCGAACTGCGGCATGGGTGTAGCACTCTCTCATGCCCTGTTCTGTCTTGTGTTGACGAGTTCTATCATATCCTGTTCTTGTCTTTTATGACATCCAACCC
>NC_051400.1:3239536-3240069 GCF_015228065.2 Penaeus monodon
AAAGTAGAACAGATCGAGAGAAACGAGCCCTGCCTTGCTCACCTGCCCCCGCTGGCCGCCGCCAAGTTCCGTTTCGCGTCGCGGAGCTCCGGAATTTCGCGAAACTGCGGAATTCCGCGGAACTGCAGTCGGAATAAGTGCGGCCATCTCGTCGTGTCTGCGCGCGTTCTCCTCCGTCTCGGCCTTTTAAAGTTTTCCTCGAAAGCGTTCCGTCTCTTCATTGTGTTTTTGAGTTTCATGAGAGCGGAGTTAAACTTGCGTCACGCTGAAGGAAACTGCATTTGCTCTCAATTTTGTGTTCGATTGCTTTTTAAGTTTTGACTTGATTATATGCGAGTAGCGGCAAAATGTTTCTGGGGGAAGATGCCGGGTCACAACAGCTTGTTTTATCAGGCACTCACCAAAGTATTTTTTGCTTTGTGTCATTTTTTGTATTTTGTGGTCGGTGAATTCCCTCTCTCTGATACGTGACTTTCCTTGGCCATTTTTCGCATTTTCCCCGTCTGGCAGTTCTCTAATTTACCATCGTTGTT
>NC_051400.1:3240156-3240319 GCF_015228065.2 Penaeus monodon
TTGCTTTTAATCATCTTAAACACCTTGACGAAAATCTTTCGTTCATCTAACAGGTATTGTCTGAGCAGCAATCCTTCTTCAACCTACCTCTCGTTCTTCTCCCCTTCCTTCTTTCCTTCTCTTCATTTACCCCTTTTCTTAATTCCATATTTCAGCGTCGTAT
>NC_051400.1:3240353-3240979 GCF_015228065.2 Penaeus monodon
TGAAGTGAAAATTTTCCTCGGCATTCTGAGGGTATAATTTGTGGTTGGTCGGCGGGCATGTCTTCTCCCCGCCGCCCTGGCTTTCGAGGTGGGCAGGCTGACCGCTCGGCCGTCGGGGTGACCTGACCTCCCGCCGCAACGTGTCGGAGAGGTCAACTTGGTCTTTCTTTCCTCGGAGGATTTTTCCTCGTTTTTCTCGTTTTTATTTGTCCGGCGCTTTTGCTTTGCCGTTTTTTTTTTTAGTCCTTATTCGCCATTCCTTGTATTCTTTGATTTATGCGTTCATCGAAATGACCAGATTGGGAGAAGGCGTCCTCGGGGCCCTGGGGAGGCAGCGCCCGTTCCTCGGCGGCCGCGGGACAGCCTCGAGAAAAGTTCTTCCCTGCGATGTCCTGCGAAAAAGAGGAGGACTTGCGAAGGGGATTCCTTGGGCAGGCGTGGGCAGGCTGCAGGAACCCCCAGGAGAAGGGCAGGCCGCAGGGACACGGGGGAGGCGGCGGAGGAGCGAAGGGCTTCCGCTGCCTGGGGAGGACGGGGGCGGCGGGTTTCTGAAGAGGAGTTCGATTTTTCGCCCTAATGAGATTATGAGCGCGGGGAGGATCGCGCGGCTACGGCAAGGGAGAGCA
>NC_051400.1:3241095-3241345 GCF_015228065.2 Penaeus monodon
CGGCGCCGCGGATCAGCTGCCTTGTGCTAATTGTTTCCTCCGCGCGCCTGTGTCCCCGTGGGCGTCCCGGCTCGTGTCTCTCCACTAAAGCACAATCACTGGCCGAGGAATCTCGCCGCGGCTTCCGCCCTCCGCGGGAGGCGGCGCAGCGGCGGGACTCATAACCGTAACTCGTCGTTAATTTCTGCGTCGGAAAGTGGGCGAGGTGTCCTCCCTCCTCGGGGCTCCGGACGCGTAAGCCTCCTGCTCT
>NC_051400.1:3241682-3242163 GCF_015228065.2 Penaeus monodon
CGCATTAATTACATCGAATTTTGGATCGTAATGATAAATATCTTGAAGTTTGATTGAACACTGCTACTCTTGGCCCCACTACACGCCAAATCTTTAACTAGAAATACAGCTTTTATTATTTCCCGCGGCTGCGATAGGGTCCGGAATGTTGGTGAAATATAATTCCGACAGAGTGAAAACAATATACATGCGTGTGAAAACTCTACGCTCGAAAACCAATGTTTTACATTGATTATTTTTAGCCATTGCTATCAAATATGTTGTTTCTAGTTTTTTCCTCTCGATGTTATAAAAACATTCCAGAATATACAATGAGGGTGATAAAACGCGCGTGTTTTGTTTATATGTATTTTTTAAATTCTGTGTATTTTAATTGTAAGCCCATAGGGGTCACAGTATTCGACACTTTGATATGCGACGGACGGAATAATGATTATTTTACATTTTATTAAAAGATCATGCGACGTAATGCAACTTTTTT
>NC_051400.1:3242254-3242497 GCF_015228065.2 Penaeus monodon
TTTCTATTAAGATTAGAATCCATATTCCTCCGGGTTCCAAATCATCGTCTTCTGTATCGACTTTTTTCTGCCCGTATCGCTCTGCTGATGAACTCCCCCTGCGCTTCGCCTCGTGGCACTCGGCTTCGTCTGCCTCTTCGTCTGCGGGGGGCGGGGTATAGTCGGTCTTTGCTTGCTCTTAGAAAGGGGGGGGGACTTAGATTATTATATGTTAATTCATTGTTCGCTGTTTAGTACTGTAAT
>NC_051400.1:3242670-3242999 GCF_015228065.2 Penaeus monodon
GAGTTGGACAACGTACAGGAATCACTTCTCTCTAGTCGTATGTACATGTAACCCTACTAGAAAATATATATACACGTTTTCCAGTCTATGTTACAAGATGTATCCGAAAACACGGAGTTATAAAACCGGCATTATCTCTCTAGTACAAGACGGGGGGGACTTTCACATCTCGAAAGCACACGCCACTGCTGACCTTCCCACGCTGGTTGCGGTTCGAGAAGGTCTCTCTCCCCTTCCTGTGTTGACGCGAAGGGAACATCAAAGGGGTGGAAGGTCAAGCAGAGGGGGTGTAATGTGGTGTTTTAAGGAAGGCTGGACATCGCGTATTT
>NC_051400.1:3243409-3243636 GCF_015228065.2 Penaeus monodon
TGAACCTTCCCCCCCTTGCTTCCTCTCCTTATCTCCCCCCCCCCCTCCTCGAAGCAGATGAAGACCAAAACCATCGAACTGCCATTCCACCTCCTGTGCTTCTTGCCTCCACCGAGCGCCTGTTTTAGTTTCCTCACAGAGTACCCTTCGAAGGGGATGGAAGTCAAAGGGAGGACGAGGAGGAGACAACTGTGAATGGGAGTGGGCGGAGTAGCAGGGAGTTCTGT
>NC_051400.1:3243682-3243817 GCF_015228065.2 Penaeus monodon
CAGTGCGATGTAGCGGCTGCTGTGAGCGAAGCGCTGTGGGTCGAGCGAGCGATCTGTGAGGGGACGTACGGGTGAAATATTATATTGCTTTATTATAATAGGCAAGGATAATAATGTCTCTAATGCGACTTCCAC
>NC_051400.1:3243968-3244087 GCF_015228065.2 Penaeus monodon
CGGGGCTGTACTATTTAAGATCTTTGTGTCTCATTTTTTCATCTTTCCTTCCCTGGCCTTTCTGATCATTATAATCCAATCTGTGTGATAGATGAGAACGTTACTCGGCTCGGATTATG
>NC_051400.1:3244325-3246213 GCF_015228065.2 Penaeus monodon
CCCTCCCCTTCTCCTACCCCCCCCCCCCTCGCCCGTATTAAAGTGGTATTTACGTGCGCCTTGAGCAGATGCTTAGTGTCCGCCATCGCTCCGGCAGCACCCATGTAACAGGCGTGTTTGAAATTAAGAGTAACACGCACCAGTCACGTAGGAGAGGCTGTGGATTGCTAGAACTTGTAACACACATAACACACACTTTCGTACTGCCTCTGGGGCCCTGGAAAACGTCGGTCCTTTTATTTTTTATTCGCGAAAGAAGGGAGAGAAAAAGATGGAAATTGTGATGTCTTTAAGGTTTCAAGAACAGTATTTCTGTCATTTTTATATATATATGTGGGGGTGATAATTTTTGTTCTGGACGCGAGGGAATGCGCATGATGCTGTATTTCGTACTAAAGACACTATGTTTTCTGAAGAGCCATTTTTTGGTCAGAACAATAAGGAAATTTAAGCATCTCGCCGCAAGCAGCAAGGACCACTTTACATAAGGATTCTCTCAAAGATTGAACTCCGTTGCAAGGCCTCGTAGGGGGTTTTCGAGCCCTTCCGTTCATGTTGCAAGCTTTTTTATATATAAAATAGAGGAGGGAATAAAGAGTAAAATCCGTGACATTTATTAATCTTGTAGTTATTTTAGATGTAGAGGAGCCGTGGTTGGCGGGAGGGGGCGGCTCGGGGCCGGCGGGGATGGGCGAGATCCGCGGCCACAGACGTCGGCGTCTTGGAGGATATAAACGCATAAAGACGCAGTAAAATGAGGCTCCGGCATCACTACAGGAACCATTTTTCATTTTATTGCCCATGTTATGATTAGCATGTGACGGCCAGCGGCTGAGATTAGCTCGCAAGATGCCGGGGGAAGCATCGGGCCGGGGAGGATTAAGTGTGGTTTAGGCTCGGTGTCCCTCCGATCCGGGCGCGCGCTCTGATTGGATGCTTTGGCCGATCTGATTGCGGGCGGTGTAAAAGGGGCATTCGATGGCATTATTCCCCTTTTCTTGCGGGTGATGGCAGCGTCGCCGGCGAGCACAGACTGTTCGTTATTCCCCGAAGACACAAGATTGTCATGGAAAGTGAAGGGTTGAAATAATTTTATCCGAGCGCTCATTGGTCAGGACGTACTTGTCTGGACCAATCAGGGTGCGGTCAGTGATGGCCGCTCCCCATTTAAACTGGTAAGGGCAACGTCCACATTGATTTATCGCTAATTTGTCTCCACTCACTCCAGCTTTCAAGTTGTTTTGAGGATTAAGGCCACTCTTGATTTATTGTGGGAACGTAAGGAACTTTGTTTTGACAATGTTGGGCTCCCAGCTTAAATGGGATTAGTGTGCGCTTATTAGCTTCACACGTTGGAGCCACGTTGGCATAATTTCTAACTTTATCTTGCGGTGATTTTACATCTACGTGGGTGAAAATGTATATACATTGTAACTGCGTAAGAAATAAAACGCTGGAAATTCCCTAGTGATGTTAGTGAAACGTGAAACCTCAGGTCCGCAGAGTTAATACACCCGTTTCGATAGGAATTACTGTAACCAGAACAAAGTGAATAGACGTTTTATGCCAGTGGAATGCATGATGCTCGCGAAGAGAAGATAAGTGAGTATTAATGATATTAGAGCAGTATATAAACCCGCGCTCTGTAGGAAAATAGATGCTGTGCTGCATTTTAAATTTGCGTCAACGTGAAGGGAAGTATCAAATAATCCGGGGAAAGCAAGATGCTGTATCTCTTTTCGCGCCCTCCGTCGTAAGGCCTTTCTCCTGTTTATGTATTCTAATGCTCCGAAAAAGTAGTAATTTTTCTTGTATTGTGTTTCCTCTGGGTTAAGATAGTGTTCGGTGTTCGGAGGCGATCGCTCTCTTCCCGAAAGTTTCACTCAGC
>NC_051400.1:3246242-3246544 GCF_015228065.2 Penaeus monodon
AGGCAGCGGGGTCGTAGGCCGGCGCAGGGCGGAGAGACGGAATGAAAACGGCTGAAAAAGATGTCATTTTTCTTCCTCTGCAAGTCCTTTGTGACACGAGGCCGAATTAGATTAGTCCCCACTTCCCCGGGCAAGGTTACTTTAATTGAATTTTAAGCCATAAAATTGTAAATATGGCCAGATATGAGTGTTGACTTATTTCGGCCGAGAAAACACAAGCGAAGGCATTTTGCTTTCTCGGCCGCGTGTTTTGTCGATTTGCCCCATTTTTTCTCTCTAGGCTTCGACAAGTGCTCCTCTCT
>NC_051400.1:3246588-3248482 GCF_015228065.2 Penaeus monodon
ATACACTTTTCTTGTGTTTCTCGATGTTTAACATCAAATTTAGTATTGCTGATCCTCCTTGCCAAGCGGAGATTCATACGGTTGTAGCCATCGGAGCCGCTGATGTAAAAAAGGGATGTTAAGTCCTGACAGTCAGCGAAGTCTAGACTCGGAAGATCTGTTTCTTGGCGTCATGAGACTATCGCTGTCAGATAAATACCCAGTTTTATTGACCTTTTTGATAGCGGTGCAGGCCTACTTGTTCTCCCGCACTCACGGCTCTTGCTTTGTCTCGTATTTAGACACGGGCGAAATGCATGTTAGTGTGAAGCTTTTCTTCATTTTTTTATATTGCTTTTATTATTGTTGTGATTATGATTTGCCTTTTTTCTTTTTGTAAAACATTTGCTGATGAGTTGCGTTTCGGATTTTTTCTTCACTGTCGGGGATAAATTATTAGTTCGCAGACTAGGCGCGGTCACTGGCCTCAACATGAGGGGACGTCCATTCTGCGGAAAATGTCTGGCTGATAATTCAGACGATTTTATGGCCAATTGTACCACAGTTTCGTGTATTGTTGTTTCTTTTAGTGTAATTATTTTATCTTATACTTACTTATAGCCAATAACTAATAATGTTTTTTTTCCCTCTCTCTCCAGGCCTGTGTCCGCTTACGCTTTGTTCTTCCGGGACACCCAGGCCGCCATCAAAGGCTCCAACCCCAATGCGTCCTTCGGGGAGGTGTCCAAGATCGTCGCCTCCATGTGGGACTCGCTGGACGCCGACCACAAGAACGTGTACAAGAAGAAAACCGAAGCGGCCAAGAAGGAATACCTCAAAGCTCTCGCAGCATATCGCGCCAGTTTAGTCTCGAAGGTAAGGCGCAGAGAGAGTGCGGTCAGGATTTCGCTGTTTGTGACTGGGGCTTGGCGCTTAGATTAACGGAAAGGAAATTTGTTCTAATGCATAATCATGACCAGTCAAGCAGATTTCATTTGCCTCTGTGGAGTGTTTGTTTATCTGTAATCCATAACAACTTCATTCTAACATTGATAAGTGCATGAGAGCTTGCTTAAGCTATATTAACCAGCATAACTTGCTATACGCCACTGGTAGTGAGGCCTGACTCCTGGCTTGTGTTACAGGGTGGTGAGGGTGAAGGGGTGTATGGAGCTCCTGGGTATGGCCAGTTTGCCCCTGGGTTTGGCTACCCTCCCACTACTAGCGCCCCTGGCCACCCCCAGGTTCAGTCCTCCACACAGATGTCACCACTGGCCAAGAAGTCTCCTCTACTCTCCTCACTCATGGCCGACCCTCCCCCACCCATGATGACCCCTCCCATGTCACAGCCCATGCCACCTTCTGGCCCACCTATGATGCCCCATGGTTCTATGCCACCCATGTCAGCAGCCAGCATGGCTCCCCAGGCTCAGCAGGGCCCACAGGCCGCCCACCAGCCGCCTACACCACAGTCCCACCTGACGCCCATGACCAACGTACCTACCACCTCTCCCTACATGAATCAGGTATTGCATTGTCCTGCCACTTAACCTGCTGGCTCATTGCTTTAGCTTACATTACTAACCTGCTACATAGTAAGAAGTAATGATAAACAAGATTATGTAATATGATATAGACATTCAGAAGGTATGCAAACAACAATCTAATATTGGGTTATAGTACTGTATGCGAGATGTGCAGAGTGCCATGTGTATGTTAAGGGAAAATGCATGACTGGAATTTTGGTTTCCTATTAAAAAATATTACTATATCTGAATGCGTGGGTATCCAATATAATGGTTTTTTCAAAGTTGAATTCATTTATGTTATTTGTGCATAATGATGTGTTTCAACCCTTACAGCAAGCACCTGGCTCCATGACGAGTCCTGGTGGCGGCGGCTCACCAGGTAGTCG
>NC_051400.1:3248650-3249063 GCF_015228065.2 Penaeus monodon
AAGTGGGCAGGGTTCAGGTGGACAACAGCAGGGCCAGCAGGGACATGTTGGCTGCCCAACCTCTGGTCCAAACTGCATCAGGTCCGGGTGCACAAACCCAGCTGTACACAACCCAGAATGGGAAGATGAGTACTGCTCCAATGAATGTGTTGTGTCTCATTGCAGGTAATTGTGCTTTTCAGTGTTCATTGCATGTTATAGTATCTTTCAATTGTAAAAAGATCACTTCTGACAAATGTGCACTTTGTGTATTTTTGCATTCTAATGCAGAGTATTTACATATATATTTTTATATCCTTTCAGAGATGTTTTCAGCACCTGGGTAGCAGGCAACCACCATCAGCCAAATACTCCAACTTATCCTGCACCAGTCAAATAAGCTCACAGATGAGCTCCTAGATAAATAAGAGGGC
>NC_051400.1:3249103-3249492 GCF_015228065.2 Penaeus monodon
TCTATGTGGGTTAAGACACAGAGATGGTACCTGCAACTTTATTTTAACAAGTTAAAGGAATGTCTTGTGTGAATATATGGACACTGATTGATCTGGTGAAGAAATCCAAGATACACATGGCTGCTGTGTAAGGCTGTAATTGTGAAAATGTTTTGTGGTACCTCTTCTTCCCCCTAGATGTTGGCAAATGGGTGCTTGTGTTTAAAGTCAAGATTTCTAAGCTGCTGTCATTGCTGGAACTTCAAAAGAAGCATCTTTCTCTCTGTTCCAACCTTCCTTGCTCTTTGTAGTATCCCAAGTGTATTATTCATACCCATCTGATTCTACTATTCTTCTTCAATCCTAGATGAGAAGAGTTCCAGAACAATTGTTTGCTGTGAAAGTGGGCA
>NC_051400.1:3249523-3251060 GCF_015228065.2 Penaeus monodon
GCTGATGAACAAGGCTGTGCTAGCAATGCAATGGCATTAGCAGTTTTATTGGACTGTATTGGGTTCCAGAGGAGGCATTCTCCTCTCTCCGACATTGGGCAAAAAGATTCGAAATGCCCATCAAGTGTAAAATTTAAATTTACTTTTAAGAAAACTTACATCAACCTGACCAAATGGATGGAGGGGACCAAAACTTTGTCTTTTGATTTGTTAGTTTTATGCTTAGTACAAAGAACAAATTGAATTCACTGAACAATAAGATGGGTGATTTAAAAGAAATACATTTAGATCATCTTGCTCACTTTCACAGCTTTTGGAACAATATTTTGATCATAAGGTTTAAGTAATTCCAGCAGGAAATCATGTCTTAGGGAGCTGGGTTTGTAAATATTTGTGTTAATTTTCTTGATAAGGAGAGAAAAAATATGATTACGATTATTATAGATATAGTAACATATTTACAATATAATTTGTAAATATTTCAACAATATGTACAAGTGATTGGTGATTTTCTCCTCAACGTGATTCAGTTATGATCAGTTGATTATATACGGTATGTATGTATGTACATGTATCATAGTAGATTTGTTCAGAGGCTTATTATTTGATTAGCAAGAAAAAAAATCATTAGAAATGACCTATTTGTCAAACTTGTATCAATTCCTTCCATTACAGTTACAGGAGTGGATGTCAATATCCTTAAACTTCCTGTGTCTGCAATCCTTGCATGCTAAGTGTATGCATAGCAATATCATTTGGCAATTCCCAGTTTTCACATATGTATTTCAAGAGGTCATCGGCCGAGTTTGTGTCGAGAGGACACTTTGCTCAATCCTCATTGTACATAGCACTAATATTTGGAGGACTGACTGCCGTATCCTCTTGGAAGTTAACATAGAACTTTCAGATATTTACATTCTGGATACAGCCAAGAGGAGACATATGATTTGCTTCTATTTTCAAACTTTTTTCCTCAATAATATTTTCCCTTGGGTGAAGCTTGATGCAAAGTACTTCATGAGAGCTGTCCTGTTTGGTGTATATTATGGGGAAGTGGGATGTAGATGTGAGAGAAGTAATGACCACTTACAAACTACCCGTCTTCACATCAGGTTTTACCCATGCTTGTAGCTCTTAGAAAATCCTTCAGTCCTAGAATAAAATAAAGTCAGTGTTTGCCCTTCTTATATAGCTATAATAAATATGTTGATTAAATACTGTGCTTAATGAGACAGGCAGAGACTCCACCACAGGGTTGAATCCAACATAACTTTTGTTTGTCACTATTTCTAGTTTAATAGAATTAATTGGTTTTTGTACTTATATGAACAAATTCACAGTTGTTGTGGTTAATGAACAAGACCTTTTGTGAACAACTTGAATCAACTATTGTTTCACACAACTTTTTGTACTAGAACAATCCACTACAAAATACTGCAGAAAGAACAATACCCAAATAAAGTGTTAAAAAAAAGAAGAAAAAAATGCCTTTTACATTGGTAACACTAATGTGTTGCCTGTTCCAAAGTGGTGTTTC
>NC_051400.1:3251094-3253075 GCF_015228065.2 Penaeus monodon
ACTAATAAATGTTAGTGAATGGTTCCTTCAACCATTTTCCAAAATTGAAAAATGTTGTGGAATGGATTTGCCACAGGGCATAATTCTGAGATTGTTGTGTTAATGTGTACAATGCCTGTGTGTGCTCTCTTTCACTTCTGTATTCACAATATAATAAACACTATACACACATCATGTTGTCATTTGCCTTTCATATTTATATAAGGCTATAAATTTTGTGAACTAGCTATTCATTTTATTTATTATTGCAATAATACAGATCTAGGTGGTAAGGCAAGGGGCAAGGCAATTAAGAGAATAAATTTTACAAAAAGGCTGAGGTTAACAGGGATGATTGAGCACAACATGCATTAGGAAGATGCATTAGACTTTTTGACAGGAATAAAGAGGGAAAAAATTAAATTCTGATAAAACTTATGGACAAGTTACCAGAAGCTTTTTAGAATTATCCTTCCTTTACAATAATAGTATTTATAACTCTGAAACCATTAAGATTTCAAATACTCCCACATAGGTGATGTTAACATTCTCATGGCACCAAGTATCATATCAGATTATCAAAGTGCTTCTGTTACTGCCTCAATGTCTTCTGTTTTTAATTATACTTGTAACATGAAGAAGAAATGAAAAAGAAAAATAAGCAATAACATGATGCACCACTAAGTTTGGCTTGACCACGTTTCTTACACACTGCTTATTACACCCACTGGACCCTTCCAAAAAAACAAAACAAAAAAAAGTACAGGAAATAACCTCTACAATGAAATTTTACCAAAAATATTTTGTAACAATTATAAAACTGAATAAGTTCAATTTTGATATACACCATGATACTGATAAGTGATATCTCCCTACAGTGATACACAAAATATCATACAGATGACTAATATCGACTAGGATCCCTAATTTTCCACATGTTAGGTAATACAAACTGGTAATTCCATTAGTATGAATGCTACCTAGAATAGTAATCACAACTTAAATATTATCTATAAAAGAAACAGTGACATGACCTATCTACACAATGGTCTAGATAGAAAAAAACAATATGCCAACAGAAACAATGAGAATTGGCAAGCTTTTCATCTGAGCAAATGTATCTGTACACAACCTATGCTGTTATTATCAAGGCTCTAATGAAACATATATACCTTCTTGCCAAAAATTATTCAAGGTAATGTATGCCAGTCATATGGACATACCATTTTTATTTCTATATTTGTATTGAAAACTGCACCTTAAAATTCATATACAGCACTCTCAAACCAATTTACTTGTTGGTAAATATTCCTAAACTGCACATGAAAATATAGAAAATATGATATGATGAAGTATATGTTTAAGCAATAATAGAGTTTTTATTCATAAAATACAGTGGTGTATTAAGTCAAGATTGAATGGCTTGGTCCTCTATACATAAAAATTACACACTGTGTACTATTACAACTTCATTTCATCAAACCTGTTTAAATAGAAAACACATCTCACTGTTAACAACGCCATGTGAAGTAAGAGTGAATACATTAAAAAAATAATGTAGAGTGATATGCACTGATCTATCACTTCACTTTAAGATGTTATAACAGGTTTGTTTCTTTACACATCTGATCATTTAATATATTTGTTTAACATAATTATCCTTTTTTGCATTTTAAAAAATGGGCATGACATCTAAATCATAATATAGATATTAGGACTGATGCTTATCCTTAAAAAATGATTTAAAATTTGAAGTACTTGTCAACATCCTTTTTTTCTGGGAGAAGGCCTTCACCTATAACATAATTTTTTAAAATACATTATGTACACTATTTTCTTAAAACTATTAAAAAAACTTTTTCATCTTTAAAAATAATTTTTCATTACACTGTTGTTCTGTAACATTTTTTTATTGTGTGGACTTGTTCTCCCCATCCTAAATTGTTGGCATTCGTTATAAAACAAATGCAAAAGTAAGTGCACCTTGTAGCTGCTTTTGGTA
>NC_051400.1:3253109-3253391 GCF_015228065.2 Penaeus monodon
GCATAAAGAGAAGAAATTATTAGCAGCAGTTAATTCACACTCTTAAAAGTATATTTTTTCATCCATCAAATTCTTTTTTATTGCTGCTACACAAGTAAGTGAAAAAACACACCATAATTCTCCAGTGTATAGTAATAGTGCACTGTGAAAAGTCCAGGCTTTGAAGTTTCTTTAGGTCTGGTATTTGACTATTCAGGAATTAGGTCTTCAGTATAAGTAGCTTACTCATTATTCACTTACTAAGTCCTAATCTGTTTGTACAAAGAACAAGAGGTGAGATCT
>NC_051400.1:3253498-3254326 GCF_015228065.2 Penaeus monodon
ATTACTCAACTGAAGAATTTACATGGCTATGTTTCAGAGAAACTTCAATGGATCTTTCTATTATTGCCAATACCAAGAAACCTCTAAAATACATTTTTTTAAAAATCACAAGTCCTTTTAATAAAAGAAATCAGATCAGTGGAGAATATCAGTTAGGGAATTACAACCTAATGCTCTCATTTTCACTCTCTTTACGGCTAAAGAGACGAGTCCGTGCTGAGTTCTGAGTAGCTGTAGAAATTACTTCCATCCAGCGAGAGAAAGTGAATTCGGATTCCGCTCTGGAGGAAAGTAAAGAAATTGGCATTAAACACTTATAATAATTTAAAAATTTCAACTTTCTCTCCATAATCATAAATAATTGGAATGTTTTCTCAATATCACTTAATATTGAGAATGTTACCATTTAGCAAAATACACTAAACATCAAACTGTCATACAGAGTTTCAAATACCATTAGATCACAACATTGCTTAATATTTGGAGTATCTTTTGTTAGTAATTATAAGTTATTACAGATACAAGTGATTTTGATCAACGAAATGTACCTGTATCAATAAGCACCACAGGTACATGATGGTACATACCTGAAGAAATAAACATGGTTCTTAAACTGGAGCTTAAAGACAAACTCCTTCTGTATTTGGTCATCTTCTCCAGGTGTAGTTATAGTGTACCCAAGCAATGGAAGTGAAGCCAGAGGGAAATCATCCTGAAAGAGATTTTTCATCATTCAAGTGCAGGACATATGTTAAACTAAGTGTAAATAAAACACAAAGGGAAGAGCAAGAAAATGCATGAATATGTTAAGGTCTTTTCACTATATTC
>NC_051400.1:3254409-3254919 GCF_015228065.2 Penaeus monodon
CATCATACAGAAAATCATAAAACTTCAAATTCTTAATTTTTTTGCATTAAATTAAACCTACTTTTAGTACACTTACCTGGAAGGTCTTATAGAAGAACAGGCAGAAGTTGGTGAATACCACCCAAAGCTTCTGCCAGCCCATGCTGTTCTTGAACTTGCGTAGCAAGTACCCACTGAGTTGGTTCTGTAAAAGAGAGCAATCTTTTATTTATCGGCATCCATGTAACAAGTTAAGTAGAGTGTTATGATTGAATATAAAAATAAATGAGGATATTTCAAGTAAGAAAAACCTGAACAGACAAACCTGCACAGCTAGAGAGTAATCTCTTGCCGCCACACTGGTGGCACGGTGCCAACAAACATGGACGGTGGTATTGGATCGCTGCTGCGGAGATGCACCTTTCTCTCCTAGTCCTCGAGTTGGACTCAAAGGATCCTCAAGTGTGCTGCTTTCACTGCGATCCAGAACTTCATCAGAGGAACCTACAATGAAAAATGTTTTTTCCTCCA
>NC_051400.1:3254948-3256804 GCF_015228065.2 Penaeus monodon
AATATGTAAAAGGACCATCCTAAAGAAACATTAGATTAGCAGAATATTCATACACAACAACAAAAACAACTACCAGGATTAAGGAGCATTTCAGCAAGCAAAGCAGAAAAAGTTCACATAGTATGTGTTACTTACTGATGGACTTAAGTGATAGATAATGGAAGGCATCATCAGGCCGTGACTTGGCCTGACTGATGGCTGCAGTGAGGTCTTCCAGCCATTTGGCTTTATCCTCATCGCTGTTTGCAGCCACCATTAACGCCCTAGAAAGAAAGAAAAAAAGTTACTTTGTTGCTTTAGTCTCTTCAATATTACTTAAAATTCAGAATTTCTCATAAAAGATAATCTGAACTGGTGTTCCATGAAAAAAAAATCAATATAGTTTAAATCTATAATTTGCTAAGATGTCTATCAAAAGTTATTGGCAGAAATCACATATAATTATCTAATCCTAGTATAGTAAAAGAATGGAACACATGCAGAACAATAAACAAATGCAGAAAGTAAGAAAGGCTTGTTTTCAACATGAATCTCCTTCCTTTGAACACTTGCACCCTCCCTTTCCTTCAAAACAAGCCTCCCAGAACATGAAAAGAAAAATTCCTTACCTGTTGCCTCCATAGATTGTGAAACAGTTAGTTGCTCCCATACGGCTCTCCGTTTCTTCAACCATTACTCCACGGAGAGGGAGTTGGCCATGCACCTTAAACTGCAACACTGGGGTTGTGGTGCGATTTGTGTACAACAAGACATCGTTGAACTATAGGACAGAAACAGATAACACAATTACTAAAAGCCTAAATTTTACTTGGCAAGAGAAGTTACAAAATGTATATAATGGAGCAAAACAGGGAAAATTTAATACTATTCTTACATTCAGTTATAAACATGTTATCTTAAGAGATCTATTTTGCCATCGGTGTTTGAACTTTAACAGTGTATGTATATAGTGTATAACCTAAAATAAGATAAAAAGAAAATCATGATACTGGTCTTGAAATGGGGATGGCTGGGAAATGGGAAGTGGTTTAAGGAATCTGTAATAACCAAATTCTTTACCTTTTTAGAAACAAGAGATATGTACAGCATAAAACAGCTATCCAAGGTTACAGTATTATCTTTAAAAATCACACAGAACATGGTAGAATACAAGTAAAATTGGGATATAATAGCAAAATATTTTCAACAGTTCTGCCAAACACCTACATGAAAAACAGCAACTATAAAAAGACTATTAGAACACAAAAACTGTATGTTGGAACACATATCCTGCCAAATAGAAGCTGTTAAATTATCTTAGCTTCATTAACATTCAGTAACATATTTGGTGAGTATTTTTTCCCACAAACTGCTGAGATGGTGCAAAATAAACACAGTACTGCTAATAAACGAAGAATGTGTAACAACATATCATCAGTCAATGACCATGTAAATATACTATGATACTTTATTTAATAAAACAAGAAATAAATAATAAAACAAATCATAGTAATCTTGTGTTCTAACCATGCAGAAAGAATAGGAACAATACCACAACAAGGGTGAAAATACAAGGAAAAGAGACATGACTGCTGCAGTAAAATGAAGAGAAATTCACATCTAAAAACTGTGTTGTGTAACAAACAGATGCCACAATACATATATCAAAAACTGATGTTAATACTTAACAACTTCAAGTTCACCTGAGTAAGGACAGGAGAAGGGGGCAAGGATAAGGATCGACAAATTACTGTGAGACAAATAGGACTGATTTTCTCTGTGGTTATTCTATATCGACATAATGACTCTCTGTACTAGTGAGCTTTGTATGATGTAATCTCATGGAATGTTCCATATTCCCATTTTCACAATTGTCT
>NC_051400.1:3256867-3258848 GCF_015228065.2 Penaeus monodon
AAATCTACTCACCTCCCATCAACTTCCTTTCCATAAATCAAAAAATTTCATTTGAAGTTGAATTCATGACAAGAAACATACATATAAAACACAATTCAAAAACATTAATCTTACAGAATACAGAAACAAGAGTGACATGAGAATGCACACTAACCAGGAAGAACATGCGCTGCTGGTATCCTTTCCGAGACAACTTTTGTAGACAACCTTCTCGCAAGAACTCTCGACCAGGTTGTACTAAGTTGTCTATTCCCACCAGATCTCGCTGCAGCTCTACCAGCTTGACAAGGTTCTCCTTTGGACAAGAAAGAGAATAAAAAAATACTGATCACATATTTATCATAAAAATACAACTATCCTCCATCATTTTATTCTTCATGATATAGTCCACTAAAATATATACATATTTCAATATTGAAGTTCATTTAACAAATATGGGAAACTTAAAGATAATGACAAGGAATAACTGTAACTCACAGATGCAGCGAGGGCTGGTCCCATGCCTTTCACAGCTTGACTCAACTTGGCTTTGGCTGTCATGCACTCACGGTAGTCATGATGATTAGCACTGCCATAATGTTTTACAAGTCCTGTCATAGGAAGAAAATCATTCATCTTAATGTTCTTTTGACTTCTTAATACAGAAACACACACATTAATTTTCAAACATGCAAGAAATTGATGGAAATGAGAAAGGATCACATATCAACAACAGTACTATTTAATACATTGGTTTGGTATAACTGCTGGACTTATTACTACTCTTACAGAAAATAAACCAGTTACTACAATTCAAAAGTGACCCACTTTATCATACATAACTAAAAATACTTACGGTCAAGCAGTAAGTGATAATGCTGGAGACGATGAAGAGGTTTCAAGATAAATGACGTCAGAGGCAAATAACAGACTTTTTGCATCTCAAAGTCCCGATATACTTGCTCAAAGCGTCGATTCTTACGAAAGGATGCTTCTAGGCCTTCCAATATTGAGTAGTGGCTCTTAAGGTATTTGTCATACAACTAGAAAGGAAGAAGAAATATGTCAATAACTGCTGGCCTATCATTTCACATGGCAACAAATCCTCATATACTCTACATTTCTTATAGATACGGGCTTTGTCACTGATATGATCCATATTTCATGCTATTCTTATTCAGATAACCATTACACTATCCTGTTCACTGTATTATTCCATATCAAATTTTACTTATGTATACAGAAATCCACTGTATGACTTTATAGACCCGTAGGGAAAAAAAGCTTCACAATGAAATTATATACTTACTTCTAGCATATTCATGTTTTTCAGCATAATATCACCCACTCTTTGAGATTCCAACTTGTTTGATCCACTTGCACGACCATCCCTAAAAGAGAAAGCGATGTATCACAAATCTTAGACCTTTGAAACTGAATAATATTTGCTTTTACAGCATTTGTATATTCTATGTCCAAATAACAAGACGGGGGGATAAAAAAATCACAAAAGAAATTACCATAATGCTAAACGTGTGTCAAGCTCCTTCAAGAACTGTGTGTGGAACTCATAGATTGGGTCAATCAGCTGGAAGAGTTGATTAAGGATATCTGTTGGCATCCCTTCCTCCTTTCCAACTTCTTCTCGTAACCACTGAAATAAAATTATTATATGTATGAAACATGAAATAATAAAAGATCTAACTACTAATTACAAATCTTGCATTATCTAATACTAGTCTAAGCTATGTATTTAGTAGTGATTTGTGTGGGGAAAGGGGGATTAAAATATTTTTTAAAATCCTTACTTTGATGAGAATCTGTAAGGGACATTACAGTACTGCATAACACTGTACTTGAATAAACATTTAGTACACATTTAACCCATAGCTGTTGGGTACATGATGCATCCACTCTAATTTTAAAAAGTATTGTGAATTTTGTTACATGGATGGCTCAGCAAATGCTACTAAGTTATATAGGTCTACTAACTGGCTCCCTT
>NC_051400.1:3259344-3259580 GCF_015228065.2 Penaeus monodon
TTCATAATGCTATAATCACGTGTAATCATTAGGGCATCTATGCTGATGTTAACTTGATTGTATGCTGGAAGCATAATTTTTACTTTTTAATTGACTATTACAACTAATATGTTAATATCATATTTGATTTTAAGACACATTACATTAGGAAGTAGGATAGAGTACGATTCTTATTATGTAAACAAGACTGTAAGATACATAAATTTGCTGACAGCAGTGGAAAATAAAAAAAATGC
>NC_051400.1:3259644-3260162 GCF_015228065.2 Penaeus monodon
AACAAACCATCATTTAAAACACATTTACAGTAATTCAAGAATAAATTACTATGTATAGACCTACAATTTTATGTATTAACAATTCATCATAATGTAAAAATGTATTTGAATGTAAATAGGGAAACTAGTATACTATCTCTTCTTGAATTTCAATCTTAAATATAAATAACTTATATTATAAATAGAATCTAAGAATATATATACATATCAATTTATCTAAACATAGAATGTTCAATGAAAAATTACTTAACATATTAAGACCTTATATAATATCATTTCCTAATTTAAAAACTTTAACTAATATCTGTCATGATATCTAATTAACACATGCAATGTAATGAACAGTACTGTTAGAATGGTACATGATGTAGACATAAATTCATTTTCAATTCATTCACAGAAAAATTATACTGAAGATACATAATTAATACAATATGTCAAACTCATACAAAAGAATTATCAAACATGAATGGTAATCATGATCTATACTAAACTTAATAAGTGAAACTACTCACAAT
>NC_051400.1:3260209-3260462 GCF_015228065.2 Penaeus monodon
GTGACATTATGCCAAATCTTATATAATTCACTTATTGGCTCAAGAATTCTTATGAATAGTCATGTCATAGATAAATGTTATGTTATACTTACTAGTGATGAACTCTATATGCCATAAATGGACTATTAAAGGAAAAAAATTTTCAAGACAATAATAATATATCATATATTTTGATATTAATCATAATACAATTATATAGTCATAATATAATAAACATCTGTATATATTTAAATAACTATGTTACATATTAAAC
>NC_051400.1:3260974-3261384 GCF_015228065.2 Penaeus monodon
CACATATACTTGACAACACAAATATAAGATGAATCTAAAATATACTGATCTTGCTTGCAAAGCAAATAATAATAATAATAATAATGATAAAAACAATAAGATAAATAAAAAATAAATAAAACGAATGCAAATCCTTCTACTGAAATCCCTATAAACCAATACTATCAATATAAGCAAGACACCAAGGCTTGGCTTCATGCATTGTCCCTTAAAAACCATTTGTGTGTGTATATATACAATGTATTAGCACCAGTTCCTTTTTTTTTCATTCAGAATTTGTATTGATTGAAAAGTTCAACAGAAACATCAATCTGTAGCGCATAATCACCAATAATGAAATTTATTAACAACCATGAAACCAAAAATAAACCTAAAATACGGTCTCACAAATTAACTCCAACCAGGGGGAA
>NC_051400.1:3261427-3261539 GCF_015228065.2 Penaeus monodon
CAGAGTAACATGCATATATTCCAATCAAATGATGGCAAATGTAAATGCATACACAAATTTTAAAATCCTGAATACAGAATGGACAGCTAAGTTAATGACAAAGCACAACTGG
>NC_051400.1:3261571-3263249 GCF_015228065.2 Penaeus monodon
TATTTTTCAGAATTTTGCAATAAAACAAAACATTAAACTTATGCTGAAGAATGGAAACATCATAATCACACTGAAACAAAAGTTCCAAAAAACAAAGAAAAGGAAATCCTACTGATACAGATATAATGAAATAATAATTTCATTAGAGAGACTAAAACACAGTCACAGATAAAATATACTTTAGTTTTTCCATTCGAGAGCAAAAAATCATCAGCTGATAAAAATAACAGGTGCTATCCATCTTTGTGTGTGGAAAACCTCACACAACTACACACCACTTCAAAACAATATGGTATAATGCAAAAGTGGAATTTGAAAGAGATAACTAAGTTACTGCCTGCTGGTCCTTTATCAATCATAACATCTGACAGTAAAGATGCTTTCCATTAAAGGACACTGTGTGCATTTAACTTAAAGACTGATGTGAGCAAATGCACAGCTGAGTCTACTTACATTACAGGTACAGAGAGTTTGGAACCAACAAATAACTACTTTGACCTATTTCAGTATTTCTCTGAAGCTTTACAAAAAATAAAACAATCTAAGACACCCCAAAAACATTTCTAAGATTTGAAATTCATGCATATAGTCAAATCAATGTATGACTTTTTTCAATGAACTGTTTATTTGTTATCTGATTACTTCTCTCAAATTGTATCCTTATAGTTCTGACCATATCACAATTACATTTTAAAATTTAACAATAGAAAAGAGAAGCCCTGCTCTCAGAGCGGATGACTACCCTTATACTGTCCGTCCGAGGAGTGGCAATGCCTGTCTACTGCCAGACACACTCTAAAAAGCCAGCATTAGCACGTCTTAACTCTCCAACCAGCTGCAATATTTTGGGTAAAGGAACAAGGGAAATAACTTTTAAACATTACTTGTCTAATCTCAGGATCTCAATAAAGATTTATCCACATGCTTGTGAAGATAATCTTTACTGACAATCCATCCATGGTAACAGGGATATTTGAGGAAAGATACACCATTTAATTATCTGTGCTAAATGCATTAGTGACTTTATAAGCACAAACTTTTGACAAACTAGAACAATAAGATATAAAAGAGAGCATTAATCCTCTATGCTGTGAATGAACATCAAAAAAAATTAAACAAAATAAAGGTTGGAGAAGTAAAACAACAGCAGAACAGCAGTCACAATGGAACCATTTCAATTTTACAAATATATATTCATATATATAACCAGATCAACCACAATCTATACTTCATTCTTCCCTATCATAATCCCTGCATCCCACTCTAGGACAGTCAGTATAGGAGTCTTCGTGTTTTGATGTTTAAACCTTCAAGGTGTATTTGGTGGCTTCTAGATCTACACTGTAAAACCTACAGGCAACATTCAACAGGATTTGGGGAAGGCATATCAAAACTTTGAATTTAAAATATGAATCAGACACAGGTATTGAAATTACCTTAACAGCCCAAAGTGTTCATATTACAGCAAAACATAAAATACAAGAAGACGGTGACAAAATTTTGTTAAAAAATTATTTCATCATTCACTGAGGAACACATTTCTTGTTGAAGGACTTGGGATGCCTTGATCATATAACATGCAATGCTACATCTACCAAGTCATAAACAAAATTACAAGATCTATAACAGAAATGAACCTATAATCAAAATTAACTTCATTCTAGTTAAATACACAAAC
>NC_051400.1:3263756-3263958 GCF_015228065.2 Penaeus monodon
GTAATTAAGCACACTCTGATAATGAAGGAACCAATTTCCAAAGAAGCTAAAGATGACCACAACATGTACTGTAATAGCATGCAAGACGTGTTTTGTTACGCTATGTTTAAGCAGCACGACAGCAGGTAAGGCAGGCATTGCCACAACACTGGGACTTACCTCATTGGCGTCTGTGTTGTTAGCTATCATGGTCAAACACCAA
>NC_051400.1:3264000-3264221 GCF_015228065.2 Penaeus monodon
AGGTTAATCTACTATTCCATGGATACGGAAAAGTCTCATGACATGACTCTTGGCTAATTGGAAGCCAAGTGGTAACTCTGCTGATCTTTTTTCCCAAAATGTTAATCAAGATATTTTCCAAATCTATCACTTGCATGACAGAGTTGGAGTGCTTGGAACCATGTTCATAATTTAATTACTTTCATTTATAAAAGAATGGAAAAATTAATAGCAACAATATC
>NC_051400.1:3264258-3264394 GCF_015228065.2 Penaeus monodon
GCTAATGGGCATGAAGATGATAACGATAGTTATTGTATAAAAGAAATAATAACTGCCATAAAAAAGGAGAGTAGACACACAAGTTGGAAGAACCAAACCCTTTTTTTAAGGAGGAGGGGGGGGGGGGGGTTATGGA
>NC_051400.1:3264620-3266918 GCF_015228065.2 Penaeus monodon
TTTAGACCTTTAGTTTATAAATGAAAATTGCATAAAATTTTGCTGAAAATGTCTGTCAGTTTTATGTCTAATTCATAATGGAATATTATTAGCAACTTTAACAGTGCACAGGTAAGAAAAGTGTCCACTCCAACAGCCATCATGTCATTCTGCATATTAGTAGTGAAAGAACACAGTCTCGTAAAAGCACAACCCATTCCTGTGAATCATGCTGATGGGATCACAAGCGTGCACTAGTTGTGCCCAAGGATTAGTCAATTAGTGCAACTCTGTGAATGGGGTGGACTTGTTTTGAAAGTGCAACGACCTCAAACATATTCAGAGCAGTTCTCTTCATTGACAATTTTGAAACAGATGAAATTTAATTCATTTGAACAAATGCTGATCAGTGCCCGTCTCATAGATGAAACAACTCTCCATAATATTCAGGAATCAAAAGATTTTTGAAAATATAAAATCACTGGTAAATGGAATGAAGCACATTAAACTGAGGAGATATAACACACTTTGCATGACTACAAATCACGTTTGCTTGAAACCAAAATTCTTACTGTTTTGATTATACAAGTGTTCATGAAATGCACATAATGAATATTGTGTAATATCCATTATAGACAAATACTATCAAAATTACCTGCAAATATGCTTAGCTGCCAAATGACAAACTGTTATGAGACTACAGATGAAAATACTATCACAAACATGAAAAATTCATACGTTTATTAGTTTGTCAAGGAAACATTGTTAGAGGTATAAAATAAAACAGCAGTAGAAAAAGAAATGAATCCAGTAACACACTGCTTGGAGTTAATCATTCATCAATAAAAGATGTCTCTAAGCAAATATACTGTATTTGTTTTTTGCACTGAGGTTCGTCAAGTTTACAACAGACACCATCTTCATTACTCAAATCCTCAATTAGTTTCATAGTTTTCTTAATGAAAAGACACCTGTACCACAATTTCAGTACTAAACAAATACCATTTACATATTTACCATCATTATCAAAAAAGCATAAGGGATCACCACCACACAGTTAGCACAAGCTGATCTCTTATACTACACCAATACAGCAGTAATGAAGATCTACACAAAATTTTGGATAGTCTCTTCCATCAATAACAAACACTGTGAGCTGATAGACAGCCTCCCTTCTGATGAAAAATACTCTAGGATTAACCTGATCATTTATCATCTTAATTTCTAAATGAAGTGGAAACAAAGGGCCAACCAACAAAGAAAAAAGACATGATACACAAACATAATATACCAACACTGAAAAAGAACAGTGTTCACATAATTAGCATTCTCAATAAATAGTATACATGAGCAATGCTAACTTACATTCACCTTGTCTTCAAGAGAATCCAATTATTTTATTTACATACTGTACATGATTCACACAATTCTTTAGGCAAACTTTCCTCAGCCTCACGGACTAAAAATGTAGCTTCTGATTGCTGTCTCCACATTTCATATCCAAATTGATGCCTACTTATAATGACTGCAAAATGGAAGAGAATTATGCATCATTTTGAATGTTCTTAATTCCATTTCATTGTACTTAACAAAATATATGTTTTGTTACATAATGGAAGTTCACATGTATCAAAATTTTAAGAAGTGCACAGAGATTTACAAAATGGTTACACATCTCATGAACTCTAACTCCAGGTCTTACAGTTACATATCTAATTTTTTTATTTTATTTTAATTACTTCAAATAAACTTTTCGTTTATAACAATCAACTTTCTGTTTGTAACAATGATGAAATTTGGTATAATGAAACTTTTCATCAGTATTGCAAAAATAAAACCTTACCATTAAAAAGATATTCACATTACTTTATTATGTGTTAATAGGAATTTTAAGTGTACCTGGAAAAATACTAGCAAAAGGCTACTTTACCACCAAGCCATTCATACTACTCACTGACAATATAATTTGAAAGGTAATCTTCAGTATCATGTCTGAGAATGAAATAATTATTTTCAATCTTATAATCGTAACAAATCTATTTCCAAATCATGTTCAGATTTATGTGGAATGAACTCAAGACATTATATCACAGACATGATTATTCTTGAGTTGTTATGAAAGCCAGTAGTTAATGGTTAGTTCCAAATAAACGTAACCTTAAAAGATTTCTTTGAAACTGGGAGGACATACATGAAGTTGATAAAATAAAGTGTCAATTGAACATCACCAACTCATTTAACATCAACAGATTTTTTTTTGTGCAAGTCCATCTTTACTCAACATAATACTAATGGTACATGTTGGATGCTATGACTTAG
>NC_051400.1:3266944-3269583 GCF_015228065.2 Penaeus monodon
AATACTTTTGATTTACTTCGTAAACTAAAAAATAATTTTTTACAAGTGATATTCATATCATCAGAACTTGTCTTTTTTCAAGTACTGGTGGCTTACTTATGATAATGAAGTTCTGAGAACTTCTAATGTATTTTACTTAGCAGAGCATGTATGCAAATTCTGGAGATACATTATCCTTAAGATCACTGCCACTTATCCATATGCATTATCAGAACAAAATTTTTAATGAAAAAAACATAAAAAATGCAACTATACCATTTTCTAATACTGAATTATCTCCACCCTTTTAAGTCAAAACACAAACAGAATACATAAAGTAAACATGTTGCCCTTACAATTCCCATTAATATCATAGTAGCAATCATCCCTCTTTCATTATCATTAGCCAACAACATCAGCATTTCATATAAAATTTACATTATATACAGTGCCAATATAATCAAGTTATCCACAAATATGAAGAGTTTCCAGTAGTCTTATCACATTGACACTAACAGCATATGCTTCTTTGTCATTATGTCATTAAAGGTTACTACAGTCAATTTCTGATTCATAAATACCAACTAAGTGACTAAGAGGTGAATTAGAAAAATCAAATTAGATACATTTCATCCAAACAAAAAGATTAATTCAGTATAAAACCATTTTTTCCCCTTTTCATGTGTGCATGATTATTCAGAGTCTTAAAGTTGCATGGACTAAGCAAGCTACAAATCATACTTTATGACAAGTCAGAAATTAAAAAGACACTAATGGGAAGATGCAATACAATCAGGATGTCTAAAAAGGAGAAAAGAAATATGACAAAAGAGGGGCAGCTATGATTTGCACAGAATCATCCAGAACCAGCAACACACAGAGCATTCCTAATAGCGGAGACTGAATAAAGACATTTGTATGCAGTAATAGTAACTAAATTCATGATCCACTGGCATTTCCCCAAAGTACCATAGATATTAAGCCCAACTGCTTAATACTATAAATACCACTGATTTACAAGGTCCCACACCATTTCTTTGGTTAACTTCATTTGCATAGGAACTAATGTCTTTCGGTGATTTTCAATACAATGTACAGTATTTAAAGTTTTTAGTTAGAGTACTAAAGCCCAGAAGAATAATTACAATTCTTATGACACAATTTACAAAGCTATTAATTTAGTAATCTAGCAAAGACTGTGCCAATGTTGCAAAAGGTAAAAGATTATTATGTAAACTAGTAATTATTTCAGCTTTTTAAATATATAACATGTACTTAGAAGATACATATTCCCGTTATCTATTCTTAACCTATAACTTTCCTGTTTAAAAAAAATGGTTTGGAATATTTTGGAAATAAAAAAGTATCAGTAAATATATTCTGATGTTCATTTAAGACAACTCTTCATGGAAGTTGAAAATACTGGCAAGAAGAAAACCAAAAAAAGAAACCACAATCAAAGTTTGGCTGACATACCGGTTATATGAAAGAGAGGTAGCTTGACAAACCACTATATCTTATTAAGATTTTCACATCATACTAAAAAGCTTGTAGGAACAATGAATAGTTTTGAGCTGCTTAAATGAACTGCTTTACAGGTAGCCTATAAGCCTTAGATAACCCCAAATGCAAAGTTTTAAAAATCTAGTTCTTTAGCTTACACATGAAAAAATTCTTAAACATTACATTTTAGTTCCGATAACATTATCATACATTTATACCTAAATATTGACAAACCAATAACATTAATGCAAAAATTATATTTCTGGAAAACATTCAGACAATTATTACACAATCTTCTGCCTTCACTATCTTAATCATCATATCAAAAGTGAAAAGATTTTTTTTTCCTTTCCAATAAATGTTGATGGAAAATGCTTAATATGTTACAAAAAATTTATTCTTTTACTACTAGTTCTGACCCTATCTCAATAGGATTATTATCAGCACCTGCTGTTTTAATAAACATAACATTTAACAGAACTAATATTAGTTATGCCATTGCCTTGTTTGAATTAATTTCTGGCACAAAACACTGATATCATCTTACAAAACTACAGACCCTAAATAATAAATATATATGGATTTCAGTAAGCTTCCTCACTAAAGCTGCTGTTCTTTTATGATAATCATATATCTATTAAGAGCAATTACTTTACTAACCACATATAGGCAGTCACTGCCTTTGCCCTTCCTTAGAAACCTTTAACTGATTGTAAACCAAACTAAGTGTAAACCATATCCCTTTGATTGTCTAATGAAACAAAAGTGTCTTAACACTAACAGAACTCTATGCATCTACATTTATATTGGCTTTATACAGGTGTAAATTTAAAAGAGTCTGCATAGGAAAATACGGGCTGCATGATGTGGTCTGGCTTATGTAAAGCAAAATTCCTTTTTGCTGGAGATCAAGCACTAACCTTGCATTTCTATTTTGTGCATGAAATATTTGCTACTGATTAATAACTTCTTTTAGCTTCATTTGTTAAACATTTTTACCCTATAAAAGTTAGCACTTGAAGCATACCTTGCCTTGCAATTACTAAGTGAATTTTTGGCACATCTGAACACCAAACAGGAAGTTTCTTAATAAATACTGGATATAAAGACACCTCTCATCAAATATAAATAAATAGAATTCATCACACAAGATAAGT
>NC_051400.1:3270072-3275236 GCF_015228065.2 Penaeus monodon
GTTATAACTAAATATCTTGAAAGTAATATCCTCATCCTAAAAGAGATCAAAATGAATCATATCATATATATCTGAAGTCTTTTGGAAAGTACTAATAAAGGAAATACTTTTATTGTATGATATTCTAACCATAATATTTCAAAGATGGACACAGCACAGACTGATGTACAAGAGCAATGAGACAAAGAAACTCTGAACAATCAAGAGCACAATACAGCTAAAGATCTAATCAAAGAAAAAATATGTATCAAATATTTCCAGTGACCTTTCATAATGCAAAAATCAAGAGACAGAGACAATGAATTAGAAATCAAAATAGCAAGATTTTACTGATCAATCCAAGATCATTATCAGGCATTAAAGCATGAGAAACAACTGAGTAAACCAGTCTTGGCAAATAAATGTCCACATAATGATGAACACTATCACGAAGATGGTGCAACAACTTCAGATACGTCAATGCTAGCTAACGCATTACATATATTCCTAATGGAAAATATAGGGAACAAAATGTAATGTGCACTTTAGTGTTTTAAATTACTCACTGTAAAACAAAAGGTAATACATCATGAATAACCAAATATATGATGATAAAGATGTAAAATTACCTTCTTTAATGTATAAACAATGGAAGAAAAAATAATATGTTACTTCCATGACTATTTCCATATCCACAAAAGAGAGTTTTTACAAACTGCAAAATGAAATCACATCTAAATAATCTTTTGTACTGTTAAGTTGTTTGCAAATCTATTCAATGAGCCCAAACTATCAAGACTGTTATTCAGATTTTTTTTTTTTTACATTCTGCATGATTGGGCTGGTTAGTAAAGTATAGTTCTATAATGCTGTAAAACTTCTTTCAGAAATGAATAAATTTATGCAGCTCAAGAAAACACATCAAAATGCAAATGACCTTTGTAATACAACTAAATTTATAATGCATTTTAATTCATAATCCGAGACCAAACATAAATGCAATAAATTTTTAAAATCCCGTCTAAAGTACGTCTGACAATTTCTCACGAAGAACTGAAAGAAAATATACTACAAGAACAGGATTAATCTCTCTTTTGTGGTTTAAAACAGCTGAATAATAATCAACAGCAACAAATAACTTCCAGTGTTACATATCCTAAGAAGGTCCATGATTCACTCTCATTGAAGTGTCTGCTTTCTAAGAAAACAAGGCTGAAATTGTAGAGAGAAGAACAAGATATTCTAACTGGACACTCAAATGAGTCTGAATCGTTCAATGTAGGGCTACTGTTCCTCAATTCAACAATATGGCCAGCTTTATCTTATACCATCTTCTTTGTTGCAATGTCACATGAAATAAAAAAATGTATACTTGAAATATTACATGAATCTCTACTTACTTATTTCTATCTATGTCCTGTACTGTAATAGCTGTTGCCTTGGAAAATAGAACTTTCTGTAAGAAAATCTTTTAATTGTGATAGTACTGGCTTAAACATGAATCTTCAGTATCAATAAATGATAACTATACAAAGCTGAATGTAAATTAGATGTAGCATTTATTTAGTTCTGCTATATGTTTGTGTTTGTTTAATCAATCATCATGCAACTGGGATTACACATCAGACCTCACAGTTCACAGTTACAACCCAAATACAAGCATTTGACATATATAGGTTTTTGTTTAATATGTGTATATATAGTCTGGCATGGTTCAGCTTCAACCTTGTGATTTCCTCTTCAATACTGCAGCAATTCATTTGAATGATCCAAGTTCATCATAATTATAAAGAAACAAATATTTTCACTCTTAAGATGTTTAAAAAATATACCAACCACATTTTTTTTCTAAATAATACATTTTAATGTTAATATTTCTGAATGATTACTTTATCTCTAATTTTGCAACACTTAAAATGATCAGAACTGTTTTACTTTATGGGTGAATATTTAATAAGAATATGTGACCCTCCTAAAGTCTTAGAACTAAACACAGCCAAACTACTTTCAAAATTAAGGAAATATTTAATGTAGTATGCTTTGCAATCAGCCATCTTCTGTCACAAGAACAATGAAAATGGAATGATCAACTAAGGAAGCCAAATATGAAATGAATTTGTCTAATATACATTAACTTCAGGGACGAAAAATGGCTGATCAAACACACCGATTGTATACTCCTCACAAACAACATTGGCACACTGTCTGACCTCTCCAACTGTGACGACAACTGATACTGAACACCGTAGAAGGCGACTAAAGCTAGTACTCTAATTGCATAAATATAATCTGTAAATAAGTGGGGGGGGGGGGGAAATTAAGAGAAAAAATCTGCACTATTGACATGCAACACCACATTTATCAAAAGATATCTGAGGGCGCTTGAACAAAAGATAAAATACTACTACTCCATCAACAGCCTCGCACTGCAAAAAAATTAAATTAGTATGCAAATTAGTATGCTAATAAGTGCAAATGGTAAGACAAGACAAAGAGAGGTTCTAAAACTTTAAAACATGAATAGGCAAACATTTAGGGAAGGTTTAAATAATGAGGCTTTTAAATGTGGATAATGTGTCATTCATAATCAACAAAGAGATTACATGACATGACATAATCATCCACTTTCTCATTTAGCACAGCTTCAGACCAGTAAAGGCAACAACTTATCTATAGAATCCCAGGTACTAGCCATGACTGTTTACAATACAAATATATTTGATTATCATTACAAACTGATTTTCATCTAAACACAGTGCTTATACAACTGCACTATAACTACAATATGGTACTAAACTCTGAATCATGACATATGCTGTACATACCGTACTAGTTTTGGCACCAACATAAGTGCTTGCCATGAACTAACTTATCAGAAGGGTTGTTTGATAAAGTGGTTCAGCAGTTTCTGAGGAAGTTTGAATAAGTCTCATTTTCCTCCAACTCTCTGACATTTAACGAGCCATATGAAAACTTCCTTGTACCAGTGAACTACCCTATGTGGCAAGTACTATAATAAAAGGTTAGATGATGAGTGACAAAAGGATAGCCAATGTACCACAAAGTTGCATCTCTTGTCTTGCTTGCTCTTGCTTGTCTTACCATAGAGCACAGAGTTAGGGTGGGCCAAACCTATCGCACAAGTGAACAGGCACTCCATTTATGTACCGGCACCTACGATCACCCAGCAAGGCTGCAAAATAACAACCAAAGAGAGGTCAGACACTGCATCCATCAGTCAGTCCTCAGTCAAATGTGCCGACATCCAGTCAATTCACTTCAAACTACAAGAGAAAATTCAAAGATCCCATGCCAAAAATCCTTGAGTATACCTTGCAATGAACACTTTACCATGGGAATAGGAATCATGATGCAAGAGCAGTTGCTGGTGCCATGGTCTGGGGCTTCTTGCTTACAACCATTCTTGCAGCTATTTTCCCATAAGAACTAAGCATAATATAATTCATTCAGCATAGTTACAGTGCAGGTGTCTTAAAAGGTACTGAATCTAAACCCCATACTATTTGTTGTTTATTTTCATTTTAAGGAATCCTCAAGGTGTTTCTCTATATGTGAAAATCTACTATAACCCTTGATTCAGTTTGCAAAGCCAATATCTAAAATTTAGGCTTTATATATCACTATGAATTACCTCAAACACACAGGCAACCATTTTATATTTTCAAGATACTGCAGAAAACAGGTGCATCAGCTGTGAGTATACATAATCAACACATATTGTAGAAAAATTAATATCTTATGCAAGAAACTAGCAAATGTTGGACTTACTGTTGCATAGCAGTAATTAACATGTAATAAGATTTTAAAGAAGACTCATGGGTATAAAAGCAATATTGGCCTTGAAATTAATAGTAAACCTGAACATTCATATGTACAGTACTACATCCATTAGCCTTTTGAGCAGTGATGAAACAGTACAGGTGCAACAACTAACACAATGATAAAAACATGACCCATCAGTCATAGAAGTGGTATTATTCATGGTTTATCATTCAAATAGTATGATTGATTTCTTGGTCTATCTGTGATGCTTCTTCCTGCCTTACTGCTTTGTTTCATCTTCATTTTGAAAACATTATACTTGTCCTCTTAAATTTACTCTATGAAGCCTAAAAGACTTTAACTTCAGGCATAAATTGTTGTACAAACATCTACTGGGGATATAAATATATCAAGTATTAGCACTTCAACATAGTTGCAGTAGTAGCCTTCAAATGCAACATATGTGTTTTTACAAGTGAAAGAAATGATGATTACTTTCTTGAAATATTGTTTACAAATAACATATCCACTTTTCAAACACAATAAGGAATTTCTTCCCATGAACATTCTTATTGTCCACATCCATCAAAGATGAAATCATCAACTGCTCAAATAGACAAAATGCTCAAAAACAATCAGAAGCTTGTCATCAGCTCCTACTCTTTGCTTTAAATCCATTCATTGTATGAAATGCATATATCAATAACATGGTAATTTCTTCTAACACAACAGTACCTAAGATGCTGATGAAGATGACTACTTACTTATATGAGCCCTTAATGACCTTGGAATTGATCTCTATAATTAGTCATAAGACTGGATGGAAAATTGGCTAATCATCAACAACTTATTACTTTTAAAAAATGAGGCATTTTGTGCGTAACTCAACATGCCTTTGGTTATTTCGTATATACAATCTGAACTTTGCAATGCTGTTTTGGCACTTAGGGGATGTTTCAGTCTATGATTAGAATCAAGACAAAATACTTGTAAATTATACATAACAGAAAAGAAATCTGCATAAGCAGTTCTCATTTAGCTATGACCACATTATGAGTTTGCTTTTTTTGTTTTAGCTTTTTATTTTTTTGCTTCTGGACTATCTGCTTATTTAGCAACTTTAAAATAAATTTCTGGTAATGATGAACCTAAATCATACCTGTTAAACCATCTCTTCAGATTTTACAAAAGTATGTTTCTCTTACATTTGGTGTCTGGAACCAAGTCTTCATGCTTATATTACCTTGGGATTTAGATGTCCATAATGACATGCCTTCAGTATATTATATAACAGCTGTCACAATCCTATGTAAATGAAATGTTGACATAAATGACAATTTAGCAAAATAATGCAACATAACTGTCACACTGTTATTAGCTGAGGAAACAATATTATTCATAC
>NC_051400.1:3275270-3276286 GCF_015228065.2 Penaeus monodon
CAATACAAAATGTTACAAAGTGATAAAAAATTATGACCGTGATAAAAACGTGAAGCTGCACTGACGAATCTGAATATAAAGGGTTCTTACCAAATTACCTATCTTTAAACATACTGGTGGCATCAAATTCCTTCAAAGCCATATGAAGATATTACCCATCACCATAAAATAAAACTCATCTTCTCGCACCTACTCCACCTTTGTAATGTGACGTCGTTGTGCATGTGGGGCTATAAGTTTCCTATACTAAATTAAAGCTTAAAAATTCATAGGTAACAATCTTCCATTGAGCTTCATTTGACATACAGCATTCCTACTTCCTAATTCCTTGGATCCAAATTCAGATAAGTTTAACAGGAAACAGTAGAACAGCAACCAACATCAAAACTGCTAAAAAGAGAGTCTTGCACGACTTACAATATATTGCTCGTGAACACCAATATGATATGATAATTCAGACGCTAACTTATCTGAGAGTAAATAATAACTCTCTAACACCACACAATACTTGACGGGGTTTAAATTTCCTGAATAATGCACCAAATGGAAAATGTAAGATTAATATATCCTTAAATCTATGGTTATGCAAGTAAGCAAAAAGAAAACCTTTTGTGCAGGTGTTTCCAAACGATGGTAAGGTGTCGATAGAAAGTCTTTTTAAGTGTTAAGTGAGCAAAGGAAGGGACTGTGACATATTAATAGACAGTAACAACACATATTCTGAGATACTCCTGTAACAAATTTATGATCTATAAAAAGAAAGGAAAATATCATACTAAAAACTATTCCATTCTCCAGTATCACTTTGAGCAGCTAGACCCAGTGTAGAAAGGTTTTCCCTACTCTCATGGAGATGTCCCCCCCGCACCTCAAATTCTATAGCTACACGGTGTCTCGCATCGGTGGCCTGGCCTCCCTCTGGCTTGCCCATAGGAATATCTCTAACAATAGGTGTTGGGGGAGTTAGAGGAGGGCTTGGACTTCTAGACAAGGAGGGAGGTCTCATAAAGGGTCTG
>NC_051400.1:3276314-3277109 GCF_015228065.2 Penaeus monodon
GCGTTGACAGCTCTCTCCTTAAGCGTGTGGGGGTTTTAGGTTTCGTAGCAGCTGGCTTATCTTTTACTCCTGAGGTCCCAGGCTCCATCTCCAGTTCTTCTACTGACTGTACATCCTCCAACAATTCCAGATTGTCCTCAGGTTCTTGTAATGTGTGGTTTTCCTCAGAGGCTGATTCTGATTCTGATACTTCATGGATACCCTCAAATTTCACTGGAATGTTATCATATATTCCCTCACTACTTAAGTTTACTCGTTGATTAATTTCCATATAATAAGTTTCTATGTGACTTAGTTCTGTATGAGGATTCTCTAGAAAGGCAGAACTGGGAGGTGAAGGGAACTCATCACTCTCATCCCCTGGCACAAATTCTGGTAAATCTCTGAGAAAAAATTTTGCAGCATATTCTTGAACTGGTTCTTGCTCTTCTGCATTCAAACTCACTCTTCTGTCACTCTGATTGTCATCACTGGTTGAATTTGAATAATCAGATGGCAATTCTCCTTGCTGCTCTTCCGAGGGAATAGAAGGCTGCTTTTCTTCTGTGGGAGTCGAAATTTTGCTATCTGTATGCTCTGGTTCAGGCTCTGGCTCTGGTACACCAATGTGGTCTTGCTCGTGCTCCTGCTCTGACGTTGTACTCCGTTCACTTATGCGAGATAATGTTCGTGAAGGGAAAGCATATCCCATGTCTATCTGCCTTGCAAATGGCTGATAATATTCTGGTTCCTGGTAATCATCATGGTATTCGTCAGGTTCTGAAACAAGATCAGGGGACTGAGGAGACTGGTCAC
>NC_051400.1:3277160-3277328 GCF_015228065.2 Penaeus monodon
CAAGGTCGTCTTCTGATCCTCCAACTGCTCCCATAGCCTCATCTATACTTGGTCTGTCCACAAGCTTGCCCTTTTCTCGTTCAACATGCTTTTCTACTTCAACTTCACCTTCTGTTCCTTCTGATTGGATACTTTCTTCCTTGTGCATTACTTTCTCTGCTGTAAATA
>NC_051400.1:3277413-3280722 GCF_015228065.2 Penaeus monodon
CTCTTTATCCTCATCTTCTTCCATTACGATTTCAGCAACTGCTGGACGTTCAGCATGGCCCTCAACAATTTCTACTACACGAGCACCAGATATTGATGTAAAAGGCTCTGGCACTTCATCAGGTGGGATAAGTGCTTCTGTCAGTTCATCCATGTTAATCAGGGAATCATCAAAGATAATACCATCAAAAATGTTTGTCTTTCGTTCTGGATCTGATATGGTTGGACTCTTCTCAGATACTGATGGAAGTGTTGATGAAGATGTGTCTGGCTCAAGGGATTCAGACTCTCGTTCAGGTTCAAATTCAAACACTGGAGTATCAAAAAATGGTGATTTCTGACCAGGTTCAATGGATATTGATGTTCTTCTTCCAATATCTGATAGAGATGGTCTTCTCTCTGATGAAACAGAACCTCTTCTATCTGAGGACACTGAACTTCGACGGTCTGAGCACACAGAGCTTCGTCTTTCTGAAGATGAAGATGACTTCCTCTCTCTTATTTCCCGTTCTGCATCATATGGGGATCTTCGGCCCATATCATGAACAGATGACCTTCTCTCTCTATCTAAAAATGGAGAACGACGTTCAGAGTCATGTAATGATGACCTGCGTTCTCTGTCTGGTAGAGGAGAAATATTTCCATAATCCTGAATTGATGGTCTACGTTCTCCTGTTGGATATGGGGACTTTCGTCCAATGTCGTGAGCAGACATTCTTCGTTCCCCAGTAACAGAAGATCTCCTATCTAGAATTGATTCATCTATTTCTTCTATGCTCATCTGGCTGTCTTTGGACCCCAACTTACTTAATCTTTCATCAGGCAAACGGAATCTTTCAATGACAGTTCTTTCTGAAGCATCACTTTCATCAATCTTCCTTTCTCGTGAAGTGTCAGTTAGATCCATTTCTCCGCTGGAAGGAGATTCTTCCTTGACTTCAGGTGGAGGAGGTAAAATTTCAAAATCAAAGATACAAGGTTCACCTCCAGGTTTTTCTTCAATGACAACAATAATCTGATCTTCATGTTCTGACTCTAATTCTAATTCTTGTAGCTCTTCTTGCTCATCTTCTTCCTCATCACTGCTTCCTCTCACGCGAGTTATGAGGTCCATGTCTGGGGGTGGTGGTAAAAACTGTACCTGTTCTTGAGAAGGGGTCAGGTCATCATCTTCTTCCTCTTCCTCCCTCACTTGCTCTGGAGGATGGGATATTGTGTGAGGGATTTCTAAAGGTGAGCAAATATCACTGTCTGTATTTCCTCCAGAATCACTTCCTCGTCCAGCTCCATACATGTGGTACACTGACTTTTTATGAAGAGTGGAAAAATCCATGGATCTTGGTCTCTGTTGAGATGAGTAGGAAGTGATACTTGGAGGGCTGGTTGAAGTACTTCGCCTGTGCTGAAGGAACTTACCGTGCTGAAGGTCCATTGGTCTTGGAGTTGTTGATGACCGAGTGTGGGAGGAAAGAGACGATCCACCATCACTTTCACAAGAACTCATCTTGTGCAAGCTTTCTTGTGATGATCCATAATCTACATAGTGTCCCATCTCTTTTGCTGCCCGTAAGCTAGCAGATAATCGTGGAGTAACAGTTAATGTGCTCAAGCTTGTTGAGGCATCACCTAGATCACGAAGGCTCTCATGTGAATCCCTCCCTACTCTGGAACGGCTACTGGAGTGTGATCTAAGGCTGATACTCTCTGGGAGGCTTTCCTGACGTTCTAAACCACTATGACGGGGATGGGTCATTTGTCCAAACACAGATGCACTATCTGTGATGGTGATAGTTCCCAAGTGCCTTGTGGTTAGCATGTAACCTTTCTCACTGGTAATTTCACATACACTGTTCTCATGGAACTCTGGGCTTCCAGGGCTTGCAAGATCTTCCTCGTCAGTCTGGGATGGACGCGAGTCGAGAGGTAATTCCAGAGTTATTCTGGAACTAGCTCGACTACCAGCTAAACTTCGAGACAAGTTCCCAGTCTGACTGCTGCTACGTGTTCTTGGAAGACTACCAGTGTAGCCGTTAGTGTGGGTTTTGGGTGTATTACTACCATGGCTACGAGGCAGACTGCCCGTGTAGCTACTTGCCCGCCCCCTGCCATCATCCCCTTTAACCCCAGACCAATCTATCCCCTCCCCAAGATCATCTTCGTTATTTATCAGCAATTTGGACCCAGATCTGCTTGGACATCTGAGGCTAGATTGTGATCCTGCCCACTTCCCTCCCTCCCTTTCAATGAGTTCATAGGAATCATGTGATAAATTATCCCCACTATCATCACCTTGCTCTTGATAGAGTCGATTATCTATATAGCTATAATCTTTTATTGATCCCTCCATGAGAGCAGGGTTAGAGTTGAGTTGTTGGCGTGAGGACATAGTAGAGTTAGTGTCGATTGAGGGCGCCCTTTGGTAGTGGCGATGCTGACCTGGATGGTGGGAGTACTCGGGGTCATGACCTCGCTGTGGACTAGAGGTCACTGAGGTCTCCGGTGAGAGGGTGTCCTGCCTTGATGGTGTCACACTGGGAGTCTCCAGGTCACGTGTGTCGAAGTCATGGAGGTCGGCAGTCTCAGTCTGGGTAGGTGACCCCGGCGACTGTGGGTCACCTGTAGAAGCCAGGGTCATGGAGCCACACGATAAAGATACAGGTGTGCCAACTGTAAAATATGAGTTAGTTAGTATGAAACCAAACACCTACAATGTGCTGTATAGTTCTTCCTAGTTCCTCATGCAAAACACCCTATAGAGATGTTAATTAGAATGAAGAAAGCAGATATCTAAATGTTAACACACAATCAGAAATAGTAATTTATATAAAACAGCTGATTTTGCTTTTCAATGTATTTATCAAATGCAATGTTAAGGACCATTAACAACTTCAGAGGTACTGTCAAGTTTGAATTCCTACATTTCACTAGCTGTCAAACAAGCTTTTGTGATAATTTTTGGTAAGTACTGGCCAGTCAAATACATAATAAAATATAGGTCTACTAATATATTTTATGATTCACTACCAAAAAAAATCATATTTATTTACAAAGGCTTCTTATTTCAATAAGACTATATGTCTTCTCTTACTGAAAAAAGTTTAAGTGTTTTCAACATGAGGTCAATATAACTGGCAGTTATGTTAAAGAGCTGAATGGAAATTCAATGAAAAGAAATACTGAAAGTTTTTATAAGGAAGAAATCACAATGAAAAAGGTTATTGATTTTGACAAATCTCTCAATGATGAGGAAATATATTAACCACTTGGATCCGGGGGTATGACCATCAGTTCATGAAAAATTTGGTTACAG
>NC_051400.1:3281340-3281721 GCF_015228065.2 Penaeus monodon
CCAATGGGTTAAAACGAGAGAATCGCTTCCCTAAGTCTCTTGATATAGAGAAATTAATTTTGGGTTAGACTGAGAGATTGTAAAGTACACATATTTTGAACAGCTTCAGTGATAACATTAACTCTTGGGCTTACACAAAACAACTGTGAAAGAGAATTATGATATATGGGAAAGCCATTCAAGTTCAGAATATCTAGTAAACATAGCAAAAATTATCTTTAACCCTTAAAGGATATATACTGTACATTTTTTCCCTTCCAAAAAAATAATGCTAGGAGATGCAAATGTATTATCATATACTATTATAGCCAAAATATCAAAGAACTATTCTTAGGGACTTGCTGAAATTATAAATCTGACTCCACAAAGGGTTAAGGAAAA
>NC_051400.1:3282094-3283679 GCF_015228065.2 Penaeus monodon
CAGATAGTGAAAAGATCTGGAAACATTCAAGCAACATTTATAATTCAGAAAAAAATTTAATAGTATTTACCTTAATTTACAAATTGCAAAATATTTATTATCAAGAAGATACATGCCAGCACACACAAATATATGTATGCACACTAATTTAAATATGTCTTTTTTATTTAAATATGCCCAAGTATCTTAGAGAGTTTATGTTTAAAGAAAGTGACAAAGTAGAAGATTATGGAATGATATCAGAGCCTGGGCACACCTGAGCCATTTCAATTTCAAAGAAAGGATTAGTTGCTTTTATAACGAACTGAACCAAGAAAAGGAGTAATCCTAGTAATCCCTTCCACTGTATATTTGCAATGTAAGGGGTGAAAAATCCACTGAAGTGCCATGGACACTACAATATCCAATTACACCACAGTGGCAAAAATAGTGAGATGATAAATCTTACAAGGGTCTGTGTCACTTTCTAGATGGGAATGACAAGATTCCACTTTTCTTCAACTACCACTGTTAGAAAGTACTTGAGGTCATATGTATATATAGAAGGAGAGAGAGGATGCTAAAGAGGACAAGAGAGAAAAGGATGTGGAGGAACTGAAGATAGAGGAAGAGTTAGAGGTAGAGGAAGAGGAGGAAGAAAAGGATAAAGAAGAAGAAGTGGTTGAAAGGGAGGAAGAGATAGAAGAGGAAGAGGAGGGGAAAGGGGAGGAATGGGAGGGGGAGGGGGAGGAAAAGGAAGGAGATGGGGAGGGGAAGGAAGGAGTGGAGGTAGAGGAAGAGGAATTGGAAGCAGAGGAAAAGGAATTAGAAATAGAGGAATAGGAAGAGGAAAGAGAATTTAAAGACAATGAAGAGGACGGGGTAAAGGAAGACAGAGTGGAGAAGAAGGAAAAGTAGGAAGTGTAGGAAGAGAAAGCCAAAAAAGAAGAGGAGGAAGAGGAGGAGGAAAATGAGGGAAGGGGATACGGAGGGGGAGGAAGAAGTGGAGGTAGAGGAATGGAAATTGGAAGTAGAGAAAATGGAATTAGAAAAAGAGGAACAGGAAAAGGACAGAAAATTTAAAGACAATGAAGAGGAAGGGTAAAGGAAGACAAAATAGAGAGGACGGAGAAGTAGAAAGTGAAGGAAGAGGAAGTCAAGAAAGAAGAGGAGAAAATGAGGAGGAACATGAAGATGATGTAAAGAACGAGGAGAATGGAAAGGAGGAAAAGCATCAGAAGTAAGAAGAGGATGTTGGTGACAAAAAGAAGAATGGGGAAAATACTAGATCAACAGGTAGAGAGAAAAAGTGACAGACTTAGGAGGGTTATCACAGATATCCTAACTAAATAAACCTACAGTTCACTGACTTACCACATTGATTGTCTCCAAGTGGAAGAAGAGGCTGCGCAGAGATACTCATACCTACGTTGCTTACGCTCGTATGTACTGAGGGAGAGTGTCGAAATGACTGAGACCTGTGAAGTAAAGACAAAATAATTTGCTGTAATTCAAAATCCTTTTCTAAATAATATTTATATCTAATACTTAGGCAAAGCACAGGAAAGAGAAAATAATATATAGTAAAATATACCTTAAAAACATC
>NC_051400.1:3283745-3283910 GCF_015228065.2 Penaeus monodon
GTTCATATAAATGAGAATGCAAAGCACACAAACCCATATACAAATGTAATAAAAATGTCGGCAACAAGATCATTACCTTTGAAATGGTGCTCTCTTTACGTAATTATCTCTGACAAACTCCTGAACCTGTTTTTGAGTTCTGCCGCTGTATCTGGTGAGGGAGAA
>NC_051400.1:3284001-3287052 GCF_015228065.2 Penaeus monodon
TTCCAATTTCTAAGAACATGATTTTTTTTTTCCTTCCTTTTCCAACGTCAGCAAACTAACCTAAAGGAAGATCCTCGTGAAAGCACCCTCGTTTTTTGGCGCGGCACTTTCTTAACTTGTGAACATCGGAAGAATCCGTGGTGCTCCACACACTTCTTCCAGAAATTCTTGCACTCATTACGTCCATCAAAGAAAAATTCCACAATGTCCTTGTAATAGCCCTGTAATAATGTTGATGCATTAAATCGTTCCTTATGATCATATGTCAGAAAACCTATAATAAGCCTAATATAAAAGATAAAAATAAATAACAGTATTGCTTAAAAGTGAAAAAAGTTTCAAAAGATCCTTTTTCTAAAAATGATGAGGTAATAAAAAAAGAATTTTGTGAATTAAGCTAATTCAAAAAACATTTTACAACTTTAACTTGCTTACATACTATTGATATTTAGTGAGAGTAAAGAGTTATTAATGCCAATATCAACTTCCAGAAGAATATAATATTAGTATTGTTCCTTTATCATTTATAAAGTTAGCATAGGCCCAAACAACCTTTAGTAATAAATAGTTAAAGTGAATGCAAAATTCAATAAAGGAGAGAGATGCATAGATTTATCTCAATGTCTTCCTTACAAGCAAAAGAGATTTTACCAATATATGTTACAATCTTAACCAAGAGTTTTACCTAAATCTAAAATCAACTATTTTTCAGCTATTTTCAGACCTATTTTTATCCTCTATGGCAGATATACTATGCAGGCATCTAATAATAGCCTAATCCCTAATCTATAAGCACAATGCATTAGTGCTGGAACATCTCGATGCATAGTTCAATTGTCTTTCTAACATGAAGAACTGGTCTTATTTCTATCTGTCATTCCAAATCTCACATCTTTTTTATTATTTCCTTTGATTAATTCTTTCCCATTAGTTTTATGGAAATTTTCTCATCCTTTTATTTATGAAGATATGAGTACCATTTCTACTCATTCTACCATAGCTAATTTCCATGACAAATAATACTGCCCTGAAGTAAATGTGGTGCCTATAATATCATAACCATTAAACAAGTGTAGGCAAAGTATCAAGTAAATCATTAAAATTGAAACAGATTTTCTTCTCCATAATAGCATAATCTTAAAAAATTAATAGTAAGAAACTCATATATATAAATTGAAGTGTTGGGCCCCATACCATTTGACTCAAATTGAGAATCTGACCTAATATATTCTCCCACTTTTTAAAATCTACGGTTTCAAGAATACCTATGTCTGGTATATTCAAATCTTCATGAGCAGGATGAATGTGACAGTAATCTGTAGGATACATACTGAAATCAATACATCAGCAATAAAAGTAGTAATCTAAACACACCATTCTTGATAAAAAAGCAAAGCACAGAAAACTTTCAAATCAGTTCTGAATGCTGAATGGGATGGTCCATCCTACAGCTGCTAACACATTTCATGCAATTCAGTACATAAATTCTATAATTATGGGTCAAGCACTTACTCCTTGTGTAAAATTTTGTCTTACTGGATGATTAATAAAAACACTCTTACAACTGTATATACATGCCAGCACCTCATTGCATCCTTCAGTAGCTCAAAATTTAGATGTTATGAATTTGGTTTCCTAACACACTCTGAATTCAAAGTAAAACAGCATGAATGTTATTACCGTGACTTAGTTTAAATCTGGGAGGACATGTATGGTTCTTAGCACACAAAGAAATCTCTATGAAATAAAAGAGTGAAGGTAATAGAGCAAGAAGAGAGAACAGCACACAGAGATAGGTAAAATCAATCTCTTGGTTTCGAGAAATACAAATTCAGTTGTAAAAATAGGTACAGTGCACATGTGGTAACAGAATAAGGTGTTGTAAATGACAGAAAGATTGTATGGAAAACAATAAAGCAAATTATGATCAAGTGCATATATAAAAAAAACAACACCAAACATATTTAACAATAAAAGAAAAAATAATCATTTTTAAGTCTGCAGAAACAGAAATCATGACACATATTACAAGACACAGGGAGATTTTAATGCACAATTTCAATCTGTACAATGGGTTATTTGGTATCACAGGCTGTGAGGTTTAGGAATTCAAATGAAGGGCAATAATCCAAGGGAATATCATTTCTGAGGATTAACACACCTCGGGCCAACGTCCTCCATACGGCAGCTTTGTGAGAGAGAGACAATCCTTATATTTATATTTCTAATTTCCTAACTTTACCTAACCCAGCACTAGTAGCACTATACTTGGTTCCTTGCCACAATGGTTTAGATTATATAAAACTTCATTTTACAGACTTCAAAAAAATGAAACACATGAACATTTCAATCTTTTTAAAATGTAAATCTCAAATGTGCTTTCTCAGATTCTTGTTGAAGGATATTTCACTTCTTTTAACACACATGCATAAAGTACATGGTCACTATCTCACTACTATTATTAACCTTTAGAGATCGGAAGACAAAATCAACACACATATAGAATGTAAGGCTAATGAAGTACATAGAGAATAAATTCTATTCAGGTTTCTTAACTTAACCAGAACTAAATCTATATTCAAATGTTGATCAGCATGTATTTGCAAAGGGGGATAGTACAAATATACAAAATATCACAATCAAATTACTATAAAATCTCTGACCATAGCTATAAAAAAGGGTCTAAATCATGTAAAAAAATAATAACTACAAAGGAACTCATAAGAAATGTAGCTCCCACATGGTAGATCTCAAATCACAGTACAGAATAAACACAGACTTAATTCCAAGGGTGATATCTCTTTAAGGATTCCGTTAAAATCATCCATAAAATTACTACACTGATTTAAGAAGAGAGGAAAAAGGGGTCAAATATACAAAGAATTATTATAATTGAATTAGAAGAGTTTGTTATCCCAATTTTGAGTTTCAAAGCATATAGGTGAGACCAAACAGTAATAAGGTGTTTTTGAGCATATATCCTACAGCTTCATATCTAAACTTTAAAGCAATATATACCCCAGCATTAGCCAAAAGCACTTTATATTCTTA
>NC_051400.1:3288537-3288853 GCF_015228065.2 Penaeus monodon
ATGCTTGTTTAACTCCTACATCCTGTAACCAATTCTCAAAATCACCATTAATACTGTACTACACATCACCACGCCAGTGAAGTAATGGCTGGCCGACAGTTAGTGAGTTAGAGACATGCTATAAGGCGGGCTGACAAACACACAGCAGGATGTTGCTTTACTCTACCTCGCCCTGAGTGGGGGGGGACGACCAGCCAATCAGTGGGGGGAAGGGAGATAAGAAATTATGTTGAAATATGTTTTGGAAATAAAAAAAAAAAACACTTTACATGTAACAGTTCACTCTTTCAATATAATGATATTATTCAATTCATGA
>NC_051400.1:3289549-3289947 GCF_015228065.2 Penaeus monodon
TCACATTTCCAATGAATAGATAATCAACTTTGATAACCCTTTTTAGCTTTTCGGGCAACATGTCTATCATATGATTATTACTAGCAATCAAATTCTTTCTTTAGACTCTACAATGTCACTTCTCCTTCAGAAACAATATTTGTTACTTGACAAACACTGAATGGCCAAAATATGATAATTATCAATGTAAACTGAGTGAAGCAACACACGTTACGTCAGCCAACAGGATTTCAATTACCCTTTATTTTTACCAAATTCTTTATTTATTCTGTGAGCAAAACCAGTATCAGTATCATATGGGCTTAGAATTCTTAAATCTATTAATATATTTTTGATTTTGCAAATACTGATTTTCTTTATCTTTATTTAGTTCCCTTTCATCATCAACTGAAAACAGC
>NC_051400.1:3290007-3294089 GCF_015228065.2 Penaeus monodon
CTCCTTTACATGAACCACCACCATCAACCAAAGGACTTTTTACTTCCAAATCTTTTTAATATAAACATAAATCTCAAAGTAAACAATAGCAAGAACGAAAGTTATATTTCTTCACCATTAAAATTTATGAATAAAACCCTAAAATCAATCCATTAGTAAAATGTTTATTCAGTGTTTCCTTAATATGTAATGGCAAAAAATTGCTGAATTAACACACATATCTAGCTTCTTCTTTACTAAGAGCCAAAGTATAAGATGAAATGTATTAAGAGTGTAATTTTTAAATAATTACAGTGGAACAGCAAAACTTTAAATCAGTTAAAGTGTAAACAATAACAAGGTCATCATACAGCGATGACCAAGAAATCAGGTAACAAATTACTATGGCAGTATAGTAAAGGAGTAACCATTCTAAAACTACATATTCATTGACTAGTGATAAATGCTGGAACAGTAATAGTAGTAAATACAAATCTTTTCCTGAAACCTATAAAAATATGATTTTAAAGAAAATTCTCTTACAAAGCAAAAAAAGTAACAAATAAAAAAAAAATAGTAAGAAAACAGCAAATCAAAAATAACTTTAATACAAAACAGAAAAATCTTCAAAACTATATCCTACTTACATATCCTTCTGGATGTAATTTGATGAGAAAGCGCTTACGCTTGAAGGATAGTTTACGTATTTTAGCCCAAGAGAAAGTGTTGATCTTCGTGTAGTTCTGGAACACTAACACACCCATGTGCGCAACAGCAAGGTTTAATGGTACTCCTTCATGATCCTGGGAAGAAAACACATTTCCACAAATAAAATTTACTGATTGCTGGTAGCAGAGATTTTGGATTTTAACCTTGAAATCAACAGAGAACAAATCATATCCAAAAGGAAATAGGCCAATGTACTTTTTCCCATATATGCAACAAAATTCATCTACTTACCTCATACATCATCGCATAGCACACATTCACCTACATTATGTTGCAAACACATTCATCCTCTTACATGATTTTCAAAACTTTGACTGACAATTCAACATGTAACTTTTAAATGTTCAAAAAGCATATGAACTATTTGAGAATATTCTATCAGAATTAAAGAAAAAATGTATATTTACCAAAAATCCTAATCAATTCCACTTACAAATATATTTTTAAAAATCAAATCAACAAAACAAAATACACATGAAAATTGCAAAGGATGAACAAATGTAAAAACAGACTTCATTTCCCTGCATTGGCCTGAAAGGGACTTTAACAACCCATTAACTGAGAAAAAAATAGAGGCATCTCTGTCATTTGTTATATAGTTCTGAAGAAAAAGAAAGTAGGATTAAACTTAGCAGTTCTTCTCTAACCTTCAAGATACACTAAAACTTTCAGAAAAAAATACTGTAATTTTACTCATTCAAGATCACTAAAAAAAGTCCTTAAAAAGTATACTAGCATAAAAACATAGTGCAGATAAAAATGACTCACATAAAATTAAAGCAAGACATTACTGTTAAAATATAACAAGCTAAGGAAAATCAATAAAAGTGAAGTATGCTTAATACAAAGTACTGTTGTCTGTTCACTGAATACAATCATGTACTCATTCAAAATGCGTATCACTTGGCCAATTATACAAACATTATACCTTTGCAGGATGCATCTTGATGCCATATAGCTCACATCTTCTAGCTGTTTCCAGAAGGTTCAAGTCAGCAGCGGCTGGAGTCATACCCCTGAAATGTTGATAACCAATTCATTACATATTTTTAGCATCTAGTTTTTAGGCATGAATTAACATCAAATTCGATCCAATATTACCATTTCAGTACAAGAGTTTGAACTTCATTTCACAAATAAAAATGATAAATCATGTGATAATGCATCAGATATTCTTTTTTCAAACATGGCAGATGATTTCCT
Source organism: Penaeus monodon (assembly GCF_015228065.2). Taxonomy (NCBI): domain Eukaryota; kingdom Metazoa; phylum Arthropoda; class Malacostraca; order Decapoda; family Penaeidae; genus Penaeus; species Penaeus monodon. The sequence goes on from NC_051400.1 coordinate 3,291,919, forward strand.
GATATATATGATATTCTTTTACACAAGCATTTCTTCTAATTCCATCATATTACAAATGATTCCCACCACATATACCTTCTTATCAATAGCAATACTACTTATCACAATCTATTTCTGCTTGGGGAATCTCAAATGAAAACCCATAAAGATTAGCATTAAATGACACAAGAAAAACAAAAATCTTCTAATTTTCAACCTATCCTCACTATATTCATCATACTTACACATGTTTCTTGTGATTCTCCATGATTTTTCTCTCCAATTCACCATCTTGTGAGGGCACAAACTTGTACAGGGAGAGGTAACGGTGATCGGGATAGTCTTCATCCACGAAGTCTCCACATTCAGCTGCAAATGAAACAAAAGTCCATGTCATTTTGAACTCAGGCTATGTTTAACTGTTTCTGTTCTGTTTCTTTTCACATGAATATACACATGCATACATTTGAGAAAAATATATATACTATATATGTGAAGAACATCACAAACATATGTAAATGTACAAATTTTATAACCATTCTATTAAAAAGGAACTTACTACTACCAGATTTGTAAAGCATTACTACTGAAATAGGGAAGTATAAAAAAAAAAAAAAAACATGCTGTTAGTCCATGACAACATTATTCGCAGTTGCACTTCTTTCATTCTCTAAACTCAATTCATTAATCAATTAATCTCTCAATAATGCTTTACCTTTCTCTTTTCCTCCAATTTGCCTTCATCACCTTCATTATTTCACTCTCTCACACCATTAATACTCACTACCAAATACCAACAGCTAAGTGAATACCTTGGACAATGTAGGATGCCATGAGGGCGGCAGTATTGTCGTTGCACATGAGCCAGCCATGCGCTAAGTCTCGTTTGATCTGGAGGGCAAAGAGGTAGCGTGTGTACTCTTCCTCCAGCTGGGCGGGGTCAGGGGTGTAGAACTTGACGCAGAACCTCAGCACTGGTTCTACCTGGCTCAGACACACCTGGAAGTAAGCACCTGTATCATCAACCTGGAAGTAAGCACCTGTATCATCACATCTTCCATATTTTAATGAGAGCATTTCATCAGATTAGTTTCCTAATTCAAAGATACTATAAGTTTTGTATTTGCAAGTACAGTATGATTACAATAAACACATAATAGCCTGTCAACTGATCAATTAATCATCAATGTTCTATCACCTCCAATATGACCTAATGATATTGTAAGGTTTCTGAAAATTCATCAAACAAAACTAAAACTTAGTCTCTTGCATTTGTACATCCTTCACTATACAGAAGGTTTAAGGAACTCTTTCTAGTAAATCTAAGAGTGAATTCTTTAAAGGCTCTGGGGCATTAGTTGACAAAGCTTCACTTTTTTAGTTTAATTTAATTTTGCATAAGTGTGTGTATACAAGTGCTTGTGAATACCATATACAAACTCTTTGGAGAATTAAAAAATAAACTTGACAATGATGCTTTTAATCTTTCTAATTATAAGCATGATTCTGCCTTGGGTTAGCATGTCATAACCACTTATTTTCTTTTTTCAGTATCACTATTTCCCTTATATTCGTAACACTTTCAATAAATATATACATGATGAAATGGCTTTCCTCCCCTATCACACTTTATGCAAATGGTTACTGCAGGCTAACCCTTCAGTGTTTGTAAATTTATTTTTTTTACAATTTTTCTTTTTATTGGTGTTATGATATGAATGATAAAAAGTAAAGTTCCATTCCACTTCACATCCTACACCAACATTTTTTCTAACATGAACCATCTTCAAAAACCTACGAGCTCTTTTTCCTTTTCCTTTTTTTAGGGGGAGGGGTTTCCCTCCTAATTTCAAAAGTTACATTTTCAATTATTTTACTTTCTCTTGTTTTCATTGCATGTCATAAGTCTTTCAGCTGTCTTGGATATGAACTCGTTATGAAAAGGTTACATCTTGCATGAGTTGCCTAACTGAACCAGAATGATTCTTATCAAAGCCTAGTAAGATTCCAGCTTATAATTAACTTAAATAATTAAATATGCTGTTTCCCCTTCTTATTTATGAAGGCTACCATGTATCTGATAAATCAGTAATATCTTGTTGCATACATTCTGTCCTAAAAACATTGCTGCTTTTCAACTCATCATCATCACTCTGTCAAGCACATCAAATCATTTTCATTAATAACCAATC
>NC_051400.1:3294789-3295489 GCF_015228065.2 Penaeus monodon
CCAGATCATTTCGTCGGTGCCACTACATTTATCTGCCTTCCTTAATCCCCTTCAATAGCTGACACTTGTATCAGATCTTCCGTTCTAATCGAGGAGAAACCAGCCTCATAGCTTTTCTCAAGACCGGCTCAAACCCACCTGTCGATTCATGGGTTTCTCGAGGTCAAGCCAGTAGCGGGTGTTGCCGTCCGTGTACTCGAGGCCGAAGTAATCCGACTCGAGGAGGTTGAGCTGGCGACACACCTGTTCGAGGAGCACCGAGGCGCACGCTTTGCTCTGGAAGGGAGAACAGAAAACAGTATTTTAGTGGAAATTAAATCTTTTTTTCTGAATGGCAGCGAAAATCACACTTCAGGAAAAAAAGCTTAAATGAAACTAAACATTATCTCAACTCTATTCAGGTAGTCACGACAATCTTCTCGTGCCAAAATGAATACAAAGAGGGGGAGTAAACATCATAATAAATCAACTTAATATACATATATACAGCCACTTGCACAATAGAGTTCACGAGAGAATCTGCTTTAATGTAGTGTAATACAAGTCGTATTCAAGTACACAAGAACTCAAAGCAAGGATGATTTTGCCTTTTCTTCCCTAACAGAATTAGGAAGGTGGGGTACACATGCGAGCGTGAATGTGTACTCACACACGCAAAAATAATTAACTGAAGTGGTACCTCGCCAGTTGTGTATGAAGG
>NC_051400.1:3295964-3296193 GCF_015228065.2 Penaeus monodon
GACACTCAGTACACATGTAGCAGTTTCCCAGAATCCTACAATAAGGTGAGGCCGTCGGCGCTGACCCCTGACATTCTGAGCCTTCTCTTTCCCCTCGTTTCTTCTCTTAACTCCCTACCCCATGCCCTTTGTTCTCCCTATCTCCCCCTTTCGCAGAATTTCCACTTCCCACACTTTTTCTCTCTCCTACAATCCGTTTCTCTTTGTATTGGATGCTCTTTCATCCTCA
>NC_051400.1:3296312-3296443 GCF_015228065.2 Penaeus monodon
TTCCTCACTTGTCCTGATTATCTGTTTACACACACTGTTGGCCCTTCTAATTCGCATCCTTTTCGCCAAGCTCTTCCGCTCTCGCCCGCGAATTTCTCACTCTCGCTGTTTGTCTGTCTCTACCTTACTCT
>NC_051400.1:3296647-3296753 GCF_015228065.2 Penaeus monodon
AACTTGTTTACAGTCGCTATTGCCTTAACGAAACCGACCCCCAAGACCTTCAATCCTCCAGCCATTTTTTAACCAACCCTGCATCTACATATTTACTTTCGTTACG
>NC_051400.1:3296888-3297221 GCF_015228065.2 Penaeus monodon
ATTTAAGAAAACGTACCTAAAAATACTCACTTTATACTCTATAATGAAAACACAAACATGAGTAACCCAGCGACCACAGCAATTGCACGAACGAAAATAAATCCACAGAAATCCACACGCACGACGATCAAACAAACAGCAAGAAAGAGTCAGGCGGAGAGTTAACCTTCCAATATGATAACCAAAAATAAAATAAAAATAACGACAAAAGAACGACTGCAAGGCCACGCCACGTGTGTGTGTGTCTGGGGTAAAAATTGCTTTTCCCTCCTTCGACCAGCGTGCAGATGTCGGAGAAAACATTAAACCGCTTCGGCTCGACTTTGCATTACT
>NC_051400.1:3297923-3298126 GCF_015228065.2 Penaeus monodon
GACGGGCAGCACTGTCGTCGAAAGCGAGCAAACGGCCAGGAAGCGGACCTCGCAAGATCTCTATTTAAAGAGTAGGATAATGGCTGTAATTCACTCTCAAACAGAAATCCTTTAAGTAGACTAATTAATGAAATGCAAATTTGAGCAGCACGCGGACCCACCCAAGCGGCACCCCCCCCCCCCCCGACGGATCGTGACGCCCC
>NC_051400.1:3299120-3299234 GCF_015228065.2 Penaeus monodon
GTTCACGGCCCATTCGCTTGACTCGCAAGCGATATCGGAATGAATTATCAAACAGTCGGCCAGGTGTAGCGAGGCGGCACGACCAGCGGCGGAACCCGCGGCCAGAGGGTCGAC
>NC_051400.1:3299765-3299971 GCF_015228065.2 Penaeus monodon
TCAAGTATTAAAAAAAAAAATCTGAGGGAAAATACACGGAAGAGAAAATTATCTAAAATAGGGTAAGAAAAATAAGAAGTATGAATGACGAGAACCGTTAACGAGATGGGCGAGGCTGAGTGCTGATAGGCGGAAGGAGATAAGGAGAGAGTGCGGCTGAAAGGATGCTCTGGGGTGATGATGAGTAAGGGGGAGGCAAAAAGGAC
>NC_051400.1:3300269-3300429 GCF_015228065.2 Penaeus monodon
ACAAAGAGAAGAGGGAAAGAGAGGATTAGCAGCAGAGGCAAATTGCAACAGACCACAGGAGGAGCGCCACCTATTACGCACGAACCTTATGTTACATAACCAATACAATATGCCAAGGCTCGTGATCATCCCTGTCCAATAACGCCTGCGCTCTGGGGGT
>NC_051400.1:3300655-3301129 GCF_015228065.2 Penaeus monodon
CGGGGAGAGCGAGAGGGAATGTGGACGAGAGGGAGAAGGGTGAAAAAAAAACAACGCAGACAAACAAACAATAATACACGGGGCAACAAAACCCACAATCGTCGACATCTATAATGGGAATTCTGCTCCAGGAAATAATGGCAGATGAGAAACGCCGCCGTCCCCGCCATCCCCGCCGGAGATAACCCACCCGCAGAAGAGGAGATGGACGCGGAGAAGGATGAACAAAGGGGGGGGGGGGACCTCAACTTGACCCCAGACAGAAATAAGGGGGAGAGGGTCTTTCGCTCGACACAACACAGAAAACTGGGTTGGGGACCCTTAAAAATCGACGCCAACATAAAAAAGTGGGGGTTGGGGAACATTAAAACTAAACCCCAACACAAAAACGTGGGGGTTAGGGAGCACTAAAACTCGACCCGAACGCAACATTGTGGGTTGGGGAACATTAACACTCGACCAAACACAAAAATT
>NC_051400.1:3301146-3301282 GCF_015228065.2 Penaeus monodon
CTTGTGGACCCCCCCCCCCCCCGCCTCCGCCATAAAGCCCAGGTCGGGACTTCGAAAGTTCTCAAGCTACATACACCGTCAACTTGGATCACTGCAATGCCAAAGCGGGACCCATGTAGAACAGGCCATCCCACTC
>NC_051400.1:3301345-3301875 GCF_015228065.2 Penaeus monodon
CTTTGCCATACACCCTAGCGATTTACGGCAAGGGTTCGCAGGGGTTGCATGGCACGCGTCCAGGGCAAAGGAAACCTTCCTCCGTGCCGTGCATCACGCTATTACGTTCCGCTACAAGAAAGCGCCCAGATCCGAGAGACGAACGCGGGTCGGCGGGGACGGCGGGGAGACGAAGCAGAAGGAAAGAAACACGAGGAACAGCAACAGAAATTGGGAGGAAGCGGGTAATAGGTCATTCGCAAGCGCCTCACTCACCCCCTCCCCCTTAAAATTTCCTCTCCGCTCGCTATAAGGGCTTATTGCAAACATGGGGACACACACGGCCAACTATCCAGAAAACACGATCCCCCGTTTTTTCTGCCACAGCAAGGTTTTGCAATCGCGAAAGTCTTGGCGAGCTGAAGGCGGAGGGAACCCTGGTTTTAAATGTTGAACAAATATGCAGCAACGGAACTAATGAAATCCATGGAACCTTTATACTTACATCACGAATTATTCTTGCGGGCATGGTATTCATCCTTCGAATTCAC
>NC_051400.1:3301923-3302733 GCF_015228065.2 Penaeus monodon
CGCGGGGATGATATCTGATGCGACATTTTTTTTCTCGATTTTTTCGGGCGCTGATAAACTCGACCCCAAAGTTTCGTCCCCGTTTCCTTCCTTCCTCGAAGCGAAAAGTAACTTCCGCTCGTAGGAATGGAGAGGATCAGACGCTCTAACTTCCTCCACAAAACAGGTAATCTTCGGTCGCCAAAGTATTCATCGCGCGGGAATATTACAGAACTTCACGTATCAACTTCGCGGCTGCACATCCCCATTATGAGATCGCGTCATTCAAATGCTGATTCCAATCGATTCCTGTTTTGACTTCCCGCTAATTCCAGGTTGGCTTCCCTTCGCTCTCTTCCTGGTCGCTGCCGAGGCATCAACGCTCATCCTCAATACACCGTAAACTTAACTCGGAGATACAAAGAGACAGGAAAAAACAAAATTAACCCAAGTGAGTTATGGTAAAAAAAAGGAAAACGTTCATTCTCACAGAGTAGGCGGAGGGCGGCCTAAAGGTATCATGTCCGTCCACGTGGCCTCCTGTCGGCACACGACCTTTGGCGCGAGGCCGTTTCACCCGCGAGATGGAGCTACAGCAACAGAACACAAAACGGCTTTTCCCTTTTGATACATGCGCTAAAAGTCACGACAGAGTCCACGGATCACATGGTCGAGTCAAAAAGCCAAATGGTTTCTTCTTATCTATATACACATTGGGGGAGATACAGACTTAAAAAAAAGAAGTAAATAAACAAATCAAAAACATGAAAAAAGGATCAAAGTATAAAGGAAGACAGTAACAATCCCGACAGCCCTCGCCACTTCCCGCCG
>NC_051400.1:3302754-3303396 GCF_015228065.2 Penaeus monodon
AGGCATCATTACGGGCGCTCTAGACCCATTAGCGTCCCGATGACCCCGCCAAGAGTCTCGCGCTAAAACTGGCATACAGAACGGCAATTAGCCCTTTCCTTTGTTTCTTCTGGCGCCAAGCTGTAAGCATTTTTTGTCTGTTCATTCTTTTTTATCTCTTTAAAAATACACAAATAATTTAATATGGCGAAGTTCTGAGTTTTTTCTCCAACACATGGAAATTTCTCGCAATGCAGATGCGAATGCCAAAGGTCCCTACCACAGCTTCCTTACTCCCTACCCCACGGCACCCTAGCCGTCGCCTCAAGAAATATTCATGGCGGGCGCGTTAAGTGTTCCCCAGCGGACCCGCGGCCACCTCGCCGGCCACTGGCATGGGTCCTCCCTCCTCCCTCCCGCGCCATCTGGCAATGAGGACGCGGTCGGGGTTCCTCCCTGGGAAATTCGCAAGGAACTTTGTCTGCGGCCCGCTGAGGTTTTATTCCCGCGGGTGGGGGTGTGGGGTAGGCTAAGGTTGAAAAACAAAAACAAAAAAATGGAGAATGGGGGTGAATTGTCACCTCTTTTCCTCATTTCTCACCTAAATTAGCACAATGATAATACGCCTCGCCACTCCTAATTCTCTCACACTCAAAATATAGA
>NC_051400.1:3303708-3303996 GCF_015228065.2 Penaeus monodon
GCAGAGTGCATTACTCGCGCGACATAAAGCTGCGCTGGCCTCTGGTGTCCGTCCATGCATGGGGATGATGGACACTGCAGCGACCCCGCGCTATGCCTTCTTTGACCTCTTTTCATCTCATTTCCTCTCTCTCATATTTTCTTTATTGCACCATTGTCTGCTTCGTTTTCATCACACTTATCGCCGATATTTCATTATTCCTCTTTCCACTCTCTTCGCTCCCAGGTATGAGAAACGCGACTGAGGTTCTCTCCTCTCTCTTAGTCCACCCTGGCGATTCATTTTCCT
>NC_051400.1:3304197-3304555 GCF_015228065.2 Penaeus monodon
TCCACCCTCCTAGCCTCCGGAGATAGGACAGCGTAGGGTAAGAATGGGGGGAGGGGAAGGAGAGGAAGGAGGGGAAAGAGGGGGAGGAGAAAGAGGGGAAGGAGGCGGAGAAGAAGGGGAAGGAGAGAAAGGAAGGGAAGGAAGGAGGGAAAGGAAGGGAAGGAGAAAGAGGAGAGGGAGGAAGGGAAAGTGGAAAAGAAGGACAAGGAGAAGGAGGAGGGGGGGGAGATAGGAGGGAGAAAAGAAAACGGACGGAGAAGAGGGGAAGAAGGGGAGGAAGTTGCAGCAAAAGGCGTCTCCTCAGGACACTCCACAGAGGGACCTCTCTGGACGTCCTATCCACTCCCACGGTCTGCAG
>NC_051400.1:3304616-3304772 GCF_015228065.2 Penaeus monodon
GCGTGACTGTGGCGTGCCCAAAGGGTATTTGCTCTTGGTGTGGATTTCCTTTTGATTTCTCTTCCAAGGCGGGCTGATCAAATGACGGATATCAATTGTTCATTTTACGGTCTCCGTTTATTTACGATTTGCTTGATAAAAATGGCAATTGTGTGC
>NC_051400.1:3305130-3305311 GCF_015228065.2 Penaeus monodon
TGCGCGTTTGTTTCTGAATGAAAATTACTTGTGCTTCTCCTCCATTCTCAGTCTTCCATTTCCAGCTTTTTTGCATAAAACTTATGTATCAATATATGAAACTGTGAATCCTCAATGTTTGCTTTCGGTTTCCATCCACTTCCCTCTTTCCGTCTTTCTCTCGTAACTAATCCAGTCCAGT
>NC_051400.1:3305556-3305665 GCF_015228065.2 Penaeus monodon
AGTCCAAGTCCACGTCTCCGGCGGTGGAGCACACGCAAGGCCCTCCCATCCAAGGTCCCCGGCACTCCAGGCTCTACATTCCGGTGGGGATGGACAGTGGACGGCAAGC
>NC_051400.1:3305836-3305901 GCF_015228065.2 Penaeus monodon
ACAACACTGGGGAAAGGGGACACTGAACACGCGGCGGCCGAGACCGACCGAGCAAGGGTGTGTGT
>NC_051400.1:3306327-3306476 GCF_015228065.2 Penaeus monodon
CTTCGGTAAATCTGTCGACGCACAAACTTTTCAGACTCGAGAAAAAAAAGCTCAAAAGTTTATTTAGTTGTATGTTCACATCCACACTGGCACAGAAATGCTGACGAGAGTGTAGATGCGACTGAATAAATGATGGACACTTGGTGAGA
>NC_051400.1:3306511-3306742 GCF_015228065.2 Penaeus monodon
CACCCAATAACCACGAGAATGAAGGTTAATGGAGGAGATAAGGAAACAGTAGTAGATAAATAGTAGACAAGAGAGAAATTGGAAAAGGATATTTCAACAAGATTCGTATTATATTTTAGAGGCCAAGTGGGCATTAAGTGTACGTTACCGCGAGATCAACATCGGGAGGGTTACCGCCCGCTCCGTACCTGCAACAAAAGAGAAAAGTTAATTAACAATAAATACGAAACG
>NC_051400.1:3307032-3307186 GCF_015228065.2 Penaeus monodon
TAGTCAAAAAGATAGGAAGAGAACGTTGCCGAGGCAGATGAAGCATAATTACCAACTAGCTTTCAAACAGCAAACGTTTGAAGCAAACGACCGCTAAAAATAGGCCCGGTGGCACATTCTACCCCAAGACGAACAATAAACTCTCACACTCACC
>NC_051400.1:3307235-3307456 GCF_015228065.2 Penaeus monodon
CAGACATTACCAACACAACATAACAACCTTTTCCTTTTTAGTTTCCTTATATTTTCTTTGTCGCTGATCACTCTCTGTTGTCAGAATCGATTTATATGAATTCCATTTCATTCATCTTGATCTTTTGGGCATTCAGTATGAAAATATAAACCATTTTCCCAAATTAATTACAGGAGTTTGCACTTCTGATGTTCGCAACTGATTCTTAACTAAAATACATG
>NC_051400.1:3307492-3308138 GCF_015228065.2 Penaeus monodon
CGAAATGAAATGAACGTCGATTCATGACTCTAAATGGCTATATTATAATGAGCTTAAGGATCGAGAAACGGTGAAAGGAGGAGAAACGGTGAATAGAAGAAGAGAGGGAATATGAAGGACAAAGAGACACCAAAAAGAGAGAAAGACACGGAAGAATAAAACTGGCACTTCTGACCACCAGTGCCAAAAAAGGTCGTGATTCAGCGGCATCTTGAGACCACTACAGACGACCCCGCGCGGTGATACTACGAGAGCGAACGACACCAAAAATTACAACGTGACATTTCGCTTCATTTCGCTTCAATTTGCTTCAGCGCGGCGATGTGGAAGGCAATCATACTTATTCCGGAAGTGGAGGTTGGGGGGGGGGGGGGAAGCTGTTAGGGGGGATGAGGCAAGGGGAGGGAGTGGGGATAGAGAGGGGAGGGTGGGGAAGATAGTGGAAGTGCGGAAATGGCAGGGAAAAGAGGAGGGGGAAGCAGCTGAGAGGGGGGGGGAGGATAGAAAAGAGGATAGGGAAGTCTTAGACGGGTGGGGAAGCAGAGGAGGGGAAGGCAGAGGGCTGATCGCCACACTTACAAATGACTCTTAATCCAAACCCAATCAAACTACACAACCAACCACACAGTGCGAAAGCAGATGCTAC
>NC_051400.1:3308889-3309207 GCF_015228065.2 Penaeus monodon
TCTTCTGTCCACCTATATCTTTAAACAAGTATATTTTTTTTCTAACTGACTCCTCCCCTCAAACTACCCTCCATTTCACACAGTCCAAGCTTCTTTAAATCTCTGAAATGCTGTCCGCGGCGAAAACACGATGAAACGTCGTACGGAATATTTACACTTTTATATACGGCAACGTGAAGGTAATTTCGCCCATTAAGACAGAATCCTTTCAAATGGCAATTCCTCCAGAAACGCTTTTAAAAAAATGCAACTGTGAAGAGACCATATATTTCTTAAAGAAATCACGCTCTCCAATCTTTTTCCTTTCGCTTTTTTTTC
>NC_051400.1:3309480-3309678 GCF_015228065.2 Penaeus monodon
TGGCCCTTCTCGTTAATCATTATGTCATTCATATCGATAGAAAAATAAAACAGATAGTAAGAATACTGATAAGGAAAATAACGATATTACCGAGAGTAGCAGTAGTAATAACAACAAAAGTAACATTATCGCCATCATCAATACTGTAACGTCCACAACGCAAACAAAAAAATATACCTCACCTGCCTCCAATATAAT
>NC_051400.1:3309789-3309884 GCF_015228065.2 Penaeus monodon
TCAACACACCACAGGTCATTCATGCAACAGGAAATGAAGGAGCTGCAACAAACCCACCTTGCAACACGGAATACGGATGCAGGTGGTGCGCGCGA
>NC_051400.1:3310879-3310947 GCF_015228065.2 Penaeus monodon
GAAGGGTCGATAAGTAATAGCCAAAACACCTTTTCGCCGCGGAGGAACCAACAAGACCATCCTTTACC
>NC_051400.1:3310982-3311097 GCF_015228065.2 Penaeus monodon
GCGAACACACAAAATCTTATGAAAACTCTTTTTCTCTCCAGAGAACGTTCGGACGAGGATAAAAAAGATAGAGAGGGAGAAAATCCCCACGCAAGACATCTCCCTATCCCCCCCC
>NC_051400.1:3311146-3311339 GCF_015228065.2 Penaeus monodon
CATCTACTCACAAAACCGTCAGCGAAGAATCATCACCTCGACCAAACCCCCCAAAACGCGCCCCCTTCCCCTTCCCACCTACCCCTCCCCCCACCAAATCCCTCAACGCCCCAACTCCACACCAGCCCCTCCTCCCCCCACCCTAGGATACCACCCACCCATCCGCACCCCCTCCTAAGATTTATGGACACCG
>NC_051400.1:3311361-3312046 GCF_015228065.2 Penaeus monodon
CTATGGGGAAGTAAGTGGGGCCGGCAAAGCGGATGTTCTTTATATGTAAATGTTTCTTTCAGCCTTCGTCCTCCTCCCCGGTCCGCCGCCATCTTGCATTATTCATCCCCCGGTGAAGCTCCCTCTCCGCGACGGAGCTCACTGGCCGCTCGCCTCATACACTTTATTCACGGCCGAAGCTCCGTGAAGGGCGAGGAGCCGAGTGAAGGAAAGGATAGCGAGTGAGGGAATGAGGAGCCGAGTGAAGGAATGAGAAGAGAATGAGAAAATGAGGAGCCGAGTGAAGGAAAGGATAGCGAGTGAGTGAGAGAACGTTGAGCAAGTGAGGGAATGAGACGCGAGTCTAAGCGGCCTCTCACCTTGCGCTCACGGAGGCTTTACCTCCCCCTCGCCTCACCCTGCCCAAAGGGAAGGGAAAGGAAGGTGCGCTCCGGCGGTAATCGACCTCGACGGCTGGCCAAGGAAGCGAAAGGCGTCGACGCCGAGCTTCAGTCAACTCCGTAAAAGCCTAAGAGGTTCAGCAGCACAAACATCGACGTAGGCCTAAAAAAAAAGCACGGCGAGGGAGAGCCGCTCCCTCTCCGCAAATCACTCATCCGTCACGCAAACTCGCAATTTCACCGGCTGATCGATGAATCAACAAGGTGTCGCTGCTGCACTCGGATGGCTCCCCCCCCCACCCAAC
>NC_051400.1:3312278-3312858 GCF_015228065.2 Penaeus monodon
CTTAGATCTTTTCCCTCTTCTCTCTTCCCGACCCCTCGCGAGGCCTCCCTCCCCTGTAAGTGTCCTTTTCCCTTTACTCTCCCCTCCTCCCCTCGCCCGCCTTCCGCAGGTATCGGCCGTGACCTGGCCTGCGGGTCAAAGATTAGGTCGCGAGGCTGAAAAGCGGTCGAGGCGATCGCGGCGAGCAGTGATCGACGTGTCCCTAACTTGATCGCTTTAAAATATCGCATTACGTATTTGTTCGTATTCGTCATCACGCAGAGATCGCCCCATCGCGCCCTCGACATCGGAAGCTTCCCGTGACCCCTTTTTACCCTCCCCCCCCTCCCCCATTCCTCTCGACATGGAGCTCGAAACGGCCGGAAAACGTTCCCCTCCCCCCCCCCAACTCATGCATCCCCTTTTTGGCAGAGTTTCGCGCAGGTTCAATTCCCGAGCGACACGGGGGAGATTCGAAGCGAGCGATTGCTCCCTTGAACTCTCCGGCGCCGAGGACTCCACTCGACAAAGACCTGCATTTGTTCTAGCGTTTTTCCCTCCCATTAGAAGAACATAAAAACCTCGACTTCATTCGCTGCAA
>NC_051400.1:3312892-3313025 GCF_015228065.2 Penaeus monodon
GTGTTCCGCCTCCGTCCGTTTCCACGATTTATCGAAAGGAAAATATCCACCGCCGGGGAGATGATATGGCCGCCGTACCGAGAACAAAACGCTTCCTGGAACTGCTCCCTCGTGTCCCTGCGGCCGACGATAC
>NC_051400.1:3313047-3313512 GCF_015228065.2 Penaeus monodon
TGCAAGGCCGAATCCAAGAAGTTCAGAAAAGTCCTTGGGGGAAAAAAATCCAGGGAAATTCAGAAGAGTCCTTAGGAAAACTCTTGGAAGAGTCCTTGAGGAAAAGCCCTGATGTTTTAAAAAGAAAAGTCATTGGGAAAATTCCCTCGAGTTCTGAAAAGTCCTCAGAAAAAGTGCCTTGCGTTAAAATAAAAAAACCTACTCGGGGGGGAAAGTCCCGGACGCTCAAAGTCCTTCGGAAAATTCCTACAACACCTCCGATCTTCCCTGTCCTACTTAAAAGCACACCGACCGGAGCGCGCGGGCGGGGACGAGGAAATCGCGACCCGGGACGACCGACATCGCGCCGACCTGCTCTCCGCCACGCGATCTGAACGCTCCGGCACGTCAGGCGCGAAGTCTGCTCCTGGTATACGTGCTCCTGGAACGTCACTCGTGGAATTGGTGATAAATCATTCCATAATG
>NC_051400.1:3313808-3315227 GCF_015228065.2 Penaeus monodon
GACCCCCCCCCCCTCCCAAGAAATACCTGATAATCCAGGGCTAAATCTACAAAATCTCGGAAGCATCGCGAGTGAGGTAAGCGTCCGTTTAACAAAGACAGCATCACGCTTTCCAGCCCCGGGTGATAGAATATTGATTGCAATGGCATCTCAACACGACCCTCCGCAGCTCGGTCGCCGCCAGGGCAGTCACTCCGGACCTATTTTCAACTCGACGAAGGTCACTGCCTGAACCGTGGAAGGCAATAGGAACTAAGAACAAGAACCGCTCCATTTATCAAGAGATTGAAAGGCGATCGAGCAGGTCTTGCCTCCTTCGCAGATGGCTCAACATTATCCAGTCCAATTAACGCCAATCACCTTTTTACGTTCGCTTATAAATTTTAATCTTAACATCGGGCACTACAATGTGATGCATTTATCACAAAGCCATCAATAATCTTTACGGATGTGCAGACGCTGAACATCAATCAAGTCACCATGGTTCATAGTCACTCGCAGGACCACTGAAAGGTCGTTTATCATCCACCGTTCGACCGCACGTCCGTAAGGGGCTACTGCGGCGGTGTACCCCCTGGAATGGCGTGGTATATGGTATATGCTGGCGTTGCTGGTATGGTAGGGTGCATTTTCACGTCACTGCTTTGGCATGATACAATCTCTTGTCGCTGATAGAGTATGGTGCAGCTCGCGTCGCTGACATAGTACTTTTAAAGTCCCTTGTCACTGGCATGACAGCACATTCTCGCGTTGCATGTTGACATGGTACGGTACAGTCTCTTATCGCTTTTATGACGTTGCATGGTGCATGGCATGGTATATTTCGCGTCGCTGGTACAACTTGGTACTTTCTCGAGATGCATGGGTGGCCTGGCATGGTGCAGTTTTGCGTCCTTGGAACGACCTACTACATTCTGACGCGTTTCGGGCTGCTCTACTCGCGGATATGGATCACATCTTCTAGCTCTGAAACCTTGCTCTTCCTCGGCACCAGATGAGAGATGGAGCCACCACCACCGCCGACAGCTTTGCCTCCTCGAAACGCGAAAAGTTTTCAGGCTTAAGCATTGCTATTAAACGACCCCGACTCTTGGTTCTACACACTATTCCGGCATGCAAATCGGGTACGCCTATTAATACAAGCAACATTAGTAATGCAAACTGAATATTCATACAGTGGTAAAATGGGAACGGCACCCACTAAATCAGACGCGGAAATCATTGATAAACACATCGCCGGACGTAAAATCAATAATTGTTACTAATCACAACCAACATCGACGCTCGCTCCCTGTGTGTAACTTTCTGTACGGTCAACATGGGATAAATCATTCCCGTCCCTTCCCGTGTATCTGCCTTGATAAATTAGTTCTATGCTTTCAAAAACAAAAACAGAAGGAAGGAGGAAAGAAGAGACTG
>NC_051400.1:3316257-3316390 GCF_015228065.2 Penaeus monodon
GGGGGGGGCAGAGACAGAGACCGAAAAAACACAGATCCCCCCTCACCCCCCCCCCAACGAAAAAAAGACCACGTGGTAAAAAATCAAGAAGAAAAAACAAACTCTTCCATAATAAGAGAGTCAACAAGAGGAG
>NC_051400.1:3316606-3317042 GCF_015228065.2 Penaeus monodon
TCATTCGCAGCACTCGGGGTCAACAAATAAAATGAATAAATACAAAGGGAGTGAAAGGAAGACGCCACCCGGGAGAGGAAAGGAGTAAGTGATAATAACGAAAAGCAAAGTCTTGGACGACGAAGAAACGTGCTTCCGGTTTCCCAAATATTAGTCTTCCTTAATCCTCTCCACTCTTCCACGCAGTTCCACTTTCCTTCCACTTCTGCCGTTTTCTTTTTCCAATTCCACTCTCCTCACCTCATCCACGATTCCCCATCCTCCTCCACTATTATTCACCCCTTTTCCTTTCCTCTTCACTTCTCCACCATTCCCCTTTCCTCCCTCATTATAATCCCCATCATTTCCCTTTCTTTTTAATTCCTCCCCTCTCTTCCCCCATTCACCTTTTCCTCCCTTTCCTTCCTTTCCCCTCGAACCCGCAGGCCAAGAAGAT
>NC_051400.1:3317061-3317304 GCF_015228065.2 Penaeus monodon
CGATGGTAGAAGGGCTGAACTTTTGGAGTTTGAAGGTGCTTGACAAAACAAAGTGTAAAAATTATTCATTACAGGAGAAAGTGTAAAAAAAAATCTAAGTATATTCCCTAAAGGAGGAAGTATATTTTGCTCACGCCTTTATTAAGTTTATTACATTTCAATAATAATAATAACGATGACACAACTAACGAAATCAAAGCTACAATAACATGAACAATTAATTCATACATACACAAGACGTGA
>NC_051400.1:3317395-3317736 GCF_015228065.2 Penaeus monodon
ACTCCCCCTTCCCCCCCCATACCCCACTCATCCCCACACACACTCAATTCCAGCACGACATGAACGACTATCACAACTTTAAATGGAATCCGCGAAGGCGCCACTTTGACGACTCAACAAAGGGCGGGAGAGGAAGCGGGTCGTCACGCAGCCACGACATCTTCATAAACACCAGCTGATTACCAGGCAGGAAGAGTCCTCTCTGAATGAAATGGGAGGAAAAGGACACATGACGGATACTTGAATGAAAGGTAATAACTGGATAAATAACAGATGGAAGCGACGGCGACACGGCTCTCGCTCACGTTCTCTCTCTTCACTTCCCTTTTCTTTTTGCTTGC
>NC_051400.1:3318052-3318550 GCF_015228065.2 Penaeus monodon
ATATGTTAGTCCTTGTGTACAATGTAGCATGAGCGGAGGCAGTGGACACAACCGCCACCTGCACCTGGTTGTAAACATTACCCCCCCCCCCACTCCTTCCCTTCAACCTCTAACACCTTGCTAACCCCCCCCCCCTCTCCTCCCCCCGTCCTTCGCCTCTCTCCCGGACGACGACTAGATTTACGACTAGATTTATGACGACTAAATTCACGACCACATGTAGTTATGATCCGTGAGTTATATTTTCATAATCATCCTTTACCTTTCATTTCTTTCCCTCGAAATGGTAATTCGAACCTCTGCTTTCATGCAAATTATGGTCTGCAGTACTAGAGGATGGTATGATCCAGGATCTAAAAAAAAAGTTGACTCTGATAAATGACCCCAAATCGACCAAAACTCAATCCAAAATCTGACTGGGAAACTGCACGCAAGTCATGACCCCAAGACCCGCATGACCAACCCCCCCCCCTTTCCCATAGGGCGAAAAACTAAGGG
>NC_051400.1:3318650-3319036 GCF_015228065.2 Penaeus monodon
CTTTTCCTCCTCCTCATCCGCTTTCATCCCTCTTGCTCTCCCTCTTCCTCCCTCCCTCATTCCCCTCTTCCCTCCCACCTTCTTCCCCTCCCTCCCTCATCCGTCTTCTCCCTCTCTCCTCCCTCTCCTTCCTCCACTCTTCCCCTCCCCCCTCATCCGTCTCCCCTCTCTCCCTCCCTCATTCCCTCTTCCCTCCCACCCTCTCCCCTCATTCAAAAAATAAAGGAGCCTCCGACCGAGCCGGGTTCTCCACGAGGCAAGCCCTGACATCGGAATTTGCGTCGCGAACAATGCCGACCCGGAGGCCACAATGGGTCGCCAGTGTGTATCACGTCATCCCGTATTGCGGCTCTGATGACCCGACAATATGGGGGGGGGGGATCTTT
>NC_051400.1:3319116-3319464 GCF_015228065.2 Penaeus monodon
CCCTTGAAGAAACATCCCTACATTGATAGGGTGGGGGACAATGTTAGATCAAAACAGAGATGTTAGTTGCCACGAGCTTTAATTTTAATCAATGAAAAACATTACAAATTACTTTTTTATCTAACTTTTCTCTTCTCGACGCCGATTAGAACGCTATCTACAAAGAAGATTAGAAGTATCTCAGTTTCTTGAACTATTAGCTTCTGACCAATGTTATCCAACCGCACACCCAATGCCCGCGATCATCAGCTTAAATTGCGCGAGATGGACGCCGCAAACCCAATTCCCGACCTTCCAAATCAGGCCAGTAGATGCCCCTCCGTTCCGTTCGATTTCGTCGGCGACCCC
>NC_051400.1:3319513-3319711 GCF_015228065.2 Penaeus monodon
GTACACTCATTCTCCGAGGACGGCCGTCGGGAGGCCCTCTCGGCCCCGGACGGCAAATTGGGTTCCATTTCGAAGCCCCGAGATTCACCCAATGGAGATGGGAGGGAGGGATTCTGCCAGAGGATTCCCCACACAAGGGAACAACATCCAGGAATAAACATGTGTGCGTATAAATGTAACGCTATCTATCTATCTCTC
>NC_051400.1:3319922-3321547 GCF_015228065.2 Penaeus monodon
GCGCGCGTGCATGCGCACACGTAATTATAAAAAATGATAAATGAATGTCTTATTCATATAATAAAACTTGAAAGAAATGCGTCAGACTGCTACTTGTATAATCTACTAATGATGAGACCAAGGTAAGTATGACGTCAGTACCGGAAGGATCTCCGTCCTCATAAAGCCGAGCAGGAAGCCGACCTCATTAGTGAGTGAAAAGGCGTGAGAGGGGTTGTCATGATGCCGCACGTTTTCCCTCCATCGTTACCAGCACGAGTGACACTGTGATGGATGTGTTAAAGATCGCTTCGAATGTTAAGTGTCGCTGACGAATACGAATCAATGGAAGCCCTATACGCCCCTTTTTTATTTTATCATTTTTTTTAATAACACCACTCACAGGTTAAGGACACGTTTAGGAATACTCTAAGGCCGCTGAACTTTGGGGCCTTCCGTAGTGCAGTGGGCGGTGAGCATCTGGCAGACTGCAGGTAATAAGGGTAAGAGGAAGGACAAGGATAACAAAGAGGGATGCTATAAGGGTCATTTGCCTCGCTCCCAGACACCACTGTTCCTAACTCATCCCGATAACGCGCGTGCAGTCGCAAGCAGCGGATCCCCAGTGGCAAAAAGCCTAATCGGGATTCTACAAAAGGGCAGGCCAACGACCCCGGTAGCTGCCACACACAAAACCACAACAAAGGAAATACGACCCAACATCGCTATAACACGATGTCATAACCTCGGCCCATATAACACGCCGGCCTTTAGAACTTTCCAGTAATTCAGTTTCATAACAATTTGCGAGTCTATGATCCCACGAAATTCCGGCCGACAGGGCCCTCTGAGCCGGCGGTCAAACCTGAAATATTCCCCTCATATACGTCACAAACATTCAAACGTCGAACACAGCTCTAAATAACACGAACGAAAGCTCCCAGCTCGGTACATGCACCATAAAAGTAATAATAACCATAAAATAGCATACAAAATATTTGTGAATATAAAACATGCATAAATGAAAACAGTTTCGATATGCAAATGATTCCACGATAAACGTTTATCAGCCCCCATAATGCAGCGTCGTGGTTTTGGGGAAGGCAGAATCTGATAGCCTACAAAGATTTAGATTTATTGTAAATATCACTTAGAATGCATTTTTTAACATTTTTATGATTTATATCTCATTCCAAGGAGGTTTATAGCACACTCTTTTCCTAGAGGCATATGATACTTTAAGTTATTTACGGTCGACTACAAAAAAGGGGCGATATATGTTGATATTTCACACATGACGAAAATCTGTCTCGCCCTCTTCTTCCTTCCCTTTCCCTACCCCCTCATCTATCAAATTGGCCCATCCATTGATTCCCAAGCCCCTGCCTTTATCCCCCAAATCCCCTACCCATGGTTTTCCTGTCCTTCCCATTCAAGTTTCACTGCTTCATTTCACCTTCTCTTCTCATCTCATTTTCATTATGAAAATTTCTAAGTAACGAGGTTACACTTTCCCTTATTCCTCCCTCATTCTACTCGAACAACCTCTCATTCCCATCGTAATTCGTTACCGTCACGCTTAACATCACATAAAGATTATTAACAAGGGCAACATAATGCAGGGAGGGAGAGAGAGTTTGTGTGTT
>NC_051400.1:3321727-3321852 GCF_015228065.2 Penaeus monodon
CCATATGGGCATGTGTCCAAGATGATACTTTGCGAACTGAAGATTGGTGTGATTAATCTACGGAGTCTACCGCCCAGATTTCACTACCATACTGCCTCGCCGATGCAGAGACAAGAACCTACAGA
>NC_051400.1:3322940-3323522 GCF_015228065.2 Penaeus monodon
CACCGGGCGGGCGTGTAGGCGGCATACCTAGCTCACCGCCATCTATCAGCGGGATCCGGTTGTCATCCGGGATCATAAAAAGGGGGGAGGGGGTGGCAGCCATCCCTTCCCCTCCCCATTTCCCCTCTCCATCTCCACCAACAAAGGTTAATGCGTCAGCAACCACTCACTTCCGCCACCTGCTGGCCTCTACTATCTTCTTAGTTCTTCTTCTAATTCTTCTTCTAGTTCTTCTTGCTACGTTCCTATGACGGTATTTTTTTTCTTCCTATTTTTTCTCCTAACTTTCCTATGACACTATTTTTTTCTTATTATTTTTCTCCTAACATTCATATGACAGTATCTTATTTTCCACTTCTTATTCCCATAATCGCATTACAGTATCTTTTCATCTTCTGCTTCTTCTTTTTATTATTATTATTATTCACACACATTCCCCACACAGTATATAATTTTCCTCTTTTCTTGCCGCATTCCTATCATAGTATTTTTTTTTTCTTCTTCCCATATACCTACACTTTTTTTTTCTTTACACAATTCATTCACAATATTTTCTTCTTTACACAATTCTTTCTCAACATT
>NC_051400.1:3323540-3323688 GCF_015228065.2 Penaeus monodon
CCACATCTCCATCACTACCCCTTTCTCGACTCTACCTCTGTTCCGCCCTCTTACCTTCCCGCACATCCATCTGTCACTCTTACTGCACCCACACTTAAGTCGACCTAAACCTACCTACGCATTCGAATCTTTTAATCTAACTAGGTTT
>NC_051400.1:3323781-3324128 GCF_015228065.2 Penaeus monodon
AAAGTAAGTATCCTTTTCATCCTCCTCTCCCTTCCGCCACCTTCTCTTTCTCTCAAATAAAGTATCCTTTTCATCCCTCTCCCGCTCCTGTACCAATTTTCTTCGTCTTTTCTCCCCGCCAGTTAAACCCCACTTTCCCTTCCTCGATCCATCAAACTTCTGTCCCCGCCAGCGGATGCAGCGTCGTTATACCATCATCGCATTTTAAACTCGGCTGCAGCGCCAGAATTCCTGCCCTGCTTTATCCATAAAGTCTGTCCTTCGGCCTTGCTCCCTGAGACGCTTCCCTTGTTCTTGCTCCACCTTAACCTCGGCAGTTCGTGCTGTCAGAGCGGGGTCCATACACA
>NC_051400.1:3324650-3326326 GCF_015228065.2 Penaeus monodon
TTCTAACTCCCGTACATATTACAGCATATTAAATACTTTTGTATTTTCCGTTTTTATTATTCTTTCCACCTTTTTACCTCAACTCCTCCATTTGAAAATCGTTATTGCATTTAGCACTATATTCCTACACGTTTAGCATACAATCACCTCCCCCAGATTTTCTTTTTTCTGCATGAATATTTTTTTTCCTCCATTCCTCAGTATCAACTGCATAAATGACTTAATTTTTCCTCCATTTCTCAGTACCAACTGCATAAATAACATAATTTCTCCTGCGAACACGAATCCCCTATATGGCATTACCTCCTCCCACCGTCGCATAAGTAAGATGAACCATTCCGTTCCACCTATGTTGTACCAGTAATTAATGACCACCCCCCTCTGCTACTGGTTATAGTATGACAGTCAGGCTGGCCCTTGCTGTTGAACATTTTAATTGCGAATGTACATTTTTTAAAATTCCCATATGACAAGTAAACACGGCAGCTATAATAATACAAAAAGTTAATTCAATATATTTATTGTATCCGATTAACAAAGAAAACATGGCATGTATGATATACAAATCACATTTAATGCTTAAAGGGGCTAGCCACACTTTCCATTGTGCTCGAGGCTGTGTACCCAAAGCACTGCTAAACTTCAAATATTTTCTTACAGTGGCGCGAAGCAACAGCGAGGTTGTGAATAAGTCTATGGGCAAAGCAACCCGAGTTTCACTACCAACTCCAGTTAAATTTCACGTGACTGGCAAATACTGCAACATTCATTTCATTCTCAATCAAGCGAACCCGATGAATAAATGGATATTTCACGAGACGTAATGTGCATAAATCATAAAAGAAAAATAGGCTGCACTAAAATCTCATTTTCAGTTTCAGCAGTGCCTCGGGATCTGTACCCTGAACGCTGGGGAGAAACCAACTTCTCTGGCAATTATCGCACGTTGTTCGACGGAGGAAACATCGGTCTAAATTGTAGGCCTATGAATAATTTTCTAGCCAACTTGACACCGTTTACCGGGTCCCAGAGAGCGGAACTATAAATTACAAAATGTTATACTTCTCAATGCGCAAAACATTATTTTTTACCTGAAAAGCAAATAAGAAGATATGCATCTTCCCCAAATAACAAAATATGAAGATTATCATAAAAATTCAAAGAGCGAAAGAGAGCTATCAAAGCCCTAATCAGTTAGTCCCTGAGATTTCTATTGCGTTCACCATGAATCTAAAACTTCCAAAGACATAAACCCGCACCCCTTCAATCAACTCCCCAAACTAGGACTCCCATTCCATCTCGAGGTAGAATGGCACTCATCTGACGAATACAGACAAGGAGCTTAAATCAGGTCGGCGTTCCTTCCTCAGGCCTTCATCTGGCTCCCTTTAACAACAAGCACTATCCTTCGGCCAACCCCGAGCGAACCTCCCTTTACTGCCGTGCGGACCAACAGATAAACTCGAGGAGGAACCGACCTCGAGATATGGAGGACGAACACGCTCGAGAGTCAAGTTGCGGCTCTTCACTACCTCTTCCATTATTTATTGCTAGTCCTCGTGTCTTTTCTCTGTTCTTCTTTCTTTCGAGGAGAGCAAAACGACTTACCCACTTCTCTTTTTGGGTCTTTTTTATTCCCTCCTCTCATCCCCTCATGCCTTTCCGACTCCCCCTGC
>NC_051400.1:3326376-3326923 GCF_015228065.2 Penaeus monodon
GCACCTGTTTTTCCGTCCAACCTTTCCTTTGTTCCCCCAAACATTCCTACAGTTTCTTCCTTAGTGTTTCAGTTCCCACACTTATCAAGAAAAGGCTCCAGGATATTGCCTCTTTCATCAGCCCGATGTAAAATGTGACACAGGTAAGAGTCACGTCGCTGAAGGTCCCAAAAGGCAGACCCTCTTTCCAGACGGCATAACGAATGGTCTCAGCCTCATTATATTTCCCGCTTTTGCGCGAACCAAAAATGAACTCTTCCTTGAGAGGTGGACTCGGAGAAATCCTCGACCACCCACTTCTCGCCCAATCACCAATCGATTACCGAAAGGACTACCATTCCTTCACTGCCCGTAAGCCAATCAAAACTGGCCATTTATCATCATCTGCCAACCTACTTTCCGCCGCGGTCAGCACGGGGTACGGCCGCCAACGCACTGGATGCTCCTTCCCATGGATCCATCTGCGTACCACGAACAGTTAGTTAGAATGTTTGGGGGACAGTTAGTGCGTTCAAAATTACCAGGGAGATAAAAAGAATATACATAA
>NC_051400.1:3327001-3327333 GCF_015228065.2 Penaeus monodon
TCTACTAATTTCAACATTAAACATAGGCTATAATGCCCAACCGAGATCCGTTTCCCTGCAACAAAACCATCTTCAGCTTCATCAATATTCCTGTACCAATATTCCACCAATCCTTTCTAATAATCTCGTGTACTCTCCTCTGTCCCCGACACCACTCGACCTGTACTTCTCGACCCATTTCCCACAGGTTCATCTAATTTCAGAGGATATTGTAATATACTTGGACATCTCAGACTGCGATATTTGCTCTCACTTGTACCGTTCTTTACTGTGATCCCTGACCGAATGGAACGCTGAACCAATGCCCGAGCATAAGAAAAGGATTAATGAAA
>NC_051400.1:3327466-3327678 GCF_015228065.2 Penaeus monodon
GCATAAGCGACACTGAGAAATAAACAGAAGAGACTTTATGCACCCTAAAAATCTCCCTAAAGATTAGTAGATCAAGACCTGCTCATGGACTGAATTCCGTAGAAAAGTTCCTCGTAAAATATACTCTATCAAAACTTTGATTATCTCCGACCTGGCCGCCTGCCAAACGCGGCTGCAAGGAGGTTCCTGGGTACACGCCATTACTCTCGCGG
>NC_051400.1:3327717-3328075 GCF_015228065.2 Penaeus monodon
TAATTCGTTAAGTTTCTCCCTCCCTCTCACCCTCCCTTTCCTCCATCTCCCATCTCCCTATCACCCTCCCTTCCCTCCGTCCCCCATCTCCCTCTCAACCTCCCTTCCCTCCATCTCCCATCTCCCTCCCACCTTCCCTTCCCTCCCACTCCAGCAAAGAGACAAAGAGAATTCAGAGCCCACGAGAGAAGTACGACATGGACACATCGCCCGCCGTGGTAGCTCCTGGCGCAGGCCACGGCGGCGGGAGACTCAGGCCCGGGGAAGGGAGTTCTCTCGCCCTGAGAACTGCATCGGAATAACTCTTATTGCCGGCGAACTCGCGTCGGTAAAGAGAAATGGCGGATTTTTTTCCTTG
>NC_051400.1:3328337-3328633 GCF_015228065.2 Penaeus monodon
ACATCCTTCCTTTTAACTTCTAAAATCCTCACTACGTCCGTCCTTTCTTTTCCAGCCCTGTGGACGAGAGGGACTTGCCAACTTAGGTCGGTCTTCAACTTGCCGAATCCTTCTCCTGTTTTTCACTTGTGGTCGTTTTTACCTCTCCTTCTCTCCTCTTCTCCCTCTTTTTGCTTCTCCCTTTCTCCCTCCTTCTCCTTCTCCCTTTCTCTTTTTCTCCCCCCTTCTCTCTTCTCCCTTTTTCTCCTTCTCTCGTCCTCTCCCTCTTTCTCCCCCCCAAAATCCATCACGACCAT
>NC_051400.1:3328704-3328859 GCF_015228065.2 Penaeus monodon
CCTACGGACACGACAGGAGCACAGGAGAGGCAGCGACAGGAGGTTCAAGCCCCTTAAATCCCTGAGATTGCGGCACTGGAAGGTCACCGCCATCCTTCAGCCTGCCCGCATTCTGCCTATCGCTGCGGGGCCTGCACTCCGCCCTCACTCTCTTT
>NC_051400.1:3329273-3329963 GCF_015228065.2 Penaeus monodon
AAAGACCATGAATGACCATGCAGCATCTGCCTCTCCGTTAACCCTTGTCTTCTTCCTCTCCATATCATCCTAGCTATCTTTCCTCTCTTAAAAGATTTAGTAAAATACGCTATCAACATTTTATAGTTTAATGCGCTTCCAGCAAGCCAATCTCTGGAAGAGGTCTTGAGTTTGCAGGGTGCTCCATCACCGATGTTTACGTATCGTAGGCTTTTGCAGAGCGTAACTTTCGCCGGTTCGAAGGCGGGCAACGTCCCGCGTCCCGTGCTGGAGCGGTTTTTATCGGATTCTCCTCTTTTCCAGCGGTTTCTCCTCTTTTCCAACGGTTTCTACTCTTTCCCTATGCTTTCTATCGATTTTTACTATTTCTCTTGTTTTTTATTGGTTTCTTCTCTTTCCCAACGGTTTCTTCGGGTTTCTCTGTTTTTTCACGGTTTCTATTGGCTTATCCTCTTTTCCTATGCCTTTTTATCGGCTTCTCTTCTTTTCCAATGATTTCCCCTCTTCCACAACGGTTTCATTTCATTTTCTCTATTTTTCAAGATTTCTATCTCCTTCTTTTCTTGTCTATTACTTGTTTTTCGTTTAAACCACATTCGCAATCCATCTGTCGGTAGTCTTCGTTTCTAGCGGCCTCAAATGGTTTGTTCTTTTCCTACTTTCTTCTCCTTTGAAGTTCTCTAACTATTC
>NC_051400.1:3330002-3330252 GCF_015228065.2 Penaeus monodon
CACAAAAACTCTTACACAGTATCATCCTTATCTAGACTCTCACGAACTATAAATTCCTACCCAAAATCCCGTGACACGTCTAAAGAGCGTCGTTGCTGGACGCCGCTCAGCACATCGGCGTCACGAACGGCAAGCAAGGGCAGCGGAGGGTCAGAGGTCACGGACAGCATACAAAGCGAGGACTATCAATCGCAAGATCCTGAGAGGCAAGCAAAGGCCGAAAGCGATGGAATAGACGGGGATTACAAAT
>NC_051400.1:3331226-3331444 GCF_015228065.2 Penaeus monodon
TGAAAATGCGGATCAAGTTTATCTTTTCCATTCTTGTTTCTGAATGAACTCGCGCCATCGAAAGGACTTCAGCAAAACTACATCCCGGTGCCAAAATCATACAAAACAATCAAGAAAATCAAAAGGGAAGATAAAAGAAAATTTTCTTAAAAAAAAAAACTTAGAACACCCTTAGGACACCGACACGGACCTTAACCCCAGGAAGTTCGCAAGCGGTC
>NC_051400.1:3331473-3331856 GCF_015228065.2 Penaeus monodon
AGGCACAAGGTCGTCCCCTCACATGCGCTCATGGCGACTGGACCACTTTAAGTTCTAATCCTGGCTTCCAACACGAACATTCAGAGTTCGACGTCTGTGTCATGGCAACGGTAAATCGCAGACTGGATGCTGCAAGTGTGAGGAGGTAGTGCTCGTCGTGTATATTTAGTCGAGGGCGTGAGCAGGGACAGGGGGGTGGAATGGAAGCTGCGCTGCAAAATCCCTAGACGAGGCTGTTGCAGGAGTTCGTGACGATGCATGCGGGTCAGGCGAAAGGGGGGGGGGGCGAGGGAGACTAGGTAAAGCGGTATAACAAGGGCCGACTGGATGGTGACCGGATGAAAAGTGACAGGCACATAAAAACACTTACAGAAACACAAAGC
>NC_051400.1:3332075-3332760 GCF_015228065.2 Penaeus monodon
TGACGAGGACCAGAAATGCAAATAGGCACATTTAAAATAAGGGAGGCGAGAGAGGGGTCACGGGACGACAAAAGACGTACATAATTCCATTTATCTACGGCAAAATGGCAAACGTAATCTGTGGCGGGGCGCCGAGCCAAATTACCGCGTCACCGGAGATGGGAACCGGGACGAACGTGTGTAAATTCCTGATGAGGAGAGCTCTGGGAAACAACAGCCACATGAAGAAGGAAGGAAAAGGAAGGAAAAGGAAGGTGGAAGTAAGGAAGGTCGAAGTATGGAAGGTGGAAGTATGGAAGGTGGAAGTATGGAAGGTGGAAGTATGGAAGGTGGAAGTATGGAAGGTGGAAGTATGGAAGGTGGAAGTATGGAAGGTGGAAGTATGGAAGGTGGAAGTAAGGAAGGTGGAAGTATGGAATGTGGAAGAGGAGAAAGGAGGAAAAGGAAGGTGGAAGAAAAAGAAAGAGGAAGAGAAGGAAGGAGGAGGAGAAGGAAGGAGGAAAGGGAAGGTGGAAGAGGAAGGCAGAGAAGGAATGAGCATGAAAAAAGAGAGAAAAAAAGAGAAAAGTGGAGGAAAAGGAAACTGGAAGAAGGGTGGAAGGGGATGAAGGATGATGAAGGAAGACGAAGGAAGAAAAGGAAGCAGAGGCAGAAGAAGAGGGACCAAGGAAGTAAACATACTGTA
>NC_051400.1:3332965-3333252 GCF_015228065.2 Penaeus monodon
TCCACGAAGTCAAAGTTCAAGGGCTGGCGGCAAGAAGGTGACACGTGCTCAACTCTTGCATGAACTCAGCCGGAATTATATGCAGTAATGGCTCTGAGTAACTAATTGTCCAGAATCCATCGAGGGAGTTTAAACCCTTAATCATATCAAATATTTGGAAATTAGAATGGGAAGACATGGAAGAAGCGAGGAAAGAGGAGCTGGAGAGGCGAAGGAAGAAGAGGTGGAAAGGAGAGAGGAGAGTAAATGGAGAAGAGGAAAACAAAGAGGACAGGAGAGGTGCAAGG
>NC_051400.1:3333314-3333495 GCF_015228065.2 Penaeus monodon
AAACGTGGGGAGGAAAAGGGGATGGATTTGAAATCTGAAATAAAGGGGGGAAGAAAAGGAGCAAGGGCGGAGGCGACAATGAGGGAGATACAGATTACAAAAGTACGAGGCATCCAGCTATCGGCAAAGAAGGAAGAGGAAGAAACGACTAAGGAAAAAGCGGAAAAAAGGGGGAGACGGT
>NC_051400.1:3333542-3333724 GCF_015228065.2 Penaeus monodon
AAGGAACAGGTCGATGCACCACACGCACTACAGGAAATGAACTTTGCTACCTGCGGCCATCACTGCTCGCTGCTCTGACGGTAGTCGCTGTCGGGCCGCCCCGAGGTGCCGCGCGCGGCAGCCGCGTCGGGCCCAGGAAGCAGAAGTGGGCGGCGGCGGACAGCGGCAGAAACAAGTGGCGC
>NC_051400.1:3333774-3333899 GCF_015228065.2 Penaeus monodon
ACCCTCCAAAAGACAAAATGTAACACACAAACATTACGGGCATCACAGGACAGTCAATAAGGAGTTGCTTCTTCCAGAACTACAAGGGAGAGAGATCGACAGGCGATATCCGAAGGAGGAAGTAC
>NC_051400.1:3334172-3334538 GCF_015228065.2 Penaeus monodon
ACCCTTCTCTACCGCCTCGCCTGCCGGTGTGAGATAACAGAGGCACCTGTCTATATCACGGAGGTCCTGGGAGGTTTTGCGATACGGCCTTCCCACGCAGGCTACCGAAGACGTCTCGCAAAAAAAAAGAGAGAGAAAAAAAATCCGAAATTGGAAATAGAAGCGATTGGGAAAAATGAACATGAGAGGGACTGGAAGGCGGCTGGGGGGGGGGGGGGGCGCCGAATCGAATAAAAACCTCTTTGCGGGGGGAAAAGAGAACAAATTCGCTACACGTCGGCCGACGTAACACGCAGCTTCACCCTCGAGATCCGTGTCTCCCGCACCAGCTCGGAGGAAGAACGGACACTCGAATCGTCCATCAGC
>NC_051400.1:3334623-3335251 GCF_015228065.2 Penaeus monodon
CGTCTTGGCTGTGTCTCCGAGATGCGACGCCTTCCTATCCTCGCCATTTCCATCGTCGCAAAATTTATAAGATATTTCTGTAAGACGCTTCTGCCCTCACATCATATCCCTCCTCCCCCTCCCCCCGTGGAGAATATGACGACCATTATTAAATAACTTCCCCTTATTCTACCTCCCCCCCCCTTCCCCCCTTACTACCGCGCTATCAAGCTTTTTTCCCCTTATTTTATTCCCTCGCGTCCATTAAATCATCACGTACATATTTCCCTTACCGCAGCTGAGCCCTCCCGAAGCCTTCTAGTTATTCCCATTACATATTTCACCCTTCCTCCCCCCCCCCCCAGCCCCATTACATTCCGCATTTTCACCCCGCTCACTACTCAACCCCCTCCCCTCCCCAACTACTACCACACCCCCCACCATTATTAACAATCCCCTCCCCCCCCCTCACACACGTCCCTTAAATCTCACCCCCACTTCAATTTCCATTATCATTCCATCACTACCTTGCAATTATTTCTCGAACCCCCCTCCCCCCCCCTCTCTCAACACTATACACCCCCCAATTCCGTAGTCTATGGACTCTTTTACACTACATTCTCCCTGTCATCACAAGAGAAAAATAGGG
>NC_051400.1:3336192-3336608 GCF_015228065.2 Penaeus monodon
CAAGCGGGCCTCGAAGACATCGCGTTTCAATTTTCATCAGCCAGCGACGCAATAATTCAACTGAACAGAAGGGTCCAGTGACAAGGCGAATTCATAATAATCGAGTCTTTAAAAAAAGGGGGGGGGGCGAAAGCCAGAAAAATGGCGAATCAAATTTCCCTCCACAAGGCCGATGAGGAAAGGACAAGGCGGGGGCTTGACTTACGCTATGAATACTTCGCCTTTAACCAAACAACTTTCTTTTTTTTCTTCTTTTTAAACCTCGCCTTCACTTCTCTTTTTCTCTCTCTTTCCTTCTCTCGCACCCTCAGATCTCATCCTCTTCTTAAGTTCTTTCGACATTCAATTCCCTTTCCACCCCCCTTTTTCCCCTTAACCAATCTTTTACTCTAATTTTTCTTACTCCCATCCCCGAT
>NC_051400.1:3336653-3336913 GCF_015228065.2 Penaeus monodon
AACCTCACCTTCGTTGGCTCAATATCCTTTCCTCTGTAACCTGGTTCTTCCTCCTTTACAAACACGATCCTGGAATCCGTCACGAGCAAACGACCGACGCCGCAAAATTAACGTCGCCGCTTTCGAACGAACAGACGCTCGTTCGTTCAACCTTCAAGCTTACACGTACGTGCCTAAAAATACTTAAGTTTTACACACGCGCGTACGCACGCAATCACACAATTGCTCACATTCACAGCCACACTCCCGCATATGCAATC
>NC_051400.1:3337084-3337470 GCF_015228065.2 Penaeus monodon
ACCAGTATTATTATCAGCTGTGAAAGGCAATTTCCGGCCGTTTTGAGCGCGTCTCTCCTCGCTCTTTTCCCTTTTCTTGACAAACCCGAAAAAAAAAAAACGAATTTTAAAAACGATTTTCTTCTCAAATTGTGGAAGTGAAAACAAACTTCGCACACAGCCAGGGACATTTCCCTATCATGCGGTCATGGCTGAGCATCAAACAACGAGCGGAAATAGATACTTATAAAAGGCTTTATAGGATTAAAATAAAGTGAGTTTGTATGTTGGCTTACAGTTACATAATTTTCATAATCACTTTGAGCGAAAGAGATATTAGTTATTTAAAGAAGAAGAAGAAAGAAGTTACAACATAATTAATCATAGAAACGATAAACAAATATCTT
>NC_051400.1:3337489-3338393 GCF_015228065.2 Penaeus monodon
CACTGGGCGTAGATGCAACAGTAACCAATCTATCGAAATAACCCAATCAACCGTAACAATCCCGAATCACGCACAATCACACTCGCCATAAGTCTTCCGGAATCTCCCCACAAAATATCTGCCGTTCCCTAATCGCGGCGGTCCTTCTCCTTCCTCTTCCCTTAACTCCTCTTCCCTCGTTCCCCTCATCCTCATTTTGATATCCTCCTTCCCCATTTCCCTCTTTTCCTACCCCCTCCTCCTCCTTCTTTTCCCTGTCTCCCCTTTCCTCTTTCCCCTCCTCCTCCTTCACCCTTTCCATTCCCCCTATCTCCTCTTCTCCCCGCCTCTACCCTCTTTCTTTTCCCCTATCACTTCTTCCCTTTTTTCCTCTTCCATAACTCCCCTTTTTCCTTTCATTTATCTCCTCTTCCCGCTTTCCCCTGTCCCTATCCCCCCTCCCTTGTTTCCCTGTCCCTATCCCCCTCCCTTCTTCCCCTCCCCCTTTCTCTCTTCCCCTTCTCTCACACCTCTACCCTTACCTTCCTCCTCCTCCTTGCCAATATCCCTTTCGTCTCTTTCCCCTCCCTCTTACCCCACTTCTTTACCCGATTCCCCTCTCCCTCTCGCTCCTATCCCTCTTCCTATATTCATCTTTCCCTCTCCTTACACCCACCTCCTTTCTAATCCCATCCCTCTCCCCTCCTCCTCCTCCCTTTCTTCCTCCCCCCCCCTACCCCACATCCAGGCTTCACTGCCCCCCCCCCTTGTCCACTTAGATTCGCTGGCTCAGGTGGGTGGAGGAGAGTGTAGAAATGGGTGGATGGGGGTATCGGTAAGTATATATTGTATGTGTCCTGTAGGAATGGGTGGATGTGGGTATCGGTAAGTAAATGTATCTGTATGTGTACTGTTGTAGGGGGTT
>NC_051400.1:3338554-3338828 GCF_015228065.2 Penaeus monodon
AAAGCCTGAGTCCGGGTGCATCAGCGTGCTTGCTAGGGTGACTGTACTGCATGACAGAATCAAAATAAAATAGAAATATCCTCACCCCCCAACCCCCCGAGGCGGGATGTGTGCTTGATGGATGCGTCCGTCACTCCTGCTCTCTGAGGAGAAGGCTCCACCTGCTTCCCTGCTTTCTTCCTGCTCTGCGCTTCTCGGCTCTTTAGCACCTCTCTTTCGCTACCTTCGTTCTCGTCACTATTTTCGTGTCCAAGATTTTCTGAATGTTCTTTCT
>NC_051400.1:3339002-3339194 GCF_015228065.2 Penaeus monodon
TCGTAAGCCACGCCTCTCTCCTTTCCCCCTTTTCTTTTCACCTCCTCATTCCCCTCACGCGGGTCCTTGTGTTGTCGCTGTCTCCATCGGCCGCTTCTCCCTCCCCTCGTCAGTCGTCTTATCTCACGCCACCTAATTATCGCGGTTTTTATCCACTCTTTTACTTTTATTCGTCAAGTAGTTCCTTTTTTG
>NC_051400.1:3339356-3339627 GCF_015228065.2 Penaeus monodon
ACACTTTCTGAATGAACGAAGAAAACCACAAACACAGAAAACAATACATACACACAAATAATTTCCGGAATGAAGCGATTGGAACTATTTTTAGCACTTTCAGCGACTGTCTTTAGAGGCCATTATAAACACTTACTCCAATGTGGCACTCAGCCTGGCTTTCCTCCGCACCGCACCCCTCCTCTCCCCCTCTGCCCCTCCTCCTATTCCTCCCCTCCCCTTCTAAGTCCCCTTCTCCCTCCCCCTCCCTCCCTACTTCCTACTCTCCTTC
>NC_051400.1:3339672-3340061 GCF_015228065.2 Penaeus monodon
GGCTCAAGCCCTGGCACCCTGCCCACAAATGACGTCATAAGTTACCCCCTCTGACGTCACGCTTCCCCCCCTTCGACCGTGCCTCCATCAACTCTATTCCCTGCACCGAACGCCACAAACTCAATGTTATTTTCGCATATTTATCAGGGATCTTTATTTTTTTTTCTCTCGCCCTCCAATCAAAGCGTCAATTTGAAAAGTTGATGAACCTCTGTGGAGGGGGGGGGGGGGTGCGGTGGGAACCAGATAGAAAATTCCAAAACAGATAAAATAATTAAGACAATTTCTAGTCTTTCCTTTCCCGTTCTTACGCTTCGCCATTCCATCGGTGACTCGCATTACTTCTCAGCAAATATAGCGATTGGCAACGGTGTCTTGGTACTACAAAA
>NC_051400.1:3340286-3340522 GCF_015228065.2 Penaeus monodon
ACCCAGGCATGAGAAAAGGAGAAGAAAAACAAAACAATAAAACACAGTTACTCGAAATTTCAAAAGAAAGAAAGAAATAGGTTAAACAGATACACATCCTCACACACCACACCGGCATCATCCTCGGCATCGCAAAACCTGCCTCGAGACCCGCCGGGGAATGGCCTGCACCTTTTCACTGTCCCGGGAATGGCCGTAGCGCCGCCAGACTACCCCCACCCACCCCTTTTCGCATG
>NC_051400.1:3340571-3341256 GCF_015228065.2 Penaeus monodon
CCTCCGACGTACGAAGGCGACCAACTGACCCTCCTGTTTCCTCTCGGACTTGTGTACCTGGCATCGCTGAAGGAAAATGCCCGAACGTGAGGGGAAAGTGTGGGAAAGAAGGACAGGACGATGGCGGGGGGAGAGGGGGCCGTGTCAGGAAGAGAGGGAAGGGGGTGTTAGCCGCGCCTAAAGATGGAGGGAGGGAAAGCCATACCGCGCAAGGGGGCAGGGGTGGGCCATGCCACGGAGAGGGGGAGGGATTAGCAATGCCAGGGAAGGAGGAGGGGGGGGGCGTGTCTAGCAGAGAAGGAGGGAGGGGGAGCCGTGCCAGGCAGACACGTGAGGGCCATTAGCCCGAGGCGCGATCATGCCAGGAGCCCACATGTCATCCCCAGGAGCCGGTCCTCGCTTCGCAAGCTCATCCACACGCCGATTGCGGATGACTGAGCCCGCACGAATATGGCTCATTCTCTCTAATCAAAGGAGAGGCTCTCCAGCTTCTCACTACAGTTGAACGGCGATGCTCGGGTGTAGAGCACAGATAAATATGTCTCTTGTCTCAGCTCCACAAACTGTGTTATCGAGCAGGATGGATATTAATATTCTGCAGCACAGAGATACCCAGGTCGTGTCTGGCTTTCTCGAATGTCAGCCTAGATAAACCTCAATCATACCACAGGACGACGACAACGCT
>NC_051400.1:3341523-3341724 GCF_015228065.2 Penaeus monodon
GCACTCTACATACTTTCCCACCCTCTACACATACATAAATATACAATGGGATCAACAGTACAATCAGTAGCTCAAGTTCATCAAACAATCATTCAATCGAACTTTTCCACAAGCGATAAAGATGAAATAAAAAGAAATCTCTCTCGAATAAGAGGAATTATAGAGATCTAAGCCGTCAAAAACCGATAGGGGAAAAAAAGC
>NC_051400.1:3341752-3342199 GCF_015228065.2 Penaeus monodon
ATCAAATACCAATAACACTTTTCCATCCTGCGTGGATGCTCTAGGGGTGGGGGAGGGGGGTAGAATGGGCAGGGGGAGGGGGTAGAATGGGCAGGGGGAGGGGGGTAGAATGGGCAGGGGGAGGGGGGTAGAATGGGCAGGGGGAGGGGGGTAGAATGGGCAGGGGGAGGGGGGTAGAATGGGCAGGGGGAGGGGGGTAGAATGGGCAGGGGGAGGGGGGTAGAATGGGCAGGGGGAGGGGGGTAGAATGGGCAGGGGGAGGGGGGTAGAATGGGCAGGGGGAGGGGGGTAGAATGGGCAGGGGGAGGGGGGTAGAATGGGCAGGGGGAGGGGGGTAATGGGCAGGGGGAGGGGGGTAGAATGGGCAGGGGGTAGGGGGTGGCACCTCAATGACTTGACATGTGACCCTCTTGCACGCAAAGCCAATTCAACAGGTGGACCTTCGTC
>NC_051400.1:3342472-3342676 GCF_015228065.2 Penaeus monodon
GGAAATACAAACTAATAAAATAAAAAGGACGAATTTTGGGACACGCGGAAGCAGCCAAACACATAAGCAAAACTAACAAATAAATAAATAGAAAAGAAGATCGACAAAAATGAAATAAAAATAAGAAAAGATAAAGCTATCCCCCCCCCCCCCAACAAAAAAAAATTAAGGAGGCAACGACAACAGAAATAAATGAAAGGGGGA
>NC_051400.1:3343559-3343678 GCF_015228065.2 Penaeus monodon
AAGTGACTAGAAAGTCTCATCCTCAGCCTCATCCACAGGATATTCTCAGGGTTGCCAAGGATAATTACGTACACTGATGGCGTCATATCCTGGGAGTCCTTAAGATGGCATTGGGGCGC
>NC_051400.1:3344375-3344599 GCF_015228065.2 Penaeus monodon
GCTGTTACAACAAAACATTCCTGTTCAGTGTAGGGAGGGGACGAGTGGGGGTGAAGGGGAGGGAGGGGGGAGGGGGGGAGGAGGGTAGGAAATAAAAAGAAAGGAAGAAAAATGAACAGAGATAAAAAGAGAATAACAATAAAAAACGCCCACGTTTGTTTTGTTTCCACACTTACACCCCCCCAACCCCATCCGCGTACTCCGCCCACAACCTCCTCGAGACT
>NC_051400.1:3344975-3345197 GCF_015228065.2 Penaeus monodon
CTCCCCCTCCGCACATGAAAGAGACAACGCGCGGCGGCCAAAGCAAACGCAAGAGCAAAGGCGGCGGCCGAGTCAGCGGCGCAGAAGGTTAAAGGCATTCTGGCGGAGGAGGAGCGCCTCTAATGCACACGCAGCCACGGCCTCCCGGCTTAATTGTGTGTCGCCGCCGCTGCGCTGCCGCCACGCCCACCCATGCTGGAGGGTCTCGGAGACCAGGTGTCC
>NC_051400.1:3345255-3346071 GCF_015228065.2 Penaeus monodon
CAAAGGAGATATCTAATGAAATAAAACATCACTTCTACATGTATCGTAGAGGGGTGGGGGGGAATTACCATTGGGCATAAAAATAAAAAAAAAAATTCCATCTTAGACCACTTTTGCCTCTTGGGATAACAGAAGGAGCGTCCTTCAGGGAGAAAAAGAGAATACGTAGCGGCGACGGGAAATGGACGTCTCCGATTCCATGAACGGCTACAAGAATTGGATCAAACATGCCACACAAAAAAAGCGGGAAAGAAAAGAAAAGAAAGACGGTTTCCATTTAGTTTCCATTTCCATAATAAAGTACACACCAAACCCTCAGCTTTCGCGGAAAAATAATTTCAGAAAGTAACGAAGATCGACGATAACATAGGCCTGACTATAAATATGTATAAAAATATATCCATATCAAAACGAATGAAGCCTCATATGGTAAATAAAACACCCGGAAGACCCCAAGGAAGTTCCCACAACCTAAGAAAAAATACAGGACATAGGCCTATCCTAAAGTCGATGACAGACACCCACACAAAAAAAGAGAGTAAAACAGACCGTAGAAAGAATGGGGAAAAAAAGAACGAGAGAAAAGATCTACATCTTCCACCCAATTCCAGCCTTCTTATCTCTCAAACACGATTCCTGACAAGGTAAAAGGGGCACCGATTTTGGACTTACAAAATGGCTTCTTGGCCACTGGCTGGGCGGGGGGGGGGGGTGATAATACCCAAGGAAATAAGATAATTACGTTAACAGACGAAATAAATTAAAAGAATAAAAAGCGGCATACATGACAGACTTAAATATATGTGAAGAAGAAAT
>NC_051400.1:3346162-3346418 GCF_015228065.2 Penaeus monodon
AGAATGACAAATCACAGAACGACAAACTCAGAATCAAAGAAAGACAAGAAGAGAGAGAGAGAAAAAAAAGAAAAACAGAAAACAAACCAAACGAACGAAGCGCCACTGAGAGGCCATCCAGCCCAGCCTATAGCGCCAAGGGACAGAGAGACATACAAGCTTCCGCCTACAAGAAATTCCTTCTAATCAGCTAAAGTGGAAAACAAAGCAAGTGGAAACATTAACCGTGGAAAAGTGCCCAACCAGACCAGTCGTC
>NC_051400.1:3346692-3347078 GCF_015228065.2 Penaeus monodon
TGCATGTTTGAATGCGCTTGTAAGTGTATGCAACAAAGGAAAAAGAGACGAATAACAACGAGAGACTAAGAACACAAACTCGTCCCAAACCCACCCATCTCCACGGCAGTTGTCCCGCACCAACTCCCGCGACACAAAACACGTGTATTCCTTAATGCAAATCTCCTCATTTGCATCTCTCACCGTGCTCTGGGCAGCCGAGAGCGCACGTGGTGGGGGGCAAGGGGCAGGGGGGGGGGGGTTGCGTTTCCCTCTACCCTGCAGACTCAATCTAATATGGCATCTTACGCAGCTGGCCAAAAGGACGGTTCAGTTTTTACAATGTTCTTGACTTTTGCTGCGCGAAAAGATTTTCCACTGTTTCCCATACAAAACAATTACAACAG
>NC_051400.1:3347607-3347722 GCF_015228065.2 Penaeus monodon
CGAAACCGCTCCTTAACTAATTCTCAGAAGATCGCAAATCCTCCGAATCTCTCAGCAAGTTCACTTCACGGTCACCCTCCGTGTTGCCAGCGGCGCGATGAGAGTCGGGCCTTCG
>NC_051400.1:3347974-3348190 GCF_015228065.2 Penaeus monodon
CGCCGCGGCTAACCGTGACCTCTCATTACCCTCGTCACGCTAACAACTACCCTCAACCCCCCCCCCCCACCATCATACCGTGCCTCTGGAGACTACCCAGGTTTACCCACACTGAGGAAGGGGGGGGGGCTGGAATAGTTCATGTGGGTGTGGGTGTGAGGGTGGGGGAAGGGAGGAAGTTTCGCCATGAATTAAATAATAATAGTGAGAATAACA
>NC_051400.1:3348371-3348910 GCF_015228065.2 Penaeus monodon
CAATACTCCGCCTTTGAATTTCCCCGACATGATCACCAGTCCAATTATCCCTCCACTTGTCTTGACACAACAACAACAAAAAAGCAAAACAAATGCACACACATAAAAAAGGATTCACTGACGCCTGACTGATCAGGGTATATTGGTTAGGCCTAAATAAAGATTGGTTCGCCATGTCGAGGTTCGGTCTAGACATATCCATTTCCACACGCGAGCTTCTCCTGAGTATCAAAACCGGCCAGACTATCCTATAAAATTCATCTCCGAACAGGCGTCTTCTATCCCACCTTCTAGCGTTCTTTCTCTCCTATTCTTTCACCTATCCTCTCTATTCACTTATTATCATCGCTATCCTTTCGTCTAAACAGCGAATTTTCTTCATATTTCCTATCTCCGTGTTTTCGCCTATCACATATTTCTTATTTCCTTCATTCGCCTATCATTTTATTTAGCATCTATTTTCTATTTCCACTCTTTTCCTATCATCACACTTAGTGCACATTCCTTATCTCCTCTCTTCACACATCATCGAAACACAA
>NC_051400.1:3349552-3350005 GCF_015228065.2 Penaeus monodon
CTCCCTTATCCCTTCCTCCCTTTCCTCCACGTTCTCTTCCTTTCTTATTCTAACATACCCACATCCTCGACTTTTAACAACCCATCCTTCAGAGAACATCAAAGGAAGTTCCACGACTGGCACTGGCACCGGCACTCCTCCACGCGTGCCAAAGTCGCGTGGGATGATTTCCAGCTAAATAAAAATCACAGGTTCGGGTCAATGTCAAAGTTAATTAATCACTCGGTGTCGCGATCATTAAGGACTCCATTACTTATCTTCTCGAGATCACTAGGTTCCGATCCTTTTATTTTCTCTCGTTATCCGGACGTCTCAACCGAGCGGGGTGATGCAAGCTGATGCTAAAGAAGAGGTTGCGACACGGAGGGAGAAAAGAAGGTGAAGGGGGAGGGAGGGGGGAGAACAGGGAAGGAAAAGAATGGGGAGAAGAATGGCAAATGCGTAAACAGATTA
>NC_051400.1:3350216-3351372 GCF_015228065.2 Penaeus monodon
ACGTAAAACGAGGGGGAAAACCGGAACGAGCGAGGAAAGCAGAGTGCATACAGTCCGTCAGCGCGGGTGCTCTCCCTTATATAAACCGTATCTACGAGGTAATTTCCCTGTCGCTGGGCGTGGCTCTCCCAGGTGACCCTCGGAGGCAGATGGGCGCTGTTGCCACCCTCCCCTCGCACTCCATCACCGCCCCTGGAAACGCCGCCCGCACGTTATCCACGCGTGGGCGCCTCACACGCTATTTCAATCCCCCTCCCCTCCCCCCTAACCCGCATTTCCAGGGCCTCGGAAATTCCCCAGCTATTCCCCGAAGCCTCGTTTTGTGATACTCGCCGCCATGCTAGAGACTCTATGCATACGACATGCCCGTGATACACTTTGGGGGATTGTCACTTCAAAGATATGGAAACACTTTAAAATCTGAAGGCGAGGAAGGAAAAGAAAGAAAATACTTATTTCTTCCACGGCAACCGTGAGGGTTGTGAAACGGGATATTGCTACAAATGTTTTTGGTCTCGGAATATTTCCTTTTACTTTACCAGATTTTATTCACCAATTCTGCAAGATATTGCTCCTTTTTTTTGCAAGGTCTCACGGCTTAATTTCCAACATATCCCTCCTTTTGATAATCTCTCGCTTCCATAGTTTAGTGCGATTTTCCTCCCTTTTGCAAGATCTCACCCCCGAGTTTCGCGCCGTTTTCCTCCTCCCTCTCTTTTACGCAAAACGTCGAAAACTAAGCAGGGGGTGAGGTCGAGGGCGTCCGGCACGCCCCTGAGCCCCCGTCCCGCGTGATCCGAGACAAGAAAAGCTCTCTGGTCGCTCACTCTCATCATCCTTCCCGTCCAGCGATCACAGGAGCAACGTCTCTCCATTTGCCCGATTGGATGTCTATTCCCGCAGTCTGCCGCGGGCGTGGCACTCCCCGCCTCGAGCACCCACGTCGCGGTCTCGCAGCGGCGCGACCTCTACCTGCCCGACGCCAGACGGAATACAGCGAACTCTTTTATTGGTTGGGTTGTTTTCCGGAGGTTACGTTTACATAAACAAATAGCAGTGCTGAAGTTTGTTTAATACTACAAAATGATGCATGTACGTGTTTATTATTATATACCTGTGCGTACCCACACAGACACAAACACAGACAGAGAGAAAA
>NC_051400.1:3351620-3352277 GCF_015228065.2 Penaeus monodon
GATGGATGGATGAATGTGCATATATAAAGATAGAATGATATATGGTCTACACACGTAAATATAAAGAAACACCCCGATACTCCCTAATCTATCAAAAAGTCCCATCCCATTAAGAGGCAAATTAGTTCGTCACCCAATGCCCGCTAGAGAATGCCAAACGTAACAGTTAAGTCCCATCCTTTACCCAAATCCGAACAGGTGATACGACGCAAAGATTAGGCAACATAATAAACGCGAGAGAAGCTAAGCAGGTATTTGAGCTCAAGGCACGAGTCATAACAATAAAGGCGCCACATAAAAGCCGCGCTCAGTTTCCAAAATTCACTTCAGAGTTTAGCGAACGTACATACCTGGCGACGTCTGTCCATCACCCAAAGTCCGTACCTGTGGGGGAGAGAAAGAAGGCAAATTTGAATCACGAGCGAAACACACACACAAAAAATATATACTTTCAACCCCCTCTAAAAAAGAGAAGAAAAAACAACCACTAAAAAAAGAAAAAAAGTTAAAGAAAATCGTTTTAATCTTGAACGCGGGCGAGCGAAATCGGAGAGGGTCTTCCACACCTCAGTGAGCAGGATAGTGAGGGAATTTATAATCCCCCGCCACCTGTACTACCAAGCGAGTGGTCAGCTGATCCTTATCCAAGGTCACGTG
>NC_051400.1:3352342-3352621 GCF_015228065.2 Penaeus monodon
CTACCTTGATCCTTTTGAAGTGGTAAGAGAGATGATGTCATGCTTCAGTATATGACTGACTCTTGTGTACAGATGCGCCAATGAAAAAATACTAACATAATCAAATCAGGAACCAAACACAGTAAACAATCACAATAACGCGGGACAAACACTAAACCGAGAAAACACAAGAAAGAAATATAAAGCTAAAACAAGACAAGTGACTTTACATTCCAAAATATGGAAGTTAACGGCGCCCAAAGCACGAGATATAAACAGGTCTCACACTCTATCTCGTGC
>NC_051400.1:3352648-3353204 GCF_015228065.2 Penaeus monodon
AAGAATCATCTACTAAGAAGACAGGGTATGTTTGTCAGAGTAACCCGACGCCCTTGCAATGAAGGCGAGATAATACAGCAACAGAAGGAACGGGAAGTAGAGAAATGTCAAGATAAAAACAAAACAAAACAGGAAGGTTAAACGCCTGTTAACATTCACAGCATGTAGGTCGCCGTTAACGTGTGGTACGTGTGCAAACTGTGTAGCGAGAAAGATTACTTAATTACATAAGGAACGCAATACACCTACTAATAGTTGAGCCAATATATTCAAGCGCAAACAATAGATCCATTAACTATCGAATGACCTTCATATGCCTAATCTACGATCCATTGTTAAGAGTAATGATTAAAGTGTACCAACGGGAAAAAATGTCAATTTAATCTTGCCGAATTACCTTATAAAATAAAGTGTTCTGCTTGAACACAATGAAAATCTAACGAAGAGCAAAGTAGAGAAAATTATTCAACAATTCATAAAACCTTTTAGTCAATCCTATTGAAGTTAAACATGCAATAAGTCGCGAATTCTACGCCATGTTATCGTTACCTGCTTT
>NC_051400.1:3353276-3353781 GCF_015228065.2 Penaeus monodon
GCACGATTTACCAGCCAGGATCCGTCCCCATGCAAACGGACAGGTGTAAATCAGCGTGCAACCGTAACAGATTGCACAAAAAGGGGGTCGAGATCGAAGAGAGGATAAGACCGACCAGGTAGGACATCGTCTGCTGAATCCCTTAGCCCTTGAATAACCGCTACACTACCGCTACACTGCCAACCAAAGTCCGCTACGTACCTGGCCATCTCGTAGCAATAAAAAGTAACCTCCTGTCTTCTGTTATCGCATTATGAGACATCAAGTTACTTGGGCACAAATCCCCCTACTTCTTAACATCAACCTTAATGAAAAACCTGCTCTCGGCCCTCCCCCCACCCCCTTCGCTGACCAGTCTACCTGTTACCTGGCGGGGTCACAGATGTATTATCCCTCTACCTGAAGACACTTCCTTCTAGACGCTGGAGGCAAGCGAACAGGTGGCCCGACGAAGCCCATCGCGGTACCTTTAACCCGTTTTTCTTGCTGGCTGCCACCTCCCTTC
>NC_051400.1:3354280-3354378 GCF_015228065.2 Penaeus monodon
TACATCTCGCATTCCTTCTATATATATATTCTCCATCTTTATCTACATCATCCCCCCTCAACCTTCGCTAAATATACCCTCTCTTTCCCTACATTTGC
>NC_051400.1:3354713-3355419 GCF_015228065.2 Penaeus monodon
TGTACCTCGTAACACCCAGCCTCCCTCATCCACACCAAGTCTCCCGTGGCGAGGCGAAGCAAGACTACTCTGGCTCTTCCCTCGTCCCCGCGGCAGCGTGGCAGAGTATCCCGGTAACAAGAGGCAGGTGGTGTGAGCTGTGGTGAGGTGGGGTAGGTTAGGAGGGGGGGGGGTGAGGGAGAGGGGGTATGAGGGGTGGCGGGTATGAGGGGGAGGAGGGGCGTGGGGTTGGAGGGAGGGGACAAGAGGATGGTAGGTAAGAGGGAGATGGGGGTGGTGGGAGGAAGGGAGTGAAGGTGGTAGGGAGGAGGGAGGGAGGGTGGTGGGAAAGGGGGAGGAAGGGTGTTAGACTGGCACCAGGCGCGGCACTAACACGAGGCAGGTGGCCCGGCTACCATTACACTCACTGGAGACAATCAGGCACGCAACACCTCCCCCATCCTGCATATTCTTACCCCCTGTCTCCCTCTCTAGAATATTATCCCTATCCTCTTGTTTCTATCCCTTCTTCTCTTCTCCTATCCATCTTCTTCCCCTCCTTTCTCTCTCTTTTCTCCTCCTTCTCCATTTTGTCCTTTCCTCCTTTCGTTCCATATTCAACATATTAACAACTCTGCCTTTTCCTTAACACGTAGAAACAATCCTAAAAATAAAATTCGCATTACACCAAGTCAGCAAAATCCGGACCAGCCAATTCCCCCATGAA
>NC_051400.1:3355459-3355531 GCF_015228065.2 Penaeus monodon
CGACTAATTACGCCCACAAAATACAGGACAACAGGTGCCTGGGTCGGGGATTCGTGCACGCGGGGAAGCTCG
>NC_051400.1:3355592-3355734 GCF_015228065.2 Penaeus monodon
TCCTTGGCAAGGGATCGATTGCGTGTAACGAAATAGGGAAGACGCGAAGGAGCAGGTGGCCGATCACACGATACGCGGTCTCTGCCTTACACAAATATCATCCCCTTCGTTCATCACATGCGCGAGGCTTCGGCGCTTCCGC
>NC_051400.1:3355781-3355855 GCF_015228065.2 Penaeus monodon
TTTGGCCCTTGTGCCGGCCCGCGACTCTCCCGACTTTCTTCGTCGCTCTGTTGATCATCTTTCTACCGACTTCC
>NC_051400.1:3355973-3356156 GCF_015228065.2 Penaeus monodon
ATGTGTCTGCCTCTCTCTCTATTTCTCAGGCTGGGGCTAGGATTCTTAAAATTCTACGGACATTCGAGGACCACTAAACAGGAAGGCAATATATCAGCGCCCAATTGTGTGGACAGCTGTGGAATCCGTCGTTACAGAATTCCCATAAACGAGAGGAAAGTGGGAGAAGGAGGGAGGGAAGCA
>NC_051400.1:3356286-3356400 GCF_015228065.2 Penaeus monodon
CACGTGTGCGCGTGCGATGTGTCTGTCTGTCTATCTGTCCATTCTTCCGGCGAATCTGATCACATGGCAGAAAGACGACACCACAAACACGCGTTACGAACGACACCTTCGACA
>NC_051400.1:3356436-3356541 GCF_015228065.2 Penaeus monodon
GGATCCCGTGCCAGCTATCTCGTGTTGCACCGCCACTATCGTCGGTCAAGTCACATGACACTTCACTCCGAGATACGCAAAGTTCAATCGACGATAAAATTAGTC
>NC_051400.1:3356878-3357071 GCF_015228065.2 Penaeus monodon
ACTCCCTGTATCCTCTCCCTATTCTATCCCGAATCCTCCTTCTAGCGAGAAGGAGGCCGTTCTACCTCCTCCTCGCCCTCCTTCTCGACCCTCACAAGCCCTCGACGAACCTTTCCTGAGTGGTAGTTAGGTCTTCCCTTTTCTCTCTCTTTCTCTATGTTCGGAGGAATGAACAGGTCCTCGTGTAGCGTTA
>NC_051400.1:3357429-3358137 GCF_015228065.2 Penaeus monodon
TACACATTTTTAGGAATGAGAAAAATAAGAATGAACTTGAATTTCCCTCTACGCACAAGAAACCGAAACGAAAATCCAAATAGGCCTAAAACTGAACGGAAGAGAAGATAACAGACGAGATCTTCTTCCAGCCATCCAGCTTGTACTTGAAACGAGACGAGACGAGGGTTAAACAATACGCTACTCAGACTCTTAACCCCGAGCAGCCTTGAGAAAAAAGATAATGAGTCATCATTCACGCTTCACGGGAATATACGAAAATAACTAAACGAAATACATACGTTAATTCAAAGATTTAAACCAACCTTTTCCTTCAAGAAAAAAAAAAAGTTAACTCAGATATTCAAACTTACACGTTCTTTCAAGACCAAGAAAACGTTAATTCAGGGATTTAAACCAACACGTTCTTTCAAGATCAAGAAAACGTTTATTCAGAGATCCAAACCCACATTTTCTTTCAAGAGAGAAAAAAAAACGTTTACTCAGAAATTTAATCCAACACCCTTTCAAGACCAAGAAAATCTCATTCAACACCAAGGAAACGTTTATTCAGAGATTTAAAAGCCTTTAACTCTAAATAATGATTTCCTTCTGCCCGGCCACCCTTTCCCTCCATGTGTCCAGCATGTGTCCAGCACGCCCTTGTCCTCCAACCCAGACGTCCACGTGTCTACATGTGTGATATCATAGCCCTGTCCAGATTGCACA
>NC_051400.1:3358345-3358609 GCF_015228065.2 Penaeus monodon
GAGCGTGAAGATTACCTTAAATGCACCAACCAACACCATTTTCTAACGCAAACATCAAAAACACGCGAATAAAAATGAACACTCAATATTTCCACGACGGTCAAAGGTGTGCTCCGCCCCTCCCGCCCCTCCATTCACAGTTTATTACGCCCACGTTTACCTGGTATTTGTATATTCGACACACACAAAGCACCTCCAGAACGACAGAGAGAGGGAGAGAGTGTAGGTCACTCCGAGAAGGTGGTGTATTATTGTTACACTTTG
>NC_051400.1:3358671-3358880 GCF_015228065.2 Penaeus monodon
AGGGAGGGCAGGAGAGCATGCAAAAAAGAGTGAAATGCATTAAGACAATAATCAAACAAATAGAGAAAAAGAGGGGAAAGGGGACAAAGCACACGAAAAACACGTGTACGGTCTCATATTGCAGAAGACACATGGCGGATGGCAAAACACCACCCAATGAGAGTCACGAGCTGCTAGCCAAGATCATACAACCTTTCCCTGCATACAAT
>NC_051400.1:3358931-3359573 GCF_015228065.2 Penaeus monodon
AACTGCAACGCCATGAAGCTCACGAAGCATATTCATCTAAACTCGCTTGTAAGCAATCAAAATGCAGGTCACTTGTCTGCAGGCTATTAACAACACTTTGAACAGACACCATACTTTAAATATTCATCGGAATACCCTCATCCCCCTTTCCCCATCCTTAAAAAGAAACAGGATCTTTGAACTAAGTCCATTTTCAAGGCATTATACTCACGCCCCCTATTCGTAATTATAGACGTGTCCAAAAAAACATATACTACGTGTTCCAAGGCCGATACGAACCAGTAACAACATTAAAAATAGTTCAATTAAGTAATAAAAACAGAAGAAAACAGTCTAATTACCATCCAGTGGTTGAATAAAAAGACGGGACCACCACACAACCAAAGATTCCACGAACAAAAGGCATTGTTCATATGTCTTTTAAACTGTGAACAACCTTGATGAGAAATGCACCAAATACCACGCTTACAAATTATTTTCCCCTGAAGTGAAATAAATCCTGGGCCATTTGTCACGAGCCATCGACATTCTATGATTAATCGATCATCTCGTTTGAAATTCAATGCAAACTACTCGCAAAAAAATAATAATTGGGACCGTGCAAAAGCCATAAATAGACAAGAGAGACATTCTGGTACACAC
>NC_051400.1:3359803-3359981 GCF_015228065.2 Penaeus monodon
TAATCAATACACACAAAAACAACAAAAGAATCAC
This sequence comes from Penaeus monodon, assembly GCF_015228065.2. Classification (NCBI taxonomy): domain Eukaryota; kingdom Metazoa; phylum Arthropoda; class Malacostraca; order Decapoda; family Penaeidae; genus Penaeus; species Penaeus monodon. Next base: position 3,359,838 of record NC_051400.1, read on the forward strand.
GACCTTGCCCTCCCACACCCCTACAACGGAAGGAAATTGTCCCTAACAAGTGATCACCTGGAGCCCGAACGCAACCCACGCGGATATTGCGAGTCGGCGGGTCGAATCGGCAGAAAATCTGGAGAATTTCAAATTTCAACCACT
>NC_051400.1:3360894-3361188 GCF_015228065.2 Penaeus monodon
TCACTGTACCGTAGTCTAATCTGGTATGGCGAGGCATGATATAGTGATGTGACAATTAAACGCGTCCTGATATGATGTGATGCATGCGAGTATAGTTTAGCTTGGTTCGCTGTGACGTGCTGTGCTGCGAACCTAGCGGAGTGGAGTGAGTGGTACGGAGCAGTGCGGTATAGTGACAAGAGGTGTGAGTCGCATGGTGTCATCCGATGTCATGCGCTTTCAGTCAACGTGATGCGATGCACTGCGGCAAACTAAGAAGCCAGGAGGTATGCGTTTTAGCAGGAGGGAGTGGGT
>NC_051400.1:3361438-3361594 GCF_015228065.2 Penaeus monodon
CAGGCAGGCAGATAGATGGATGGATAAATGAGTACGTGTATCCCTTTCGGAGACCTTCATGACAGGAGCAGCTCTCTCTTAAGCTCCTCCCGACACCCGACACTGCGTGGCTGCGGCTTCTCGTCCCCGACTTAGTCAAGTTACTACGCTTCGCAC
>NC_051400.1:3362049-3362427 GCF_015228065.2 Penaeus monodon
TTGAGAGCCTATCCACCGCCGGGGCATTCAGCACACACACCACCACCATTATACAACACAGCACAGGACACGGGAGATAGGCCGCGAGACCACCCTACAAGTGGATTATGTGTGGAGATGGCACTATACTGTGGCACACAATTCATGCGGGCTGGCACTCGGGGCTCTCCATCCCCGTCACACTCTCGCACTTCAGCCAGCGGGCCGGGGACTTCCACTGGGTGACTACTTGTAATTTCGGTGTAATTGTGAAAGGCCAAAAGCACACACAGACGTTTTACTCGACCGGCCAATGATCCGTTTTCACATTTAGCCACGTGACTCTAACCTATGAATAAATTTTACTATAAAAAAAAAAATCTACATAATGTAAATACT
>NC_051400.1:3362468-3362746 GCF_015228065.2 Penaeus monodon
AATAAATAAATAATAATAAATAAAAATAAATAAAAAATAAATAAATAAAATAAAATCATGTGTGTTCCTCTACGCGCGTGTGTGAAAGTTACTGTATTAAGTATCTTTCCATAAAAAAACACTTTCCCAAAATGTGAATGGCACTCAATCTCACGTTTTACTCTTACCTATTTCCCTATACGTGACACCTACTTTATTGCTTTAGACCCTGGCCTTTTTTATTTAGTTTTGTCAAACCTTTTTATCACATTCCTTATTTGCATGTATGGATGTGCGCT
>NC_051400.1:3363100-3363319 GCF_015228065.2 Penaeus monodon
ATCTCACACAAGAGACGGAAAACACCAACCCTGGCCCGACCGCCTAGCCTGACCCACGGCCCCGCATTTCTCCGAAGCAGAAGGGAATGCTCCTTTTAATCACCGCACGGTTAAATCACATCCCCCGATAATTACCAACTCCATCAAAAGCCCACTCGCTTAATCACCGGCATCAGCCATCCAAATCCCGGCCTAATTAATCCGCAAGTCAGCTAACCC
>NC_051400.1:3363364-3363688 GCF_015228065.2 Penaeus monodon
TATCATTAATCAGAATTTTCGGTAATCACCAATATATTTATCTGCGCGTTTTCTTCCTCCGCGGCCACCTTTTTGCACGCCGTTTCCCTGGCTCTCTCTTTCTCTTTTTCGTTCTCCTGTTCTCCTCCTGTTCGGGTTTCTTTCCCGTTTCTTTCTTTCTTCACTCTTCTTGGTTTGTCTATCTCTCTTTTACCCACTTTCCTGTCGTATGTTCTCTTTTATTTTTCTTCCTCATACTTCTTTGTCTCTCTATTTTTCTCTTTCCCTTTACTCTTCCTCAATGACACCAGGAGTAGCGAACGTAACACTATTATGGAGAATTCC
>NC_051400.1:3363897-3364035 GCF_015228065.2 Penaeus monodon
TTCCCCGCCGCCATGCACCCACCAAGAGACCATCGCAATACAAAAGGAACCGGAAAAAAAAGCTTTCGCAAACGCGTAAAGTAAACTCCGCGAATTCAAGGTCGTCCTCACAGCCACGACTATCCGGCGGGAGTCGTG
>NC_051400.1:3364062-3364389 GCF_015228065.2 Penaeus monodon
GAATTGGCGCAAGGGGGAAAAGGCGAAAAAAAGGGAAGGGTGGAAGATGGAATCGAGGTGACGACGAGAGAGAGAACTGGGAAGAGATAAAAGGTGAAATATACAAAATTGTGTTTTATTTGTAATCGGTCCTCAACCCAATTTCATCACAATCTACGATAATTCTTACTACAGACAAATCAACAAAATGATGACGAATGCAAAATCCCCGTAACCTCCAGACACTAACAACAACAGTAATAACAAAATGACACCAATAATGACAAAATAACTGCAGTAATACTATTAAAAAATAAAGCAACGCATCCGAGAACACCCCAAGCCCTT
>NC_051400.1:3364444-3364723 GCF_015228065.2 Penaeus monodon
TGCGAAACGGGAGGGAAAAAAATAACAATAACGGTAAAAATCACACTAACAGGGAAAGAAAATAACAATGACGGTAAAAATGACACGACCAACAACCACCAGCCCTCACCTGTATCTGGAAGAGTGTGTACGTGTCGTCCAGCATGAGGATCTTCACTGCCAGCATCTTGCCGCCCACCTTCTTGGGCGTGGTGGGCGGGTTATCTCCAGCATAGCGCCAGACCACACCTGTCCACTCAATGCAAACCACGCCCGCGTAGGGTTCCAAGGAGTTTTTTA
>NC_051400.1:3364823-3365383 GCF_015228065.2 Penaeus monodon
TCCCCTTTACGCAAATCTTCATTACCTCCCTCCAATTCACCCCCCTCGCCCCTCCCCCCCTCCCCCCATTCCTTTCGCCCCTCCCACCCCATCCCCTTCACCCCCTCCCCCATTCCCTTCGCCTCTAACACCCGACCCCCTTCACCCCCTCCCCCTATTCCCTTCGCCCCTCCCACCCCATCCCCTTCGCCTCTCACACCCGACCCCCTTTACCCCCTCCCACCCCATCCCCTTCACCCCCTCCCCCCATTCCCTTCGCTCCACGCCCCCCTATCCCTCTTCTACTTCCTCCCATCCCACCCCCCTTCACCCCTTCCCTCCCCCCTCTCACCTGATCCCTTTCGTCCTCCCCTCTTTTTTTAACTTTTGAGAAACACCAGAGACACTTAATACCCTAATAAATAACCCACGACAACACAGGTTTTTCTCTGAGGCAAGATTCATTTTCTGTAGTAAAAGGATATTGACAGGGAATACGATTAAAGACAAAAAGTATTAAAAAAAGTTTTTAAAAGTTGCAACGTGAAACTCCCCCTCCTCCTCCCCCTTACTCTCTCTCT
>NC_051400.1:3365422-3365565 GCF_015228065.2 Penaeus monodon
TCTCAAAAGTCTTAATTTTGTTTCCTTTCCATCCATCACTTTCAAAATGATACGTAATACAGAGATATAAAGAAAGTACTTTTTCGCTCATCGTCACTTGAGCTCCTCCATTCTTCCATTTTCCTAGTCGAATTTGCACGGGA
>NC_051400.1:3365617-3366112 GCF_015228065.2 Penaeus monodon
GAGTTTTCACCCTTTTAAAAACAGCCTGGACCGCCACAGCCAATCCCCGTCTTCACCCTTCCTCCTAAAACACTTATCTCTACAAATCCAGGGATCTTTCCCTTCCATCACCCTCCCAAAATAAATCCTCCGACAGCTCCTTCGCCTCCTCAACCACCACCTTAACCCCCCTACCTTTCCCCCCCCCTACGTCCAAGCCCCTACCCTCCGCACCCATCCCCCTATTCCCTGGCCTCATCCCTTGCCCCCTGCTGACACTCTCAGCTGCAACGGGCCTATTTCCTTGGCCACCCATTCCCCACCCATCCTACCTAGTCCCTAGTCTGGTCCCTTCCCCACCTCCCCCTCCTAGCCCCCAACCCCCCAACCCCTGATCAGAACCCCTCAACGACCCCCGGCCTAACCCACAGACCAACCCCGCCACATTCAATGCAGGTGATCGCTCTTCCCTTGCCTCTTCCCTACCTCCACAAACCTCGGCATCTTCTCCCCCAT
>NC_051400.1:3366370-3366444 GCF_015228065.2 Penaeus monodon
TACCATCTTGAAGAAATGTCAATCGCCTAAGATGGATTACTTCTCACCCGTCTTACCCCCACACTATTTCCCTA
>NC_051400.1:3366534-3366849 GCF_015228065.2 Penaeus monodon
GGCACCCTAATCGATACAAGGGCTAGACTCGTCATTTAACTCGTAATATCGAAAATGGAACACAATCCATATCAGCGTGACGGGCTTGCTGGTGCTGATGACAACTCATTCATCACTTTATCTCCCTCCTCTGTCATCTTTTTTTATTCGTTTTCACTAGACCCTACCCGTAACAATGAGCTAAATCATGCACAGTGGCGCCAATGTTACCAATCAAATTCACTTCTAAAAAAGCAGCTAAGTCATGCACACTGATGCCGTGATGCAACAGCCATTCTCGCCTCCGCTCTCCACCTTCTCCTGGCATCCCCCCAT
>NC_051400.1:3366878-3367321 GCF_015228065.2 Penaeus monodon
TACCACCCACCACCCACCCCCTCACTACACAGGCGGCGCAGGTGGTGTTCATTGGCCCATCTCGGTCCGCCAGCTGGTGCACACGCTGCTTGCTCGGGTTTCCGGCTGCCCCCGATAAGCCAGGCACTACGTCTGTCCCATACCATCTGCACAGACAGGTGGTGCGGCCTCTCGCCAGCTTTCGTGCGGGACGTAAATATTTGGAATGATCGCATCAAACAGGTGAACCTAGCGATGCAAACTCTAATATACTATTGAATAATGAATATTGATCACCGGAACCGGGAAACATCATCCAGCATCGCAATTGATATCCAAGATGCGTTTTCATCATTGTTGCCATTGCATCAAAATATCAGCATCAACACCTGCCTTCGGAGCCTTCCACCTGACACCAGCTTTTATCAACACCTGCATGGCGAAGACACCCTTATCTCGAGGAT
>NC_051400.1:3367372-3367454 GCF_015228065.2 Penaeus monodon
AGAGACAAAATCACATTTTTCCTCCTCTCAGATGTTGATCTGTTCAATTATTCATTCTTTAAAGTCGTTCAAGATTCTCTAT
>NC_051400.1:3367659-3368186 GCF_015228065.2 Penaeus monodon
ATTGTTAATCGATTTAAAATGTCCTGCCATTAATGCGCCTCCCCTCCCCTCTTCCCCCACCTACCCTTCGTCCCCACCTTCCTCTTCCCTCTTTTCCCGCCCATCTCTCCTTCTCCATCTTCTCCTCCTCCCCACTTTCCCTCCTACCCCATCTCTCCCCTTTCCCTCTTTCCCCACCTACCCTTCCTCCACCTCTTCCTCACCACCTTCCTCTTCCCTCCCCTTTCCCTCTTTCCCCGCCTACCCCTCCTCCTCCCCACCCTCCTCCTCCTCCCCACCTTCCCCTCCTCCCTCCTTCCCCCAATCCCGCCGCAATTTCCTGGAAAACGCCTCTCTGTTGCCTAAACAAATCCCGAAAGCCGCTCCTGCTTTTCTTCTTAAATAAACATTCTCGACGGCCGCCACTATCTCCTTCCTCTCCCTCCCGAGGCGCACGCAAGCACAGACACTAATACATATAAACGCAAATACAGACTCGGGTAAACGCTCATGCAAACCAAGATATAGAGAAGTTTTCTAAGACCTTG
>NC_051400.1:3368296-3368461 GCF_015228065.2 Penaeus monodon
CCGCACCCTCTTCCAGCCTCCCGCAAATTAATTTAGCTTTCTACCTGTTCCCCAACAGATCCCAAATGCCCCCAAATTTGCTCCCCCCGCGACGCCTTCTGCACCCTCCCCCCCCCATCCCTTCTGCGCCCTGTCGTGATCACCAGTGGGCCCGACAGCGCCTGA
>NC_051400.1:3368545-3368887 GCF_015228065.2 Penaeus monodon
CAGACCGATGAGAGGGGAAAGGAGGCAGACCGATGAGAGGGGAAAGGAGGCAGACGGATGAGAGGAGAGAAGAGGAAAACAGATGAGATAGGAGAGATGTGAGAAAAGGGAGATGAAGTGAGGGGAGGAATGGAAAGAAGGAAGAAGAAAGAAGAGTGAAAAGGAGAGGGAGAGATGGACAAGGGAGGGAGAGTAGACAGACAGGCAACGGGAGAAACAAGGAAACGAAGAAAGTTGTAGTATAGTATAGTAACCTAATCTACAGAAGGCTTTGTCTACTTGACCGAGAATATGATATAGATGTAGCATGTGGTGAGATGTGGTGGGGGCGGGGACGGGGGT
>NC_051400.1:3369051-3369329 GCF_015228065.2 Penaeus monodon
AAGCGAATCAGACCAACAAAACAAACCAAAACAAATACCTATGGGCCTTACAGTCGAAAACAATACATACACAACGCAACCTCCCCCCCGCCTCCCATAACACCGCGATACAGTCAAGGTGGAAACGTTATCTTGAAGGCAAAAACGAGACGAGAAGAGAAGGGCGCAGTGGGGGAGGCAGACGTCAGAGAAGCTCCGTTGGAAAAGGCGTAAATAAGTAATGGAGGGCGCGCGAGGAAAACAAAAGGTTACCATTCTGCTTTCTAAGTGCCGCTGGA
>NC_051400.1:3369642-3369871 GCF_015228065.2 Penaeus monodon
TGGACGTCCACGCGGCACCTGAAGTCAGATATCGTAAGAGCAAGGACTTAAGAATTGCTCCCCCTCCGCATTTAATCTTCTACACATTATTCCCGTGATTAAATGTCTTCCCTCCCTCGTTTCATCACCTGACACTCTATCTTCAGCAGTTTCTTTTCCTTTTCTCGCTCCCCCTTAAGCTTTTTTTTTTCCTAGATGAACAATGTAACGCACCACACATACACGCCTT
>NC_051400.1:3369974-3370050 GCF_015228065.2 Penaeus monodon
TCTTTACACTCCTCAAAAGTTTCTAAAAGTCGAAAAGAAGTAGGACACCGCCGGCACACAGATCAAGACCAGTTTG
>NC_051400.1:3370553-3370734 GCF_015228065.2 Penaeus monodon
AGACTAAGAAAGCAGTAAACGTCAAGCCAGCATTGTGAGGAGCAAGCGGATCGTCAAGAAAATGCCTTCAAGTCAAGCCAAGCCAAACCCACTCAAAAGACAGCTGGCGAGATGTCTTCCTGCTGACGTGGGAGGCTAGGTGCCGGGGCCGAAGACGTCAGAATAAAAAGGTGGTCATCCC
>NC_051400.1:3370851-3371286 GCF_015228065.2 Penaeus monodon
AACCATCAAAAAAAAAGAAAAAAGAAACCACGCCTTAGAAAAAAAGGGGAAAGTAATGCCCTTTTCTCTCTGATAAATGGAAACTCGATGAATCCCCAGACGCTGTGAATCCCGAACATCTCGAATAATCCCACACATTGAGAAAGATCCCTGTGTGCGTGTATGTGCCGGTCGGTGCGCACATGCGTTCGTCTGTGTGTGCATGTGTACCTTGGGTAAGGTAGGTGGGGGAAGGGGGGGGGGGTGAGGTAAGTTCCTGTGAGTGTATATACAAAAGGGGAGAACTAAGAGACGAAGAGAAAATAAAAACATGAGGAATAGAGACAACAAGAGGAGAGTTCATAATAAAAACTTCCATTAAGAAAAGCGTAAAGATAACAACATAAAAAGATAGAGATAACAAGATAAACAATGAACGCAGATGCGAATTAAATC
>NC_051400.1:3371327-3371812 GCF_015228065.2 Penaeus monodon
GCAAGGAAGGGGAGAAAAGGAGAATTTTACAAGTGCGGATGCTGGAAGAAAAAGATGGGGGGGGGGAGGCCAACGTAATGGGGGCGAAGGTGTGGGTAAGGGGTGTGGGTGAGGGTAATGGGGGGGGGGTGAAGGACGTGTGGGGGGGATGTAGGTATATACATGGGCGTTGAGTGCAGGTCGTCTTCAAAAGTGTTGCTATTGATTTTCCACCACTCGGACTGCAGGGTGGTGGGTGGTGGGTGATGGGGTGGTGGGTGATGGGTGTTGGGGGGGTGGGTGATGGGATGGTGGGTGATAGGGTGGTGGGTGATGGGGTGATGGGTGATGGGATGGTGGGTGATAGGGTGGTGGGTGATGGGGTGGTGGGTGATGGGATGGTGGGTGATAGGGTGGTGGGTGATGGGGTGGTGGGTGGGGGTAATGGTGGTATAGTGATGGGAGGTGATGGTGAAGACGGAGGTATGGGTCCATGGTGGGGCTAG
>NC_051400.1:3372089-3372262 GCF_015228065.2 Penaeus monodon
AAGTTTGGAAGAGAAGAAAAACGCAAAGGAAAAGAGGGTGAAGAAAAGGTGAGAAGAAGACAATGTAGAAGAAGAGAACAGGGAGAGAAGTGATGGAAAGAATGGAATATCGAAGAGAATATCGAAGGAAAAGACTAAAAAAAAGGACCTATCATAAAATCATCACGTAAACG
>NC_051400.1:3372340-3372466 GCF_015228065.2 Penaeus monodon
GAGGGATTCAACAAACAATCTCGGGCTTTATTGACAGATTACTAATACAGTTGATATCGGGAATCGAAGAGCGCGATAGGATGCGGGAATAGAAAAAGAAAGACCAAAGGGAGATAAAGACTGCCA
>NC_051400.1:3372676-3372943 GCF_015228065.2 Penaeus monodon
ATAAAAGGAAGGAAGGGAACAGGGAATGTTTTTAGTATCATTCAAAAAATAAATCAAATAAAAACGAACAACTGATAATATTCAAAGATTAAAAAAAAAAAAAAAAGAGTACATAGTAATTACGTAATTACATTTAAGTAAAAAAGCATAAAACAAGTCCGCATGACCGCGTCTCGAGGACGGCAGAGGAGAGGGAAGTGGAGAGGACAAGAGAGATAAGTAACTTCAAAATCAGCTGAACCAGAAAACACCGGGATAAAGAGATGT
>NC_051400.1:3372996-3373297 GCF_015228065.2 Penaeus monodon
GGATGGAGGAGGGGGGGAGAGGAGGAAGAAAGAGAGGGATAGTGGGAGGAGAGGAGAGGAAGAAGGATAGGAGGGGAGGGGAGGAGGAGGGAGGGTGGGAAAAAGGATAAAAAGCGAAAAGAGAAAAAGACGGCTGACTACTGATCCTGGTTAGTGCTGGACACAAGAGGTGACGGCTCCCAGTGCCCGGAAGCGTTGCGGAAAAGGGCTTACTTCCGGTCACTGCGTCCCTTCTCCCAGCCCCCTACCCCTACATCTTAGCCTCCCCTATACTACTATAACCTGACTTTCCCTTAATTTT
>NC_051400.1:3373553-3373752 GCF_015228065.2 Penaeus monodon
CCGGCTTTCCAAACGTCTCTTATCCCGCCCTATCCCACTCACCCATCACTGCACAATTAATCCCTTTTACACTGATGCTCGATTGATGTTGCAAATCGCCGGCGTGTTGAGGTGACGCCCATCAAAAAGACCTAATCAACAGCAACACACCCATGGCATGGCAACAAACAACATCCTTTGTTTACTAACACATTAGCGA
>NC_051400.1:3373777-3373945 GCF_015228065.2 Penaeus monodon
ACTATTTTCGACACAACTATTTGATCCCAGATTTCCATGCAACATCCATGCAACAATGGGCTGCCTTTTCACAATCGTGTCCCCCGCCAGTCAACGCGTCCACCTTTAATGTACTATTTTAATCGTTCCATCACAAAATCTCTAACTCTTCCGCTTCCAAAATAAACC
>NC_051400.1:3374302-3374517 GCF_015228065.2 Penaeus monodon
TCACAAGCCCACTCGCCCGCTCTACAAATCCTCCATTGCCGTCTTTAAACTACTCAGCACAAACCGATAACAACATGATGGCGACGAGTTGCTGAAACGGCGTTATCATCATCAATTACAAACTTCAGCAACACCGGTTAACTCTGCTAACTTCAGCGGGCCGTGGCGGCGGAGCGGGAGGAATGGCTGAGGAGGAGGAAGGAATGAAGCAAAGG
>NC_051400.1:3374940-3375012 GCF_015228065.2 Penaeus monodon
CATCACGACCCTTTTACGAGGCCTCAATCTATAGCTCGAGTTATCTTGTCGAAACCTGAGTCACCAAAATAT
>NC_051400.1:3375473-3376059 GCF_015228065.2 Penaeus monodon
ACGCTGGTTCAAGCGATTCCCTTGTAAGGCTTGCAGTCAAGGAGGAGGCGCATAAAGAGTAGTACAGCCAACAGCTGTCGACACGAGAGGGCACATGTGTGATAACTTCAAACCTTGTGCTATGCAGCAAACACACAACAGTTCTGTTCTTGCTACTTCCCGCTGTTTCAGGCTATCCATCAACACGCTCACTTGTGTATCTATAAGTTTTGCCTCTTTCGGCGTACTAAAATGCGTACCATATGTGACCGCACTCATTCATTCGTATGTAAAGAAAGATGCAAATTCGAACCGCACACACGCACACACACAGAGTAACGCAACATCCCAATCATAACAACCCCACAATTCAGCCCGGGCGAGGCATTTTATACGGGGCACTATTTCAGCGGCGACGCAATAAATATGCATTGTCAATTATCAGGAAATGGAAAACCAATAACGTGAAAAGAAATAGATAAATCGGCCATTGCCACGGCTGTGTGCGCCTGCCATGCATACAGACACAGATGGTGCGTGGGGAGCGGGGAACGGAAAGGGGGACGGAGGGGGAGGGGTACCAAAAACAGAAGGCGTGACCTTACAT
>NC_051400.1:3376270-3376494 GCF_015228065.2 Penaeus monodon
ACATACAAGGGAACAAGCAAGTCCACAAACACACCAGAAGTGGTACGAACAAATGCTAGTCGGCAAGCAAACAATCGGACGCACACTAAATGGGCTCCTTAAGGACGCATCAACAAGAAGGCCCAGCAAGCACCTGTCGCAACTCCTCTCAGCTGACTTCGTTTGACAGCACTCTTCGCACCAGGCGTCGTCGGAGATTGGACGAGGGAGAAAAGGAGACAAAG
>NC_051400.1:3376883-3377367 GCF_015228065.2 Penaeus monodon
CTGATCTATAACCCCCGCTCACGACTCATCGGCCGCAGGAAATGCCTCGCGCGCCCGCCTTGTTTGACATGCCGTGGCCGCCGCCCGTAGCGCATCTCCGCGCAGCATCCCAAAGGACACGGAGATGTGGGCGTCTTTCGTTGCCATCTTTGGCCACTCTGATAAAGTATTTAATTAACCCTTTTAAACCTTGGGAAACTCGACGAATCCAAACTCACGGATAAGAAACAAAAACAAAACAAGCTGAGAAAAATCAAATTACAAACTGAGATGGCGGCCCCGCCTCTCTCTCTCATCACCACGCCCACTCCCACCCCATCCCCGGCGTCCATGAAAATGAATGTCGAGGAAGCGGAGAGGAAACAGACAAACGGGGGGAAAATGTTATCGCCCCTCAGTCTCTTCCCCTCGACCACTTGGCAACACCATACCCCTCACCCCCAGTTCCTCCCCTTCTCCGCAAACGCTTGATTTATGTATCGTC
>NC_051400.1:3377395-3377512 GCF_015228065.2 Penaeus monodon
TTCGTCTCCTTCATTTTCTTACTTTCTTTGTCTCTGCTTCCTCCCCTCCTCCCCTTACATTCATCTTCTATCTCATTCCCTCTTACAAACCAATTTTCATCCACCTACCTCGTCTTT
>NC_051400.1:3377548-3377817 GCF_015228065.2 Penaeus monodon
AAGCCCCATAACAAACCTCATTATATCAGAACAAACACAACCCTCCCCCCCCCCTTGCCATCAGGGATCGGAGCTGCCCCAGTTACAGCTCCGGTCATGAAGACAACTCATCGTTATTCGCATCTCGTGTCTCCGAGATTCGCCTCTCCTTGCTAAACGCCTCGCTTGTTGTTGTTTTCCCCTCTCGCTGTCTCCCCTTCTCCTCCCTCCCCCTCCTTGTTCTTTCGCTTTTCGTTCCCTTTTCTCCTTTCCCTTCCGCCCCCATACCT
>NC_051400.1:3378121-3378324 GCF_015228065.2 Penaeus monodon
CTTCCACATCTCTCTTTTTCCTTTTTGGTATGGCAGAGCAGGGTCGTGCGGAGAATAGAGAAAAGGGAGAGAGAAAGAAAGCTCTATTAATTTGGTTTGGTATTCAGCGACCAACTTTTTCCCACTTCTCGTCTGCCTCCTTTTCTGCGCATTCTTTCTCCTCGCCTTCTTCTCACACTTGCTTCACTTCCTCTTATTTATTT
>NC_051400.1:3378510-3378770 GCF_015228065.2 Penaeus monodon
TATCTTTTCGAGTGACCCTTCACGCTGCGACCCTATCCTCTTGACACTCCACAAGGTCCATATTAGTTATATAGACCTTAGCTTACCGACAGAGAGAGGAGATACGCACTGTATAATCCGGTAGCTGGGCCTCGCTTGTCAAAAGTCCGCGGCTGACAAACCATTTGCGCTGCGAACAGTATGCAGATTAATGGATGTCGGTTTCTGTTTATCTACCTTTAACGTTTAATGAATCAATTATCGTTAGGAAAACAAAGTCA
>NC_051400.1:3379063-3380000 GCF_015228065.2 Penaeus monodon
CGCTTAAGGCTGTCTGAAAAGCAATAATTAGCCATTCCTCTGCGTTGCAATCACAAGCAATATCCGTAATATCAAAGCGACGCGCATTTGAAGGGAGGGGCGAGAAGGCCAGATTGCATGAAGACAGCCAGTGCGGGAAAGGGGTGGGGGGGGGACAGGCTAGCAAGGACAGCCTGCACCGGATAAACACGACGCTGCTGTGATCTGGGTTGCAACCGCCTATTGCAGAGACGACGCGGTTGCCAACGACGTCAACCTATGAGGAGCCCATTCCTGACGGGAATACCTGACAGGCCATTCCTCCTGCGTAGTGGCGATGGAATCTATCACCGCCCTCCTCAGCCACCTCTGCAGGGGAGTTTGGGGGAGGGGGAGGCCAGGGAGGGAACCGGCAATAAGTAAGGGGTGGGGGGGAGATGGGAGGAGGAGGGGGGTATGAAAGGAACAGGGACGGGCAGGAAGAGAAGAGAGGGGGAGATACGACAGAAGGAGAGGTGGAATAGGCAAAAGGATGGTGAAGAAAGAGGGCAGAAATGAAGGAGAGAGATGAGTAACAGGGTAGGTAGTGGAGAGGGGAAGGAGAAGAATATGTAAGAAGCAGAGGAGGAAGGAAAGGGAGGAGAGGAATAAAGAAGAAAGATGAGTGGAATAGGGAAAGGATGGTGGAGAAGGAGGGGAGAAATGAAAGAGAGAGATGAGGTACAGGGTAGGTAGAAAGAGGGGAAGGGGAAGAACATATACGAAACAGATAAGGAAGGAAAGGAAGAGGAGGGATAAAGAAGAAAGATGAGTGGAATAGAGAAAGGATGGTGGAGAAAGAGGGGAGACATGGGTGAGAGAGAGTCGATCAACTGCGAAGGGAGAGGGGAGGGATACGGGAGGGATACGGGAGGGATAGGGGGAGAAAGGGGAGGTAGACTATGAGAGATGTTGACTT
>NC_051400.1:3380083-3380839 GCF_015228065.2 Penaeus monodon
AGCAAATTAAAGGGCATAGCACAAGATGAATGCCTGTATGTAGTCGATTTTTTTCCTTGGTCTCCTCCTTCTTTCTTTCTTACAGCGAACCTAACGCTCTTCTCCATCATGGCAATGACATTCTACAACAATACTACACTAAAACCCCCCACAAAGGTCTCAATACCTATCAAAATACGACTGCCACAATTACTAGAACGTCTACCCCGCCGCGGACGCCTGCCTCGCCAATGATAACCACCAGGACGAGGAGATGGTATTCAGCACAAGGTCGGTAATGAGCCACAAGAGAGATACGCGCCCCCTTCATCCTCCCTCTCGCGGCGGGAACACGAGATTACAACAGCGGAAAAAAAAGAAAGAAAAAAGAAGAAATCTCACTTTTTACAAATACCAACACCGTGTAAATAGCATGTTGAGACACATCAAAAAGTGCCTCGGCTCTTCCTTCGAATGCACACCCCAACCAAGTTACCCTGAATAGGCTCTTCCATCAAGACACCTCCACCCTCTCGTAACTGAAAGACGACCCCTGGCCACGAGCACTGAAGAGAAAATTAAAGGAAAACTAAACTTCATGCCACGCCCACAGCCCCTAGACACCTGGAATCGGCCGCCCACTGATCCCACGACCCATGTGCACGTAAATGACTTGAGAGGAAGTGACCAATCAAACGCCTGCCTTCAAAGGAAACAACCAATCATATTCGCCGGATGCAGGACAACCATGATACGGGTTATCAGAATAACGGTGCC
>NC_051400.1:3381130-3381346 GCF_015228065.2 Penaeus monodon
CTCCTGCCTGATACGAGGTGACAGCTCTCGCAACCTGCCAAGAGAGGAATAAGAAGTGCCGGTGACTTGACGCGAACTGGAGAGAAAAGAGTGGCAGGGAAGAACGGAGCAAGAGAAGTTGCGATGTACGTGTCACTTCCAATCTCTGAATCCGTGTGAATGTGGCCAATCAGAGGAAAAGATGGAGAGAGCGAAAGGAGATAGAATACGGCCGCA
>NC_051400.1:3381565-3382481 GCF_015228065.2 Penaeus monodon
CAAGCCTCTCCGTCCTGAGATGAGCAAGATCCACGCAAGATCCATGCAGCATCCTTGGTAATCTCCTCGGCGTCTCCCAAGAGGTATGAGCCAACGCCACGCCAGACCTCTGACTCCGGCGCTGCCTGATTGAGTCTCGCCTGGTCGTAAACTCCCCGTTAGTGGCATCACTCCACTCGACCGCTTGCACGTCGCCTTATGCACGGCCTCAAAAAAAAAAAAGTGGCGAGGCAATAAAATCGGAAAACAGGCGGGTAGTGTACAGAACATAACGAGAAGAAGAGGGGAATAAAGAGAGGAAACGCAATAGAAAAGAGAGGTAGGCGAATGCAGACGACCGAAGCAACACCGTGTAATCCGAAGACGTGCGAAATGGGGACGGGGGGTCGTACGAGTGAGAGGGTCGCACCTCTCCGGCCACTGCAACAACGATGTCTCAGTGCAACATAGCCTCCCCAAATCTTATCCTCCCTCTCCCGACCTTTCCTAACCCCTCTCCTTTCCTCTCCCCCTCCTCCCTTTCTACCTTCCCCTCCTCATCTCCTCCTCTTCCCTTTCTACCCTTCCCCCCTCTTCCCTCTTTCCCCCCCAAACTCCTCTTCCCTCCCTCCCCTCCCCCTCTCTTCCCACCTTCCCATCCCCACCGCTCCCCTCCTTCCCCACCGCTCCCCTCCTTCCCCACCCCTCCCCTCCTTCCCCACCCCTTTCCAAACCCGCTACATAAAGCGAGTAAAGCAACGCTCTGGAGCACCTCTCGAATCGCGCGCCACTCGCTGCCTAATTCAATCGCGGGCCAACCTCCTCGAGATGCATCTGGGTCACAAAGGCCCTCTTTATGCGCCGGGGAGATTGCCTAGTAACTTTTGACAGCTGATAGGCCGCGGAGAGAGCTTCGTTAAGAGACGCCGAGCGATAG
>NC_051400.1:3382533-3382660 GCF_015228065.2 Penaeus monodon
AGGCTTCCCTCCTTAAAATTCCCGCACGGACAACTTGACAAGGGCCAGTTTCTTCCCAGCGATCGCTTGACAACCGCCGGGAAGAAACTGGCCCTTGTCAAGCCTGGGAGCTCGTGGGGTCCGTCGG
>NC_051400.1:3382703-3382809 GCF_015228065.2 Penaeus monodon
AAAGGGTAAGAAAGGGTAAGAAAAGGTACATGGGAAGAGCGAGAGAATATGTAGGTGGAGAACAGGTAGGCAGATAGGGTGACATGCGTAGACAGATAAGCGTATG
>NC_051400.1:3383082-3383779 GCF_015228065.2 Penaeus monodon
CGCCCCTCTTGCCGTCTAACGCAGATTGACGTGCGTGGAGACCCGCTCGTCAACGCACGCACGAATGCCAACCCGACATGACGGCGGCGCGGGGGCTCGGTGCCTTGCAAGCCTCTCCAAGGAATCAACGAGAATAAAAACCGAAAACGGGGCGACTGAGAGAGAACAGATCAGACGTGAATAAACAGGACGATACCGGTTCGACTGATCCAAAAAAATCAGACCCTTTAAATCACTATAGAACGTACATTTCAAGATCAAATAGAGCAAAATACAATAATCCTCTTGGCAAAAAAGAAGCAAGAAATCACAAGTATGAATAATTTTAATAAATAAATAACAAAAACATGAGCGCTTAAACACCAATTCCTGCTTCCTGATTCAATTTGTTGCGGAACTGCCAGTCATAATTTATAATGTATCGCTCGTAAGAGGAACACAGATGATCGTAATAATATCGGTCGAAATGATAAACCAATAATACCCACAATAATGTTAAAAAACAACAGTAATGACTTGATAATTATGTTCATATTAACAAAGCAATAATAACACAGACAATTCCGTAATAACAACATACTTTAATCGTTAACAACGCTGACATCATTAACGACGCCTCAAAACCAACAACGAATTCACAAAGGAAAATCCTCCTCCTCCAAGCGCCCGGCCGCCGCTCCGGGCCAGGCAAGACCCG
>NC_051400.1:3383815-3384046 GCF_015228065.2 Penaeus monodon
AAGTGTGGGCGGGCCGGTGAAGTGTGGGCGGGCCGGCGAAGTGTGGGCGGGCCGGCGAAGTGTGGGCGGGCCGGCGAAGTGTGGGCGGGCCGGCGAAGTGTGGGCGGGCCGGCGAAGTGTGGGCGGGCCGGCGAAGTGTGGGCGGGCCGGCGAAGTGTGGGCGGGCCGACGAAGTGTGGGCGGGCCGACGGCTCGGGCGGCGAGAGCGCTCCCCCGGCCCCGCTTCCCCGA
>NC_051400.1:3384069-3384279 GCF_015228065.2 Penaeus monodon
TTTGTAGCACGGGCCGAGACGGAGCTGAACTTTGCGATCCAAAAGCGGCGCATTCCGACGCCATTAATCAATCTCGCTCCAAAGTCTGTTGTTTCTCTCTGGACTCCGTGCGGCGGAAAGTTCGGATGATTTAAAATTCATCGTGCCATTCCACTGACTTTTCCATCAAACAAATCACATTCACCACAAGATGATTATTAATGAAGAAAG
>NC_051400.1:3384578-3384900 GCF_015228065.2 Penaeus monodon
GTAATTAACTCCCTCAATCCGAAACACCTCCTCAGCGACAGGCAAGCAGAGCAGATACGCCAAGATACGCTCCCCACCCCTACCTTCCCCCCCCCAACACCCGACTACCCAACCGCAGGCCCCTTCCCCCGCCCACCGACCCAGGCTCCAAGATGACACGGCGTCTTAAATACGCTACAAAAGCCTCTCGGGTCTAATCCGAATTTATGCCGCGCTTTATGAGTCCAGCGCCTTTCCTCAAGGCCGACGTCTGTAAAAAAAAAAGTTGGAAGCTTAGACCTACATGTTTTTCCTCTTGTTTTCTTTACGGTGTGATGCGTGA
>NC_051400.1:3385110-3385516 GCF_015228065.2 Penaeus monodon
GCCACCAGGTAAGAGCACCATCACGGCGGCAGTGACACAGCCGGTCTTTTCACTGCGCGGCACCAAATATTGCCGAGTCATTAGCCGAAGCCTCTCTTAGTGGCACTTGACAATGCCTCGCCCCTGGCACTATCAATAGCTTCTTGAAGTGTGGCCACAATACACCTCTTCCTGCGACCCTTGCACTCTTTGACACAGCTTACCGCGAAGTATGAAGTAGCAGAGCCTCCAGAATCGCACTTAGAAAGAGGCACTCGCGGATACTCGCTGGCGCTGGATCTAAGCAACTCGCTAGCACTGAATCAGAGCAACTCACTGGTACCGGATCTGGGCAACACCTGACACTATACCTGGGCAACATGTTGGCACTGACTCGGAAATATCACTAAACATGAGACTATATATT
>NC_051400.1:3385556-3385687 GCF_015228065.2 Penaeus monodon
ACTCGCTGCACTAACTTAAGGCTATTTGCTTCTTCCGAAAAGCCTTGGACCGGATTTGTCAAGGTCGAACCCCATCGCCGACGAGGCAAGGTCACGACCCAAATGACCTATAATGGCATGGCGGTAACGAG
>NC_051400.1:3385960-3386193 GCF_015228065.2 Penaeus monodon
ACCGGAAAAGAGACTAAAGGAAACCCTATGATGCTGACCGCTTCCCAAGGCACCCATCTGTTCGCAGCATCCACACGGACAGGACGCGCATCCGCCCCTCCCTGGAAATTATCTCCCGGAGTCCAAGACTTTAAACTGCAGACAGATAATTAGATTTGACAAAGAAAATCCCGGAGTCACTCAGACAATGGGACACTCAAACTGGCCTTTCTCTCGCTCGAATCTTCACGGAC
>NC_051400.1:3386265-3387127 GCF_015228065.2 Penaeus monodon
TCTGTCAAGTTATTATGTTTGCGACGATTTTCCCTCGGCTTCGCGTCTCCAACACGCGTCTTAGAGGATATACGTCTCAGAGTGTCTTTCTTTTTTCAGTGCTTCGGTTCACGCCGCTTCTAATCTCCAGTCGACCTTACGCTCTCCAAAAGACATTCCTTTAAAAATGTAACTCTCTTTGGATTCGTCCCAGATACACAGTGCTCTCCCCCAATCCACACCCCAATCAGGCACACCTCCCCCTCCCCTTCTCCCCCTTATCCTACCCCCTTACCCACCTTATCCCACTTCCCCACCACACCCTACCTCCCCCTCCACCTCCCCCTACTCCCCCACCTCCCCCTCCCTCCCTTCCCGAAGCCCCCCCAAACTTACCCTCGGCCGCGAAAACGTCCATCATCGACACCCCTACCCTCGTCTGCCGCGAAATGAGGGTGCCAACTACCGACCGCTTCCGGGATTCGTTTGTAGAGAAAACAAGCGCCTGCGTGCGTGCCAACCCGACCCTGTTTACTTACGGCCTGCCTCATCCTACCCTATTTCCTACCCTTCATTTCAGCCAGAGAGACAGTCTCGTCGGTATACATGTATCCGTCTGCCAGTCCATCCGTCAGCCGAATCTGCCTGTCTCAATAAAACAAGCGTGAGTATCTCTGCTTTCGTGCATTCATAAAACAGCGTCACTCAAGCCCGGGATGTTTGCACACGCTACAGCACGCCAACCCTAATTTCCATTATTCTTCATGAAATAAACGGGTAAAAAAATTGCGTCTGGGAAGCTACTGTCAGCCGGGCGAGACACGTGGCAGATCCACTCCTGAAAACTAACAAACAACGTGTGCCTTTGCCTGCGTCTTCCCTT
>NC_051400.1:3387340-3387614 GCF_015228065.2 Penaeus monodon
CCAACACCTTCCCACCCAACTCTTTTCTCCGACCGCAATCGTGGTGACGTTTGGCTTCAAACTATCAAGCGCTCAGGTATCAACAAACTGTATCGTGGGAGGCGGAGGTTGTTTTCCAATGCAAATATACAGTCTTTTGAAGTAGGATATGCGCGTCTAAAAATACTCCCTTGAAAATAAACAGCAATAAATATTTACGCCAGCGGAGAATATGTACTGTGTGTCAGCGGCGAATATGAGCTGTGCTTGATTATATACTTTCGTGAATAAAGGC
>NC_051400.1:3388196-3388416 GCF_015228065.2 Penaeus monodon
TAAGAATGAGCAATAAGAAACATAAGTAATTCAATAAAACGAAAGGCACGGACGCGGCCTCGGCATCTCCCGCATCTGCAACGCCTTGAGGATCAGATGACGCCAAGGAAAAGGAAATTCCTGTTTCCTCGCCCAAAGTCGATCGTATCTTTCAAAAGGTGAATTTGCTGCACCATTCACGACTTTATTTACCTCATCCATTCATACTTCTATGTATCAC
>NC_051400.1:3388936-3389015 GCF_015228065.2 Penaeus monodon
CTGAGGTCGCAGAGGACTAGGATTCCCAACCGCAACTCCCAGACACGCTACTCCCCCCACGTTCAACAAATACCTTGAT
>NC_051400.1:3389047-3389789 GCF_015228065.2 Penaeus monodon
TCAAGTTAAACCAAATAAGCATACGGATAAATAAACAACAGAAGACCCAGGAAGTGGAGGAGTAGCCCTCCTTAAGGGAACTCCTCCTCAAGCAAGCCTCTTACAACACCAATTCTCTTTACGGCGGGAGGCTTCACACAGCTGGCGCCCGTCACAAATCCTTTAATGCGAAAGGAAGGGAACTGGCACCGGAGTCTCTCTCTCACGCGTATGCCTTTCTTGTCCTCACTCCGGAATTTAGACGTCCCTCAGTATCCCACATGTTCCTACAGTATCCCACAGTATCCTACAGAATCCTACATTTTCTCACAGTATCCTTCAGTATCTGAGTATCCTTCAGTATCCCACAGTATCTTTCAGTATCTCACAGTATCCTATATTATCCGACAGTATCCTACAGTATCTCATAGTACCCCACAGCATACTACAGTATCCTAGAATATCCGACAGTATCCTCACAGAATCCTACCGTGTCCTGCTTTCGAGACCTTCTCCGACGCTTCCTCTCAGCCTCCACATTCAGAGTAAATGCCAATTGTTCGTCGACTCCCCCTCCCCCCCACCCCCCTCGTGGTATTGGCGATTTCTCTGTCCTTCTCCCAACGGCGTGAAAGTCTTCCGTGTTAAGCAGACCTCTCTTCCAAAGGCACTAAATATACTTTACTGAAATAGGCTCTAAACACTCTTGTACGAAAAAACAAATATACATCAGCACCCGTCCATGCCTAAAGAGCGAGCAAGA
>NC_051400.1:3389825-3390088 GCF_015228065.2 Penaeus monodon
CCTTAAAGCAGACGATCTGTCATCCTCAGCGCGCCAGTCGTAAACAAAAAATTTGAGATTTCTTTTCCACTTTTTGGTTCCGCTTTTATTCTGATGTCTCCTCCCCCCCCCCCTGGCCTTTACGACGCTCGGGAGTCAATAAACCCGAAACAAAAACATCGTAAACCAAATTTCGGAGTCCTCAAATTTGCCGAGAGAGAGGGAAAAAAATGAGGGTCCACTGACACAAAGCTTTCGCGAAGAAACAAACTTGCACAAACACG
>NC_051400.1:3390135-3390324 GCF_015228065.2 Penaeus monodon
CAGCCCGGTGCATTCAGCCTCATGACGCGGCTCCCTCATTAAAATTCCGGCCCGCCAAACTTTTGTCCCACAATTATACAACTCTCATGGAACCTTGGAGACGTGAACCGGCTCTTCAAGCCTTCGTGTAGCTTTCGAGAAGGGTTTCTCATTATTTTCTTTTTCGTCCTCTTCTTGCGAGCGCTCTCC
>NC_051400.1:3390474-3390640 GCF_015228065.2 Penaeus monodon
TCACTCTAAGGATCACGCTTCTTAAAGATTCAACCCTAAAAACTCGCGTCACTCGCAAAACAAGAGCGTCTGCCGTCCCCCCAATGTCACTATAGCCACGCGACCCCCCCCCCCCCGCACAAACACACGTGAGGCCACGGGCGTAAATACGGTATAATATAACTGC
>NC_051400.1:3390844-3391069 GCF_015228065.2 Penaeus monodon
AACCATCACCACCACCTCCTTCGATCCCCCAAGGATAGCGCTTCCCCCTTAAACCAGCACGCCTCGTTACACCGGCCACCTACTCTCGCTGATGTTCCGCAATGGCAAGAGCTTTTCTGTTGCCAGTCGCCGATCTAAAAAGGTCGACGTCTCATCATCTCGTTAAAACACACGCGCTTACGCATATGCAAACAGACGAACAAACCGGTAAATACGCCTTTGACA
>NC_051400.1:3391372-3391613 GCF_015228065.2 Penaeus monodon
TCAAGCAAAAGAGAGTAGGAGGGAGAGACAAACGGATCCCAGAGAGCGAGAGCTGAAGAGCGCAGAGGTCTGTCGGAGGACACTCTTCCCGCACGCCTCATCCCCCAACTCTGTCACCACCCCCACCCGTCACCAGCGTCTCTGCCCTCACACCCCCACCTGGCGCCCCCCCCCCTCCCCCCTTCCCCGGGGCTGGAGGGCGAGTGTAACCTTGGGGACGGCTGGCTTGGTGGTTGTGAAG
>NC_051400.1:3391743-3391897 GCF_015228065.2 Penaeus monodon
AACCCTTCGTCGGCACCAAAAGGCGTCCAAGCTCCGCAGGGAAACGGAAGGAGAGGACAGAAAGCGCCGAGCGGAGAGGAAAATTCCGACAAAATAAGGAAGAACTGGAGCCTGTTCGCTCGGCAGCGCGAGTCCCATCCTGCACCCGGCACCC
>NC_051400.1:3392057-3392139 GCF_015228065.2 Penaeus monodon
AATCTCTTCGATTTCCCTCCTCCTCTCTCTCTCCTTTCCCTCCTCCTCTCTCTCTCCTTCCCTTCACCCCCTCTCTCTCTCT
>NC_051400.1:3392308-3392493 GCF_015228065.2 Penaeus monodon
GTGTCGCACTACAGGCTCTCCCCTCGTAACGTTTGCGGCAGCAGCGAAAAGCCGCTGCTTCTTTCACTCGCCAGGCATTCTCGTATTCTTTTACACTCGCCCGACATTTCCCTCGCTCAGCCATTCTCTGCTAATTCGTATTTGTTTAAACATATTTCTTGATCACTCGCTCTTTATCAGTTGCG
>NC_051400.1:3393025-3393308 GCF_015228065.2 Penaeus monodon
TGCTCTTTTTTTCTTCCTTTTTTCTGCACGTAATCCCAAGAAAACTGCCTATGTACCAGGGTAAGGAAATAATTAATACAATAAATAGACGAACCAAATAGAAGGTAAAACTTATCCATTTTCTATCGTTATATTGTGACGAAAAGAAGTAACTATAAAAAAAGAACAACGGGGATGGCAAAAGAGTTGGAGAAAGGGACGGGCAGGAGGTAGATGGAAAAGATTAGCTTAAGATAGCCCGGCCGATGCGAGATAAGAGAATGATCAACTGCCTTGGCACCAC
>NC_051400.1:3393575-3393726 GCF_015228065.2 Penaeus monodon
TGTTTCCCCTCGAGCCGCCATTTGTCACGCAAACCCATCAACGCATCACCAAACCCAAAATATAAACAAGGGGAGAGAAACTCTTCCCCTCACTGCGAATTTCCGGTTCTCTCTCTCTCCTCAAACATGATGTTGTGGGCGCCTCTTAAAT
>NC_051400.1:3393780-3394881 GCF_015228065.2 Penaeus monodon
ATCATCATCCTCTTCTTCGCTTCCAACGACTTCCCATCCTAACGTGACTGGCACTCCTGGCACCCTATCGCCTTCGCCCTCCTACGTGCCTAGGCGCCTGTCCTACCTATAACGGTGATACCCGATACAGCGGTGGTTATTGTAGTACTCTGGACGCCAACGTTCCCAGAAAGTGCCAATGGCGATGGCAATAATTATCATACTACAACGAGACCCTCAGTAACAGTGACAATAGCAGTGATTATTACAGCACATCTCTACCCAGCAATCACAAAAAACAGTAATAGTGACAAATGTAGTGATTATTACAGTACCCCGCTTCTTAGTACTCACACAAACAGTAACAGTGAATATAGCAGTGACCACAGTAGTCCTCCGCTCCCCAATTCTCACAAAAAGTGCTAGTAACGATGGCCGTGATTCTGGTACTACTCCGAAATCCTAGCACTCTGGGAAACAGTGCCGGCGACGATAGCAGTGACCCTGTTGCTATTTGAAAACACGAGGATGAGAATGTGCACTGACCCGAGACCTCTCTACCGCGCCGCTTGTGCCGCTGCGTGCGGGGGAGCCATCACAACGGCTCCTCGTAACAAATGACGCAACCGGAGCCTGTCTTCCCCCAACAATCAGTCTTTATCCGAGCTGCGTCAGGCTATCCACTTTTGTGATGCTGCATGCATTTTTCTCCGGATGGTCGCATCATTCTCCGTTATCGAAGGACGGCCATATATATATTTCCATTTGGTTTGCGCCCTGCCATCTATTTCCAGCCTGTTATCGCTTTCTTCTTCGCCCGCCGCCAACTTTCATTCGGTTTCCTCAATCGGTCATCACTTAAACCTATCCATCTCTTTTTCCATCTCTCTTTTATCACCTTTTTCCTTCATTTAGTCTCCCTTAGTTTTCGCCCTGACGCAACCCGTCCCCATTTCAACATATCTCTACCCACACTTCCTTCCTCCCTTCCTTTCCACTTCTCTACCTCTCCTCTATCTTCCTCCTATCTTTCTGTCTTATCTTCCCCCAACCTCAACCTCTCCTAACCCTGACCCACACTCTCCCTTAACTTGGCCCATCCCGCCAAAAATCGCTGACCTC
>NC_051400.1:3394960-3395090 GCF_015228065.2 Penaeus monodon
CACGCCCCTCCCACCACCCGGCCAGCCTCGCTCCACCCATCCCCTCCCCATAAGTAAGAAGCGTCATAAAGTTGTCATGTTCTTCCCCGGCTTCGAGTGTCGACGTAAGTGCCACCGCAGGCATGCCACG
>NC_051400.1:3395216-3395648 GCF_015228065.2 Penaeus monodon
GATTCCAATGCCCGATCGCCCTCCTCTCTTTATTGTCGAAATACTCTTAATCACATTCATTGTGTGCGAAAAATATACGAAAGATAGAATAAAAACACAAACCTACGAAAAAAAAAAACAACTAAATGTAACTCTCTTTTTTTCTCTCTCTTAAAATTCTAGAAACGAACAAACGAAATCAGCTGAGCGTCCGAGTGTCCAACACAAACGCAACGAACAACAACAGCTGCAATTTTCTCTTATCAGATTCCATTTTCTTCCCTCTTTCTCTCACTGTTACCGGAAATCAGCGCAAATCTGCCCAGGACCGTCTTCCTTGGTGCGCTTCCCCGGCACAAGCTCTCAAGGTCACCCTGAGGTTTGCCTTCACCCACAACCTGTCAACCCTAATACTAGGGTTACCTAACTTATACTTAAAATGAGAGAGGAAGC
>NC_051400.1:3395929-3396476 GCF_015228065.2 Penaeus monodon
CGCGGCGACAACTCCATAAAGCACGGTTTAAAAATGAGCAGCCGAAACGTTCCTTGCGAATCCTCCGGCCTTTGCAAACTGCACGATTCGCGGGATTGGATTGCACTGTACTTTATGCTTTCCCGTTACGCCTCGCCTCGCCAATGGGGTTTTATGTCCAGGAGGCGACAAAGAATGCGATTTCTGGCGGCCCAGAATGTGCACAACACCGACAGGTTTATTATAAAAGGATCATTCAGCAGTGCATATTATAGAATCCCCCTTGGTGCATGTAAAAACGCATACCCTTTATCCCAATAAAGAAAATGCATACCCATAAAAAAGCTCATCAGACATTCACGCAACTCACGCTCACACTCTGTCATTCTAAATATCTTTCACACTATCGCGCCTAACCTCCACTCTGCACACTTATCACATTACGCCTAGTTCATCATCCATTAGCTTCTATTTTCTCATTCACGCAACTTCTCTGATCTAAATTCTCCTCCATCAATTCTGTAATCTTCTCTCTTTCGCCGAACCTCATTTTTTCTTGTTCTGCGAT
>NC_051400.1:3396849-3397553 GCF_015228065.2 Penaeus monodon
GGCCGCTTCGCACACCCTCACCTCCACCTACACTAGCGGGTCTTCTGTGTGCTTGTGAGCGTGTCTTTGTTCCCGACCTTAATGCTTGAAGCCAGTTCTTCATAAGCTTCCCGGAGACTATGACCGTCCCCTCTCTTCTCTCTTTTCTCTTTATCCAGATATCAATTCAATCCTTCTTTTTCACTTTCGTATATTCACGTATACTGTGTCCTGGCCTTCTTTTCTTGCACTTTTTTTTTTACAAACACAGAGAACTTCATTTATTCATACTGAGGCTCATACCCACACTTACACTGCCGTACCCTTTCCTGGTCCACATTTTCTCTTCGTTATTACACTGATCTTTTCTCACTCCCCCGTTCCTTCTCTCCTTAGAACCTACTCATCAAAGGCTTGTAAACTTATTACCGGTTTCTTAACCTTCACAAGACCTTCAACTATTCACCTTAGCTCATCCCTTCACTTCTTTTCACTACTCTGTCCCCACACCGCACCCCAGTAAACAGCGAGACACACTAACACACACTCGCTCACACTCACAAAAATACCTATACAGTCCCACGGCGGTCCCTCTACTGTGCTGGTTGCCCAGCGCCGTCCTTTAAGGTCGGTGAAGCCATAAGTCAAGCCGGGAAAACAGCCCGTGTTTACGTGCATTCCCGCTTCCGGTCCCTCGCCACCTCTTGACCCACCAAACAACCTTT
>NC_051400.1:3397587-3397722 GCF_015228065.2 Penaeus monodon
AAGTCCCTTCCTTTTGTGTTCACTTCCCGTTTACAAAAACATGTGTGCGTACACTGCACTGTCACGCAAGGAGGGAGACACGGGTACGCGTACACGCACGCACACACAAAAACACAAAGACAAAGACAAAGACAA
>NC_051400.1:3397911-3398208 GCF_015228065.2 Penaeus monodon
CGATCTTCCTAATTCACAAGTTTTCACACACGTCCGTTAACGATCCCCGCCTCGCCCATTAAAGAGGTTATTTAATGCCGCCTTCAAGAAAAGAGAGGGGGGGGGGGCTCGACGCACAACCTCCCACGAGACGCGTTTGTGGTGTAATATAAACACCTGCGCACAGAACCACCACAAAAATGCAATAAATACCTGAAGATCAGCACGTTAGATCATATGGCACGGGAGGAAACTGAACACTGATGCAGCTACCATATTCCAAGTCCTTGCAGATGAACTTAAAAATTTCCTGTCATT
>NC_051400.1:3399072-3399211 GCF_015228065.2 Penaeus monodon
GGACCCGCGGCCACATCCCTTCCACGAAGGCGGAAGCCAAAGCCACTTTACCTCAACCGCTAAAATGCAGATCCCTCACTGCCTCGTCTCGTCAATTACCTGCAACAGAGAAGAAGAAAAAATGGTAAAATTACGTTCC
>NC_051400.1:3399234-3400005 GCF_015228065.2 Penaeus monodon
TCTGAAAATCAGTGTCTTTAATATCAATCGACATTATTCTGCTCTCTTTTATCGATCCACCAAATGCTCCTGACGTCCTTATTACATACATTCTGTTAGTCCCATTCGCCTTCAATTCAGTGAATATCAAACACCTAAGGCCATCATTCACAAACTCGGTCACTCTTAGCAGCTCTTTTTCTTGGCTTCATTAGGAACATGTGAAAACACTGCTGTTCGAACTTTCCGCAGAGTTTCAACACAACCTTCTTCTTTTTTTTTAGCCCAAGAAACACGCCAAAAAAATAGGTCAGAATTCCCGCTCCCATTTGCGGGGCACAAAGACGTTTCCTTATTTGCCTCCCTTATATATCCCTTCTTTACTACAAGCTTTTCCGCAGAGTTATTGATTTTTTTTCTCTATAACGAAGTATAAAAGAATAAGGGCGCTTATCTACCTCCCCTCGTCTTATCTACCTTCTCTTATTTATTTCTATCGTGCCTCATCTTAACTATCTTCTCTTGTCTACCTTCCCGCGTCTTATAAAGCTCCCCTCACTTCATATATCTTCCCTTATCTTATCTGCCTTCCCTATCTTATCTACCTTTCCTCATCTTCTCAACCTCCCTCATCTTATCTACCTTCCTTCCTTCTACCTCTTGTTTATTTCCACCTTCTCTCATCTGAACTATCTTCTCTTGTCTAATCTACCTCCCCTCATCTTACCTACCTATCTTTATTGATCTACTTCCCCTCTACTTCCGGCTGTCCTCTCCATCCCCCGTGTTTTC
>NC_051400.1:3400028-3401264 GCF_015228065.2 Penaeus monodon
GGTCGCCCATCATCACGCCCTTCCTTGTCCTCTCCTCTCCCCTCTGTGACCTATCTTTCGCATGACGCCCTGTTCCTCAGAGGACGTCTAGTGGCTTCGTACGCCCATGTGAGCTCTTTATTTCATAAGCCATAGAGCTCTCTTTTTTAAGCCACACAGCTCTCATTTTTAAGATTTTTTTTACCCACAGAGATATTCTTTCAGCCTAAGAGCTTTTATTTAGCCACAATGCTCTTTTTTGAAGCAGCAAAACTCTTTTTTAAGCGAAAGAGGCATTCCTTTGCCTGACTCTCCCAGACGTGGCCACCAAGCAAGCCTCATCGAGCTGCTTCTTCACCGGCGTGGCCATAACTGTCCCTTCGAGTTTACCGTCTCGCAAGATGGATGGCAGTCATGGCCATGCATCTTGCTACTGGCTAAACGGCTTCTTTACTCCTTTTAAACCCTGATTCAGCCTCGCCATAATCCGGCCATTCTCTCAAACAGCAGATCCCGCTCTCACTCCATCTTTAAAATACCTTTACGCATAAGTCTGGTAATCTCTCATTAACGCCATCAAGCTGCAGATCCAGAGATTCAATAATCTTTAGCTTTTTTCTTCCTTCCATTTTTTTTCTCTTCGGTTCGCTTTCCATTTCATTATTATTTTCGCATCAATTCACTTTTCGTTTTTTCCCATTTTATCTCCCTCTAAGCATCTCCCTTTCCCCATGTACTTCCCCTTTCCCTCTACGCCTCTTCTCGCCCCTATCTCAATTGCTGTTCTTCTCTTCACCCATTCTCCATGCCCCTGTTCCTTCTTCACCCAACCCACCACCATTTCCATTTTCTTCATCATCTCCCTGTTCCCCTTTCCCTTCTCCACCCATCCCTAATTCCCCATTCAACCATATCCCTTTCCTTCACCCTTCCCCTATTCCCCCATTTCCTTCTCCTTAACCCTCTCCCTCTTCCCTCCCCCTTGCGCATCCGACCAATTTCCCATTTCTTAGCCCTCTCCCTCTTCCTCATTCCCCCTCTCCTCCCTCCCTCTTTTCTCCTTCCCCTTCCGCCCATCCCCCCACGGCCGCCACCGACATTTCTCGCATATTCGGAGGATGAAGGCGATGGCTCTGGCGAGAAGCGACGTCCGTTACATATTCAATGCGCAGAGTCTGTCTCGCAGGTGTTTCGGCGAGGCTAGGTCCCCTCCTTCCGAGGATATCGGGCTTATATCATTCCTTCCTTTCCATTTAA
>NC_051400.1:3401552-3401733 GCF_015228065.2 Penaeus monodon
ACCTCAGTTTCCACCCATTTCGCTCACAGCTACGCAAGGCGGCCTCATCCCACTTGGTCTTGTAAATTATCAATGTCATTTTTTAAGATCGAGATGATAAGTTTGCACTGACAGGGCGTAAATCACGGAGGGTGTGTCCGAAGCAATCGACTCTATAATGAAGGATCAACTTGCTAAAAGG
>NC_051400.1:3401998-3402250 GCF_015228065.2 Penaeus monodon
CGTACAGTTGTCTCGAGACGTGCAAAAGAAGCGTAAATACCTATGAATAAAACGGAAATTTGTACCGTACAGACATCCGGGAGTGGGGAGTATGGCCGCCAGTCGTCATAATGGAGAGCAATATTATATAAAAAGAACGATTACGAGATCACCGGCGTACAGTATGTAAATATTTATTATTATCATTATGATCAAACCACACACGTTAATTTTTTGAAAATTAACATGCCGGTGTAATAACCAATTCATATT
>NC_051400.1:3402272-3402540 GCF_015228065.2 Penaeus monodon
AAAATCATGTCAAGAAACCAAACAAACGGCAATGCAAAACATCCGCCTGATAGCATTCTCCAGTCCATAATGTCCTCCTCGATTTAAGTATCAGAGGGCGTGACCGGAGGGCGTGACCGGAGGGCGTGGCCGGCGAACGTGCCCTCGACACGGCAGCCTCAACCCATCATTTGCATTCGGCCGGCTGTCAGAATCTTAGAACCTTCCCCTCCTGACCCCTGCTGGAAGCCCAACAGCGGCAGCAGCGTAAAAAAAAGAGAGAGAGCGG
>NC_051400.1:3402600-3402674 GCF_015228065.2 Penaeus monodon
CACAGGATAAGAAGCTTGGTCCCTTCATCAGCCCAAGTAGAAAAGATTGCTTGTATGTACGTGAAAAAAATAGG
>NC_051400.1:3403543-3403761 GCF_015228065.2 Penaeus monodon
TAACTCCTTCCCAGAACAGCAAGACACCCCACACCTACACCCCTCCCCTACCCCCCCCTCTTTACACCCCGGCCGGCGCTCGCCCTCAAGAGCCGGGTAACACGAGATCCCTTTAGCTCCTCCTCCACTCGAGTCTCTGCTGTTGCTCGTCTCGAACTCCCATTTTTGTATCGAAAAAAAAGTGAGAAAGAAAAAACGATAATCACTCAATTTCGAGT
>NC_051400.1:3403973-3404289 GCF_015228065.2 Penaeus monodon
AAATTTTATTTTCATACGTACGGGCTTCTAGCCGTGCAGATAAGCTCAAAAATACACTTTCCAACTTCATTCATTATGCTTCCCTTGGCTCCTTAGGGCGAGCAAACTCAGTCAATAAGCGCCCACTCCCCCGCCCCCCGCCGCTTCTCCGTCCGTCCGTCCTTCCACGAGAGGATTCCCTCTCCTCTATCCCCCCTCCCCCTCTATCTCAGGTCCCCTCAATGATCCTCAGCAATAACTTCCCTCTTCCAACCTTCTTTCCCCCCTCACATTTCCCTAAACAACAAATCATCCCTGAGGTCCCTGTCCCGCCTTT
>NC_051400.1:3404346-3404626 GCF_015228065.2 Penaeus monodon
GCGAGCCGGTAGCGCCGCCCGCCCCGACCGACTAAAGATGAGTGCCCGTAATGCTGGAACATCACAGACTAAAAATAGAACGCCCGAACGAGGATTTCTCTGCAAGAATCGGCCGCGTCTCGTCGGGGATCGTCCTCCTTCGCTGAACGATCATTTCGAGACGCGAAGGGTGATTAAGCTGACGACGAGGAGGCACGGACGCTTCGCCACGTGTCGATGGGCCCGACCCGCGGCACCTTCGACGGAGTAGATCGTCCCAGACCAGGTCGTCCTTCCGTAT
>NC_051400.1:3404665-3405261 GCF_015228065.2 Penaeus monodon
CTAACGAATGGAGATAGTTTCATAGTAAATGAACAAGAAAAAGGACAAATATCTTCCAATGGTACATACTTCACGAACGTACAGATTCCCAAGGACAAGAACAAGAAAGAAGAAATAATTATCTTCCAACAAAACACACACAAAAAATAAACGCATAAAGATATTTTCACAGGACAAGAACAGGGAAGAACACGAACAAAAGTTCCTTCAGCCATAAACACCATGCGTCAGCAAATTGCCTCTTCAGAGAGGATATCCGAAAATGTTTAAGACTAGGATTTTCGAAGCAAAGCCGAGAAAAGAGACCGGCTGACCTCCAATACTAAACCATAGAAGAAAGTGCTTATAACAGCGAAAATAACTTTGAAAATATAGCACGTAAATTTCCCTGTAAAAAACTAATCCACTGTATCTAACTTGTTCCCTCGATCTCCAACTTCCCGCCTCCCCATTCTTGCCTCCGCGAAAGAGAATGCTCGAAATTTAACTGTTTAAACAGGCTCAGATTCCCGACGGATCATCTGCAACAACAGGCGAGTTATCGGACCCCGTCTCTTTGCAACTCGCACCGAGAGGATGGACGCACTTGGAAACCT
>NC_051400.1:3405410-3405912 GCF_015228065.2 Penaeus monodon
TCATTTTCTGAAGCAAATTACTGTTAAATGACCTCCCCCCCCCCTCTTGTTCCACCACCCCTTCCCTTCCCAACATCCATAACGTCGAGTATAAATCAAGCAAACCGCGACTGTAAACAAGGTGAAAAGAACAAATAACAAAAAAAGAAGAGGAAAAAGGCAGCAACAGCAATAAAACGAACAAAGCGGGACCAACAACTGCAACAAAGCGGCGCGGTTACCTTGAAGAACTAAGCAAAAATCTAGAGAGAGTGCAAGCGCATCGCATCCTTTGCCAGCCCTTCCTCGGAGACTGCGGTGCAACATTTTCAATAAGGTACATTTTCATATATATGAGTTGTTGCTTTTTTTCGTGTTTCTTTCATGGTAATGGGCTGATGGGGAATCTAGATCGATATGACATCAACGCGGTGAGAAGGACGTTCATTCATCGGAAATTGTAGTTTGATTTCGCTCTTGCTTAACTTATCAGTTCCTTTCAGGGGGAGAAGTGGTTGTGGAA
>NC_051400.1:3406450-3406941 GCF_015228065.2 Penaeus monodon
ACCTGTATTTCAGCCGTTGAATGCGTGAGGGTTTTCATGATTTACCGAAAACTGCTCGAAACTTCCTTCCCAGCACGAAAGCAGACAAGCTTTAACGAGGCGAATGTGCGTCATAACCGTTAAATTTGAAATATCGCTGACCCCTAAGCTCTTTCTCTCACAATTCCCGCGAGTTTGTTTTTTTTTCTTTTCCCGGGGACATTAATAAGAAGATTTGGGAGCAAAAATGGAACACTCGCAGATGTTGGGCGTCCGAAACGCTCTCTTCTTTGATCGTCTCGCGCTCACTTAATGAGTTCTTATCATCCTCATTAAGTTGGGTTTGTTACCGCCTTCGAGACCCAAGGTTTCGGGACAAAAGGTTCGGTCGGCTTCGAGAATGAACTGGAGGTCGGACGAAATGGCGCTCTAATATGGAGGCTGTTTGCGGAGGTTAACTGTGCTGACCCGAGCAAAAAACAGAGATGCGAGGCTGGAGGCGGGAGAGAAAA
>NC_051400.1:3407014-3407236 GCF_015228065.2 Penaeus monodon
GAGAAAGAGGAGGAGGGAGGGAAAGGAGGAGAAAGAGGCAGGGAGGGAGAGGAGGAGAAAGATTACGCGCAGGAGGGGGAGGGAGAGGAGGAGAAAGAAGAAGAGTAGGAAAATGAGAAGGAAAGGGTGAAAAAGAAGAGTTTCGTCTCACATTACTCATTCTACTGACCTCTTCCTCCCTCAGACCCACAGTCACCAATCTCCCTCAGCCTACCCCTCTTA
>NC_051400.1:3407293-3407655 GCF_015228065.2 Penaeus monodon
ACCCCCGCGTCCGCGAGCGCCTTGTATGCGCGCATGAAGAGGAATTCAACCCAATTATCTCGCGGGCGAATTCCATGAACCGCCGCACGCTCTCTCGGCCCCCTCACGCCCTCCTCCATGGCACCTTCCACGCCGACGACATGCCAGAGCCGCCCAACCTCCTTGCTATTACCACCAACCCCTAACCCCTTTGCCCCCTTTATCCCCCACCCCCCACCTCCCCCAGTCTTTCCCTAAACGACAGACTCTTCCCACTGAAAATTCATGACGGAGAAGCGGCAGGCGACGCGTACAAATACGCTGACGATCCCTGCGGTGCTCCCAGACCCATATCACGCCCACATCGACTCCCGGCAGCGCCA
>NC_051400.1:3407710-3408686 GCF_015228065.2 Penaeus monodon
TACACGAGATACGAAGATTCCGATACCGGTTGCATTACACGTCCCATTAATGCAAAGCCGCGATTCATGTTGCATGATCGACATAGACCTACATAAACAAAGCATGCACGCGCACATGCAGCATCACCTCTTTTAATCTCAAAAAATCACTAACCGGTATGAATTACATTCGAAAACAAGCGATGCAGTACAACAGTGACTGCATTAACCCCATCATCCCATGCGGGCGTAATCACCGCAGGGGCGTGAGCACCAAACACGCCCTAAACCTGTAACAGCGCAGGTGGGAAAAAAAGCACCAATAACACAATTATCAGCATCAGGGCCGGATATGGGATGGTTCACTGTCCTGTGTCGAAATGCGAGGGAGAGGGGACAGGAGAGAGAGGGAGAACGGGGGAGTCAAGGGGAAAATGGGGAGAAAGGGGGAGTCAAGGGGAGGAGGGGGAGTCAAGGGGAAAATGGGGAGAAAGGGGGAGAAGGGGGAGGAGGGGGAGTCAAGGGGAGGAGGGGGAGTCAAGGGGAAGAGGGGGGTAAAGGGGAGGAGGGAGAGGAAAGGGTTGGAGTACAGGGAAGAAGAGGAGATAAGGGGAAAAGGAGGAGTAAAAGAGAAGAGGGAAAGTGGAGAGGGAGAGGAAAGGAGTCAAGAGAGAAAAAAAAAAGGAAAACAGAAGGAAAGAAAGGCAGAGAAAGAAAAGGAGACGAGAAAGGAGAAGAAGCGAGAGAAGAAACGAGAAGGACCAGACCACCCGCAGTCGCTCAAGACAGAACCCGACCTTGACTCTGCAATCACGACGTATCATGATCATCACCTCCTGATTGCACAGACGCGCACGCGCCGCCTCCCCGGAATAATCGAGAACGCTGCCCGCGGGACCGCCGCTACACACTCGGCCCGAGAGCGAGGCAGCGAAACCGACCCGGACGCCGCTCGGGAGTTTTCCACTCGCGAAAATAAAAACAAAAATCCACCACC
>NC_051400.1:3408949-3409086 GCF_015228065.2 Penaeus monodon
TTAGCATGGCTTTGAAGTAGAACTGACACTTGCCACTTAACCCAAGACACTTGTATAAAGGGGGATCATGAGACTCGTGAGACTCAAAAAGGCTTGAAACACATCCAGTATGCAAGGCCTCAGTCGCTCAGTAGGAC
>NC_051400.1:3410012-3410196 GCF_015228065.2 Penaeus monodon
GGGGAGTCTGACATGTCTGCAAAACCACTGTACTGTGGTAAAGAAACTTATGGTCTAGCAAGTAACTTAATTGGAAAAGTCCACAGTGTTTGGGCCAAAGTTTGAGCTGAAAAGTTAGCGTAACCATGAAACTTTTATTTCCATTAAGTATTTTTTTTACTCTCACACCACGCTGGTCAGTTTG
>NC_051400.1:3410468-3410640 GCF_015228065.2 Penaeus monodon
TGCTCAATTATATCACACTTGCGTAAAATAATTTTCCGTTTCCGGGAATTTCAACAATACTAACGCAAACACGCGAACATAAACTAAGGAAAAACACATGAAAAGAGCAGACGGCAAAATGACCAACCACTACAACACAACCATTCCTGCTCGGCCAGATCACTCGACATCG
>NC_051400.1:3410777-3411034 GCF_015228065.2 Penaeus monodon
GCGTTCCTGGCTGCATTCGCCCCGCCCCTTCCTACCTGTGACCGCCCCTTGACGCTAGTCCCTTTTCAATCAGCACTCAGCTGGGACACGAACCCCCCGGAAGCTTAGTACATAAATTACCCCTTTGTACTGAGATTACAAAGAGGGGAGATGAGGAAGGGGGGATAGGTGTCAATCACGTAACACGCACAAGTTTACATGAATTTCCTGTATTCCATTAAGTTTATCCAATTAGCCATTTCCTGAGGAGGCGATTC
>NC_051400.1:3411070-3411297 GCF_015228065.2 Penaeus monodon
AAAAGCAGAGGCACCTAGACGGAACGAACACGTAACTAAGTAACACTATTTCCCAACACAATTCCGAATGCAGTCCTGTCACTCCCCCCCCCCCCTCGCCTCTATCCCCTCGTCCTTAACTGTCATTGGGCCACTGAGTGTGCATAAAAAGCGCGGGCAGTTGGAAGGGCCTCCGAGCAAGCATAGTCGGCGGCAGCTTCCACGCCCTCTGACTACAACAGCTGTTT
>NC_051400.1:3411432-3411514 GCF_015228065.2 Penaeus monodon
TAAAAATATACAAAGCACGCGCAACCGATGCCGTTAAATCTGCAACAGCTAATGAATAAAAACCCTCCTGCCCGCCGCGCAT
>NC_051400.1:3411640-3412172 GCF_015228065.2 Penaeus monodon
GGCGCAGCGAATAACAACACCCTCCCCTCCTCTCTCCCCCTCCCCCTACTCCACACAACCGCTACGCCCTCCCCAAGCCGCCCATCGACCCCCCGCCCCCCCCATGTGGCTGCGGCTGTTCCGAGAATCCAGAGTGCGCCAACATGACCCTACATATATCGCATTCAGTGAAATAAATGCAATGCGTAGTTATGCGCCAAATACAACAAATAAAACCGATTTGTATTAAAAAATATATAATAAATTCATTTGGTCTCAAAGGCACCGGTTTGTTCATTAAAATTCCATCAGACATCCCGCTAATTTGTAGGGTTTCCTGGCAATAAAATGCCTACTCTAATAATAGCGAAGTAATGAGTACATGACACGCACATTAATGTTACTGTGAAACAAACAACGAAATAAAAATAATGAAGAACAAAAACACGAAAAAATACAGCGAATAATGAAGTGATATTACGCCTCCCCTAATCCCCATCCCCCCAAAAAAGGAAAAAAAAAACAATAAGAATACCCCCCCCCATAAAAAAAA
>NC_051400.1:3412218-3412286 GCF_015228065.2 Penaeus monodon
AAAGAAATCCCACATCCTATACAGCATCTCAGTGGACAGAACGACCTTTGTTTCACCACCATTTCCAC
>NC_051400.1:3412570-3412696 GCF_015228065.2 Penaeus monodon
TTCTCTTTTTCTGTCAGTGTGTCCGTCACAGCCTCGTCTCGGTCAACATCTTTCTTCCTTTCAACCCTGTCCATCATTTGGGTCTGCAATCCCCCATATCTCCCATCTATTTTACGTACCTATGTC
>NC_051400.1:3412750-3413187 GCF_015228065.2 Penaeus monodon
ATCTGTATCTAATCTATCTGCGTCTTCCTTTCACCTGTCTTTTCTATCTACCCGCCTATCCCCTCTTTCGCTCTATCTATCCTCACCTTCTATGCCAACGCATCCGTATCCATGCATTTTTCTTAGGCGTCTACCCAAGTTAATCGGAATCCGAACTTAAAAGCCCACGTGCCCATGAAGAGATGAATAATCACCCACGTGTACGAATTATAATTACAAACAAATGTTGTAATTAACACTGGCGCAATTATCATTTCACGGGAACGCAATTCTAACTTCGCCGCCAAATAAAACAATAATATTGCAGCCATCCGCAATGCCGCCAATTATGCTCTTGTGCAACATGTTTGAACGATGATAATCTATATGCAATATCTCTATCCCCCCCTCGACCCCCTTCGACCACTGCAATGCAAATAGCTCTTTCATTTTAACGT
>NC_051400.1:3413442-3413573 GCF_015228065.2 Penaeus monodon
TATTCACGACCTCAACCTCTTCCTTCCTCTATTTCTCCCAACCTTTTTTTCCCTCCCCTCTATCCCTTATCCCCTTCTCCTTCCCATCCCCCCTCCACCTCCCAACCCAACTAAATCTTCCACAACGGAAC
>NC_051400.1:3413771-3413941 GCF_015228065.2 Penaeus monodon
ATGACGACAAGACCTTAGAGCAAGAATAATAAGTAGATGAGATGCCCGACTCGCAGCTTGCCTCCTCACAATTGGTCTTCATCAATTCCCTTGATTATTTCTTAACCATCTGTCTCCTCTAGCTACGTTTATTACAGGGGAGGTGTAGGAGGTGGTTATTAAGATAAAGT
>NC_051400.1:3414410-3414520 GCF_015228065.2 Penaeus monodon
CAATCGCATAACAGCCCATAGGCGTGTAAGAAAGTGATTGGGCGAGAGAGCGCCTTCTGATGCGCGCGCACGAGCGGACGAGCGCCTGAATGAGCGCCATGCCCAGCAGC
>NC_051400.1:3414551-3414936 GCF_015228065.2 Penaeus monodon
CGGATCAGCTCCCGCTCCGCTGGCACAACTTGATCCCCCCTCGAGCTGCTCAATGTGCCGTAAAACGATTATATTTCGTAAATTGCAATAATTGTCCAATTAAGTGATTATAGGTTCCATCACCATAATGGGGCTTGCGATATCTCCATTGTCTAGGACATTGATTTAGACATTACGAGAAAATTGCGTATATTATGAATAATTAAACAAATCATCCACATTAATATTCACACACCCTCATTAATCATCGTGACAACTACACGGCCACCCTGCGAATCAACGGCAGCAAATACCAACAGGAATATCATGTTCCCCGAAAACTGCAATAACGCTTAACAATTACAATGAATTTATCAAATCAATTCATAAACCCCTTACATAATCG
>NC_051400.1:3415047-3415148 GCF_015228065.2 Penaeus monodon
GGGCTGGGGCGCCGAGTCCGCTGCGAGGCTGAGCGAGCGCAGCCAATGGGCGGCGAATGGATGGGTTAATCAGCAAATGACAGTGTGTGAAAGTGTTGACT
>NC_051400.1:3415507-3416156 GCF_015228065.2 Penaeus monodon
TGTCAATGTGAGAATAAATATATGAACACCTATTTGAGGAAACAAGAATATCACCAGTGCTAAATTATAACCAAACCACATAAACAAGCAGACTTTACTTCAAAACATAAAAAACAAAAATCATCAGCATCTGACACGAAAAAAAAAATGCCACGGACGAAGAAATCCCCCCCCCCTTCCCCGGGGCACAAACGACTGTCGTTGCGGTCACCGATTGAACAAGAAAGTGCCAAGACGCAAATGCCTGTCTTAAGTGGATAACGAGACGGTGATAGACGCGCCACAGACTGCCACATTGTTAGGCTCCTCCGGGAGGCAAAGACTGCGGAAAACTGTTCAAGAAACACGATAGATACGCCGACATACCCTCACCCCCCCCCCTTTCCCCACCCTGCCGTCCCTTCTCTAAAGCTTTACGGCAGTCGCTAAAATCGCTGATGTTTATTTACTATTTCCCCTGTTAACCCGCTTTTCTCCTCTGTTTCCTTTGGTTTTCTTCTTTCATCCTTTTTCCCCCGCCATCAGCACTACCGTCTCGGCCCCTCTTCTCCCACGAAGCACAAACTAAGTGAAAAATCCTCCGTGATGGGACGGACACGCAATAAACATTTGCTGAACGCGGCAAAAACATTTTCCTTTCCTTTTCTTC
>NC_051400.1:3416378-3416773 GCF_015228065.2 Penaeus monodon
TGAAAAAGAAAATTCCAAGTGAGACAAATAGACCCATAGACCTAAAGTATTTCCTGTCCGCCTGAGGGGAAGAGAAGTGAGCAAGGGGGGGGGGGGTAACTCGTGGCACTCCCCCCCCCCTCTCTCCGTCAATCCACACCATTACTCAAACAGAAAGTGGAAAATGAAGGAAAACTGCTCCTGTAAAGTATAAACAGTAATTTTCATTCCTTAAAACCCAAGACGCCAGAATGACACCACTCGCTCCCCTACCCTAAAAATTCCCCTGAATGTCAACAAACCTAAGTTAATTCCTCCAAAACAGAAAAGAAAAAAGAAAAAGAAATACCCGCCTTGGTCGTGGCCGGTGATCGTTCGACAACACTCCACGGGTAGAAAAGACAACCCGTTAATTC
>NC_051400.1:3417211-3417436 GCF_015228065.2 Penaeus monodon
CGTTTATTCTGCAAATATCCATGGTAATTGAATTCGTTTATTCGTTTTGTCTGTAAATACGCACGGTAGTTACTTTCGTTTATTCGCTTATTTTGTAACTTTATATTCATATGAATTCATTTACTTAACTTATCCTGTCTGCTTGCCTATACGTATGTTTATATGCCCCCCCCCCCTCTCTCTTTCTGCTTAAGAGTTGCATCTTGATCTATTTTATTTGAAATG
>NC_051400.1:3417675-3417875 GCF_015228065.2 Penaeus monodon
TTCAAATAAAATAGACCAAGATGCAACTCTTAAGCAACCTCCGTCGCAACACTAATCACTATTCCCATTATCATTATCATCATCCACGCCTTTGCATCATTTTTTATGGCATTCGGTTCATTTCTCAGTATTGCTTTTTTATTTTTTTTAGGCAAGGTCGTGTCTGTCGTGGCATATATTTTTCTTGAGTTATTATTAAC
>NC_051400.1:3418176-3418840 GCF_015228065.2 Penaeus monodon
TCGCCAAGGCCTACACTCTACTAAATCCCTCCCACTCTTACTCCCCTGGACAGGGTAGAGTAACTACCCTCCAAATCCCCCCTACTCTCACTCTAAACCCTCCTCCCTTCCCCCACTCTCCCTCTAGACTCTCTCTACACCCTCCTCCCTCCCCTACACTCCCTCCCTCTTGCTCTCCACCCTCCTCCCTCCCCTACACTCCCTCTCCACCCTCCCTCAATCCTACAATGCTCTCCACCCTCCTCCCTCCCCTACTCTCCCCTTCCACCTTCCTCCCTCTCCACCTTCCTCCCCCACTCCCTCCCACTCCCCCAACAACGCACAGCCGCTCCTCGCCACTTATAAAATTAATGGCTCAATTTCCGGACGAGATGCGATTGATGGTCACGCATGGTGGCGGCGGCAGCGGTGGTGGCAGCGACGTGGGTGATGGCAGCATTGTTGGCAGTGATGGAGGTGTTGGGAAACAGAGATGTGGCACTGGGCTAAGAGAGCGGTGGTGGCAGCGACGTGGCAGCGGGTGATGCCAGCATTGTTGGCAGTGACGAAAGCAGCAGAGAGAAAATGGTATTGTTTCAAGGGACAGGTGGTGGCAGCACTGTTGGCACAGACAAAGATGCTCGTAAGAAGAAATGTAGATACAGGGTTGAGCGTCAGCAGCAGG
>NC_051400.1:3418921-3419137 GCF_015228065.2 Penaeus monodon
ATCGTGGTAGCAAAGATAGAATTTACAGTGACTTATTGCGGCAGTAAATTTAGTGTTGAGTGGAATTGGCAGTGCTTCTCAATATGGTGTCCCTTATGCATATCTAGCAATGTTAATGGTTAAATAAGTAGTGGTGTTAATAGCGGATGTGATACGCCATCAACACCACTACTAATGGTGTTAACAGATACGGTGGCGATGTTAACAGTGAACGAT
>NC_051400.1:3419292-3419438 GCF_015228065.2 Penaeus monodon
TCATCGGAGCGGGTGCCGACTTCCACCTTGACTTTCCTAACTCGCGAACTCCCAATCACTTAATTCAGTTCCCTGAGATAACGTGTTTGCGATGCAGGATTAGGAGGTGATACAGAGAGGCTCGAGGTAACGAGGAACGATGGCCC
>NC_051400.1:3419793-3420054 GCF_015228065.2 Penaeus monodon
GACATGCAACTTTTAACTCACTTCATCCCGCTACCACCTGCGCACACCCTGGCTCTCCCCCTTCAACGCACCTCATCATTATATATCGACGCCCCTTAACACCCAATCCCTGCCTCTGTTCTCCGATCTGCGTCAAATATTACGCTCGTCACGCTCGGAGTCCTCGGCCAAGGAGATCTACACTTCTGAAGGTGGTCCGATTTTCCCTCTGATTTCTCCGATAATCCCAAGTGATTATCAACATGAAACGACGAGAAATAG
>NC_051400.1:3420237-3420707 GCF_015228065.2 Penaeus monodon
AGACGAAAACGATGCCGACAAAGAAAAAAGGGTGACGGTGAGGAGGAGACGAAGACGAAAAAAAATAAAGGAAGAAAGTAGCCCACAAACAAACCAAATAGTAAAAAAAAAAAACACCGATAATGAAAAATGCCTGTTAACCAAATCACCGCCGCCGCAACCGGAACCGCGACGGCGTCATAACATAATCCGGGGCCATTACCATGTTCATAACGGCCGCCGGCGACAAGACACAAGGCGCAATTCGGGAGAACCACCTGCGGCAGCTGGCAATCCCGAGCCGTAAAGCAGCGAGCGAAACGAGAAAGCAGAAGGAAAAAATCCGCGATGAAAAGGGAGATAATCAACTAATCAATAATCGATACGCTTACAAGGGAAAATGCCGGGAGTGATGACGAATGCACTGGCAGCTTCCACCGCGACGAAACGGCCTTGCAAGATGGCGGAAGGAGCGAGATAACGCCGGTTAA
>NC_051400.1:3420886-3420984 GCF_015228065.2 Penaeus monodon
CACACTTAAATGGATATGTCTCTTTCCGAGGCTCGAGTGAGTGTATAATTGACGTGTCGAATGCTCTCCTGCCACCCAAAGAAGCAATCAAGGGTTTG
>NC_051400.1:3421494-3421570 GCF_015228065.2 Penaeus monodon
CATAAAATTCCCCGGGGCTCAACTCCAACCCCCTAGGAACAAACAAGCAATTAAGGCCGAGACATAACTCAGGTGC
>NC_051400.1:3421825-3422040 GCF_015228065.2 Penaeus monodon
CAGGCGACAGCGACCCCTCACGCCATCTCCCGCCGTGATTTCATCTGGTCTTTTATCTTCTTTGCAATGGGTATTCTTTGCTTTATTCGGGCTATCACGCGCGGCGACAGGAAGTAAAAGCCATAAAATGTTTCATGTGTATTTGCATAGATGATATACGTATGCGAATGATGATATTCGGGACTCTCTGTCGCTGAATAACTTATAATTGACAA
>NC_051400.1:3422472-3422610 GCF_015228065.2 Penaeus monodon
TCCTATTCGCCCACATATTTTCTAGAAAAGAAACTTTTCCCGCAGCCAAATTCCGACCCTCCACGGTCCAGCGGCCGACGAACCGCACTCGAACCCCGTCGTTAGCGCCTTCGGATACCGTGACGCCCTGTCATCTCT
>NC_051400.1:3422754-3422819 GCF_015228065.2 Penaeus monodon
CCCTTTATCCTCCTAGTGAATAAAAAGAAAATCGGAGAGGGGGGGAGGAGCGGGGGGGAGGGAGG
>NC_051400.1:3422940-3423272 GCF_015228065.2 Penaeus monodon
GAAAGATAAATAAAATGAAAAATAGACAGAAAAAAAGGGACAAAGAAAAAACAGACTAAAGAGAGAGACACAGAGAAAGAAGAACGAGCGAACGCGGAACCGTTGGCCAATCGCTCGCCTCCCGAAGACAAGCCCCCCCCCCCTCCCGAACAATGGCCACTCGCCGGCGTCCTTCCATACATACAGATGAGGCCACGGGTTACCACGGCGGGCCACGGAAGCCGGCACCCACCAGGGGCCAATCTGCGTACGGCGCGTGGCTTCGTGTTGCAACGCTTGCCGAGGGCGAATTGGGTCACTGGCAGATTTTCGTACCAATGGTTACTCTGGCG
>NC_051400.1:3424488-3424939 GCF_015228065.2 Penaeus monodon
ATTCCAGAAGCTTCAAGATTGGCGATTCATTAATCACGAAACGCCAGATTTTCGGGAGATTGGATTACTGCACGGACTGAGGGGATGACCAGGGGGGAGGGGAAGAAGGGAGGAGAGAGAGGGGAAGCCGGAGGTAGAAGGGAAGCTGGAGGAGGGGTAGAGGGGAAGGGGGAAGTAAAGAGGAGGGGACAGACGGAAAGGGGGAGGTAGAGGAGAGGGGATAGAAGAGAAGAGGGAGGTAGAGAGAGGAAGTAGTAGGGAGGAGGTAGAGGGAGGAATTAGTAGGGAGGAGATAGAAAAGGGTCGGAAGAGATAAATTTATAAGGCAAGGAAGGAAAAGGGGATGGGGAGGGGGGAGGGGGATGGGGAGGGGATAGGGAAGGGGAGAGGAGGAGGGGGACAGGATGAGAAGGGGAGAGATGGACAGAGAGTGAGTGAAAGTGAGAGTAAA
>NC_051400.1:3425041-3425357 GCF_015228065.2 Penaeus monodon
AAAGAGAAAGAAAAAGAGAGAAAATGAGAGAAAGAAGAAAAGAGAAAGAAGAAAAGAGAAAGAAAAAGGGGAGCGGAAGAAAAGAGAGAGAGTAAGATAGACCAAAAAAAAAAATACAGCGAAACAACCAAACAATAACAAGGAAAACACGAAACAAATGCAAAAAGTCCCCATGAATCTGACGGAAAGGGAAGAGCCGAGCCGAGGTCCCCCTTACCCCACCCCCACCACTCCCCCACGCCTCCACACCCCCGTCACCTGCCACCAGCACCTCAGAATTGCATGAACCTCCAGAGAATCGCGGGAGGTCAGGGGC
>NC_051400.1:3426147-3426224 GCF_015228065.2 Penaeus monodon
CGAAAATAGGAAAGGAGACCGGTGAAACGGGAAGAGGGGAAGCGCCAAGAAGGGGAAAAAAGGCGTGAGGGTGGCAA
>NC_051400.1:3426294-3426639 GCF_015228065.2 Penaeus monodon
GGTTTCCAGGGGATGACTAATGGCCTGGAAGGACCTCGCGAACCCCCGCGATGATGGACGACTTTCCAAAACACTCAATCCCATATTCCCACTCTCCCCCTCTTCCTTCCCCTCCCCCTCTTCCTTCTCCCCCCCTCTTTCTTCCTCTTCCTCTTCCCCTCTTCTTCCTCTCCCCTCTTTCTTCCTCTCCCCCTCATCTTCCTCTTCCTCTTCCCCTCTTCCTTCCTCCCCCTCTTTCTTCCTCTTCCCCTCTTTCTTCCTCTCCCCCTATTTCTTCCTCTCCCCCCTGTCTCTGACTCTCCGAGGTGCTCTCGTAAATGCCGAGTGGATTCTGCTGCAGGAAAA
>NC_051400.1:3427023-3427244 GCF_015228065.2 Penaeus monodon
GAACCCAGGCGATGATTAAGCTATCCTGGATTTGGTCTCGCGGAAGGTATTTCATCCGAAGGGCGGGGAGGCGGGTTCACGGTCCCCAGGAGAGGTTTCTGTCTGCGCAAACCGAAGGGCCGCGAGTCCTCTCATGACGCGACTCGGCCGGAAAAAAACAAGGAAATCCGCGGACATTTGGCGAATATAGAATCGTAGGGGAAATTCGCACACAGAGTCTC
>NC_051400.1:3427422-3428098 GCF_015228065.2 Penaeus monodon
CCCACGCACCAACACCCCCACACACTCCTCCACACACACGATATCATCATATAATAAGTGGACTGAGATTTACTACAAGATCAATTTACTATCAAACCTCCATCTGGCGGTTTCCAAAGCAACGTCGCGCAAACACGTACCTGCAAAAAAAAATGA
Organism: Penaeus monodon; assembly: GCF_015228065.2. Taxonomy (NCBI): domain Eukaryota; kingdom Metazoa; phylum Arthropoda; class Malacostraca; order Decapoda; family Penaeidae; genus Penaeus; species Penaeus monodon. Next base: position 3,427,579 of record NC_051400.1, read on the forward strand.
AAATGCAAATATTAACACCGTGAAAAAGAAAATATACTATGTTACAATAATACGATGAACTTCCACTATTGAATAACAGACAGCGTAAGTTCTCTTCATGGGAAAAAAATATGAATAAAAAAACAAAATGACCAGAAAAGCAATCTATCCTCTTGACATTAGGCACTGCAACATACACTCTGCTTGGCCCTACACTTACACAGTAACTAACAACAATCTAAGGCTCCCAACTCTCGTATGTGTACCTTGGCATGTAGCCTATATATATACAAGTAAGCTCAACTTTGGCTAATATGAAAAAGCGAACCATAACAAGAACAGTGAAAAGCAAATATGACGATAACTAATATTTCCTGAAATACAAATATACACATTTTAAAATGCTAACAAATATACAAATTTTAAGATGCAACCAAAGCATATATTGTAAATGACTGCGAAAAGAAATAATAACGATGATAATAAATTCTTTCTAAAATAAAGATACACACTGATTTCAAGATAATACAGACCCACTGGC
>NC_051400.1:3428352-3428830 GCF_015228065.2 Penaeus monodon
ACATCCATAACACTGTCACCCTCACCAAGAGAAAAAAAAAACTCACTATACACAAAATGTTAAAAGATGAAAGATTCTTGAGTAAAGTAGATTTTTTTTCTGCACTGTATCAACACTGTGGAATGTTTTGCCATTCGTCGCGGCTCACCTAATTTGTAATATTTTTCTATCCTCCTCTATTCCTCTTTTTTATCCATTCATTTCATTAGTCTTTCTTGTCCTCTATCTATGTTTCTTATTCTTACTCCTCTTTTCCTATTTCTCCTTACCCCTATCTTCCACCTCCATCGCTCGTCGCCAACGCAACTTGTACCCTAAACACAAGATTTATCAACTGATAGAAAAGGGCTTGCAATGCACGCAATCACTTGCAATACAACCAGCAGAGTGACCTCTCTCTCCTTCCCTGAGGGAGAGGGAACGGGGCTTTCCCATCGCAAAACCTCGAGACTGAAATTCTATTCTTGGTCTTATTGGA
>NC_051400.1:3429238-3429418 GCF_015228065.2 Penaeus monodon
TCAAATAGGCACTAAAAAAACAGTTAATTCCTTATACCACACGAAAACACACTCATATAAGTCAACATCAAAAATCATGCATATGCTCATATAAATACACAATAATACATATTTTTTCACTTATGATAGGTTAGTGGTTTAGCCTCGACATATCATTCAATTCATAAAAAGGAATGAAAG
>NC_051400.1:3429445-3429717 GCF_015228065.2 Penaeus monodon
AAAAAAAAATCCTCGTTGAAAATTTATCGCAAAGCCTAAAAACCCAATCTTCAGACGCCAAAAATCTACCTGCAATATTGCCTTAAGAATCCCGCAGACGTGGAATCTTCCATTACTGTTCCTTTGTGTGATCATGGGGCCGGTCGGCCAAAATAGGGAAATGATGTCATTTGTCGGCCAGGAACACTAATGCTTCGTGTGTGACAAAGTTAGGACTCCTTTGTTGCCCGGCGCATGACAACGCCACTGCCCTGACTTTCCCCCCGAGAAAC
>NC_051400.1:3430165-3430275 GCF_015228065.2 Penaeus monodon
GATGTTCAATTTGCGACAGACCAACAGCTGAATGACTCTCCTTGACCCTCCTTTCCCTCTTGGCGCCTACAGCGTAACAGCCTCTGCCTTCGACTGAACAGCTGACTGTT
>NC_051400.1:3430317-3430418 GCF_015228065.2 Penaeus monodon
TGGCCCCTCCAGGAGATCACATGGTTCACTGACTCCCTGCCTTAGTGTACTTGTTTGGTGTAGCTAATTTACGGCAGACTTCTCACCCGCCTTATCCCCCT
>NC_051400.1:3430944-3431201 GCF_015228065.2 Penaeus monodon
CATAGCTCGCCCCTCCCACGCAACGCTCCCTTGGGTCCCTGGATGAGTTCCCAGGGTTTTTACTCCGTCGCCTGACTCACGAGAGCGACGGAAAGTACCTCCCGTCCAGCCACCGCCAACCCGATGTACTCACGCCTTACTCACGCGCGACTCATGGGTCTGAATCTCCGCCCCTCTGACTCACGCCAAACCTGTTTTCTTCTTTTTTTCTGGCGATGGACGAGGCAAAACATACTAGCGATAAATAGACGACGAGG
>NC_051400.1:3431234-3431569 GCF_015228065.2 Penaeus monodon
CAAGGGAGTGTACATATGTGGAATAATACCACACTCGTAAATGCTGCATAAATTAGTCGATAGTATCTACGGGGTTGACATATCCTATTTGGAGATTAATTAACTGTACGTACATCGAATGTATACAAGCATGCCCGTGTCCGTGTGGTTACCTGGGATGCTATATTAAGGAGTAAACTAATTAATCGCATTTTATTTCTCCATTAAGATTTGAAGAAAAAAGTTTCATTGATAATCGCACTGTTTCAAACTTAAGGGAACATAATAGATATTGAAATAAAATACAGACCAGAGAGAAAAAAAATGCACACACTAAAAACATATAGCTCACATGA
>NC_051400.1:3431620-3431791 GCF_015228065.2 Penaeus monodon
CCTCATTAAAAGACTTCTAACAATCCGTGACCTCCTCATGAGCCATTTCACCGCACGGAAAACGTAACGTAAGAAAAACTCGAGATACGGAAACCAGGTGACGCGGCAGAGCAGGTGGAAGAGTAATCCGCCCACGAGACACACATCCACGCCCGGATAAAAATAGAGTTG
>NC_051400.1:3431862-3431952 GCF_015228065.2 Penaeus monodon
AACCGCTTACACACTCATACACACACACCTGTACCGCCAGTGTGCGCGTCACTCTATTTAAGGCTATCTCTGTCTACATCTCATGACTCA
>NC_051400.1:3432062-3432864 GCF_015228065.2 Penaeus monodon
TGACCTTCCCCAAAGCGATGAAAAAAATCAGATCGCCAACGAGCAGTTGTAACGACACTTAAATAGAAACCTCACGATGTGTAGATTAATCTCCTGGGCAGCCACACTATCGACCGTATAAATCATCCCCTTCCCTCCGCCCCTTCCCTCCGCCCCGTGACAGCTTACGGCGATCGGGATAATCATGAATATCCAAGTGAGGGAAGTAGAGCCGTTCCTTCCTACCGTGACCTACTCGCGATCATCTTCGTTCTCGCGGGCGGGGACGAGGGCAGCGCCTTCTGTTTAGATCAAATAGAAACAAAAGATGGGCGATCGGTCACACAAAACAAGAGGCAGCTTGATATACAAAACGCCCCGACCATAAATAAGGGCAGGGACGAGGGGTAACACGAACACCCGCGTCTTTCACGGCACCACCCACTCCCCCCCGGTTCCTATATCCCACCCACGCTCCAACCTACCCCCTCCCCCCTTATTCCACCCGTGACCTGACCCCCGCACAACTCCGCTCTTCTTTTCCCCACAGAGGACACTACTCTCTCAATCAAACGCGGTAGGATGGCACCCTATCCTTCGCCAATAACATCCTATTATTACTCTCTTCTCTCTAGGGATTCCGGAATTTATAATTGAGTCCCTGCCCCTTACCTCCTCCTCGCCTTCCCAACAGCTCAGGCCAGTCAAGTCTCCGATTAAGAACCAACTGCACCTTCTGCACAGCCTCCTCAAGGGCAACAAGTGCGATACTCGCGGCAGTCCTGAGATAAGAGGTATGCAGGCTATAAACTTCAGATTAGCC
>NC_051400.1:3432908-3433457 GCF_015228065.2 Penaeus monodon
ACAGGCGATAAATGGAGGGAAGGAAGCAGCAAGCAGGAACCTCTGTGGTCCTTCATGGCCCTAACCTTCGTCCGGACAGCCACACCTAATCATAAATATTCACCGTGTCTTTGATATCATCGTTGATGTTAAAAGTTTCTTGGTAAAATGGCATGTTAGTCAAATAAGGTGGGCGCTAAGGTGCAGCCAGCAGCCCGAAAGGTCTGACAAATGGCCTCTGAAGGCAGCAGAAACCCAGACAAGTTGAGTGGGTGCTTTACCCTTTCCTTCCCCGATCTTGCCAGAACAAACACTTTCCTCTATACACAAACGATCCAAACCCCAAACAGCATCGGCTACTTTAATCCTACCCTTTCCTTCCGACGTTCTCCCACCAATACCAAAACAAATGTAATCCCAGCAGCAGCTCCTCCTTCCTCCCCCGACTACACCTATCCTCCAGTAAATAATCCTAATGCTATGTAAGCGGGTCCCACGGTTGCAGTACCCACAATGCTGGGTGTCATCCTACACCCTGGCTCGGTCCTGACACACTCGCGAGTCGTCGGC
>NC_051400.1:3433644-3434046 GCF_015228065.2 Penaeus monodon
GCGAAATGGGAAAAGTACAAAAAAAGCTGCCCTGGAGTGAGCCGAGCGTACAGCGAAGAGCGTAGGGGCGTTACAGCAACAGGACGGCTGGAGTAAGAATCAAGAAGCCGTGCGGCGGGCGTAGGCGGGATGAGTCGAGGCACATATACGGCCAGGGTGATGGGCGGGGCAGGAATAGGGGTGGGTGCGATGGGGTGGGCAATGCGTCGGCAGGTGAGTGCGTGTGGCAGGACAAACAGGTGGGGCGAGTGGGCGGGCTGGGCGTAAGGGGATCACCGTGGGCTACCCGACCGGTGGGAATCTAGGTACACACTCATACTGTGACAGGTGTCGGACGCTCGGCGGAAGGTAACAGACACATGCGAGGGTACAATTGCGCAAGCATTTTTTTTCTCTTATTTT
>NC_051400.1:3434364-3434481 GCF_015228065.2 Penaeus monodon
AAGCAAAGACATCCACGCACCGGGACGAGGACTTCACACAGGGGCGAGCGACGGGAAACACGTACTCGCAGAGAGTGACGAACAAAAGCCACAGCGAAATGTATGAGAAAAGGTAGT
>NC_051400.1:3434522-3434875 GCF_015228065.2 Penaeus monodon
CTGCTGACACACCTCCGGTAATTAGCTCCTGTCGCACGTCCTTCAGGAACTGACATCTGCTGCACAAGCCTCCTTCCTGGTGCGCCGCGACCCACCACCTCGCCCGCCTTGCCTCCACTGCACTTCGCGTTCCTGAGGCTCGCCCGCCAACTCGCCCTTTTACACTATGGGATGATGTCATTTCGTTCTCCTCTTCTCCTTCATTTCCCTGTTCCCCAAATACATCTTGTGCTACGTCCCTCGTTTGTCTCTTTTCATTACTGTTTCCTCCCCTCTTCATTGGACATTGCACATTCCCCTCCTTGCCTACTTACCCTCTTTAACGTTCTCCTACCCCATTCTCTTGTATTCAA
>NC_051400.1:3434991-3435513 GCF_015228065.2 Penaeus monodon
CTTGCCCTCCCCGGCACTCAGCGAAGGCCGGATGACGCGAAACAAAAGCGAATTTAATGGCACGCGACGAATTAATGTTATGGCCGTCGCGTTCATTCAACACTCACGATAGCGTCGACCTAACACGATTACAACCGCCTGATAAAGCTCGTGACGGGGACGAGGACGAGCACGAAGCACCATTTTATTCTTTTTTATCATTACCATTATTTAGTTTATTCATTTATCTTATTTTTTAATCTATTTAGTCAGTATTATCTTTCTGAGGAGCATGAAGCCCGAGTTTTTTTTTTAACATTTATTTTTTTGGGAGGGGAGGGGAGAGGACATGAGCGGGATATGAAGACGGAAATGGCGAGGTCGAAACATGAGAAATGGGGATAGATTTTGGATGGGAAAGAAGTGAAAGGAAGTTAGAAATAAGAACGGGAGACAAGAAGAAGACAGATAAAGGGACATGGAGGCACAGGAACACCTTAGATACGAAGGCATGAATCTAATCCCGCTGAATGAATAACGAAA
>NC_051400.1:3435978-3436988 GCF_015228065.2 Penaeus monodon
ACCCACCCAGGAACCTGACGCCTCATCATGGTCGGATTCATCACAGTTAATAACAATCCCCCCCCCTTCCAGCTCGCACGCCAAGGTCAAGCCCGAAAAAACTTGGTCGGAGGTTTGTTTGTAATTCCTCCCGTTTCGCGTTCGGCCATTATTTTTCTTTTGTCATTACTGTGTAACGATTTTTACTAATTAGCAGTTATTAATAAACACAACAGGAATCTCTTCAGTTGTTATCAAAAATATAAACAATGAAATAAACAAGATTTTCGATAGAATAAAAATAACAACTATAACTAGAGGATGATCTTTGTGGATCATACAAAAAAAACGGAGATCTTAAACAACATTCAAATCAACAAAACAAAAAATAAACATCAGGAAAATCTTCACGAAAGGAAGAAGAAACTCTTTCTTCTGAAGTACAAATTCTTCAAGGGAAAAAAATAAGTCCTCCCATAGCTCGCAAAACAACCTTTCGTGCAGCGCTGCAACCAGACTCCCTTGCAAGGACTTCCAGCTCGGCCTTAACAAAGCTGGTGCAGCGCCTCCGACCTGCACCAAATCACCCGGCCACATTACCCCCCCCCCCCCGGCCAGAGGGCAAACACTCCCTTGACCAGTTTTACGCAAGAACAACCAACTTTTATATATCTTTTTATTTGCATTATTCTTCCATCGTCTCTGTTTTCCATTTAACCCTAAGCGTTTAATTTCTCTCTCTCTACCAATTCGCTTTTTCATCTTTTTCAAGAATAGGGTTTCATGAGAATTTCTCTTACTACACTATAAGAAAAAATACCAGTGTCAAACAGTAATTAAACAAGTAATTAACATATTTAAACATACTAATTAACAAGCAAAAAAACGCCACATTACACCACAGTCCACACGCCAGTTTCGCTTAATCACGTATACCCCGGCGATGCTAAGCGTTACACAAGCTTCTTCAACACAGCGAAAAAAACAATGCAATATTCTGCAACCCTTGCACAACTTCATGAAATCTTGAG
>NC_051400.1:3437044-3437175 GCF_015228065.2 Penaeus monodon
CCATCGCCACGCACGGGAACAGCAGCGCTACGGAATATACCTCAAGACTCGGCAGCATATCTCAGACGTCTCGGCCCTTGGTAAAAATACGGCATATTAACTGATGCCTGAAAAGCGAGTCAAAAGTATCT
>NC_051400.1:3437555-3437627 GCF_015228065.2 Penaeus monodon
TGGGTGGGCGTTGGTGTGTATGCGTCTATTCCGCATGTACATGTCTGTCTGAAGATACTTGTGTTTAAACAT
>NC_051400.1:3437715-3437805 GCF_015228065.2 Penaeus monodon
TTGCCCCCTACCTCACAATACACATACGCACCCACAAACAATCACAAATCAACAGATTCAATCTCACCCTTCGATCCAGTCCTCCAGCCT
>NC_051400.1:3437850-3438159 GCF_015228065.2 Penaeus monodon
CCCCTCCCCCCCCACTGAAACCTGATCAGTATATGTAGATCAGGCCCCATAAACCCGTGTCCGCGGGGCCTCGGTCTCGATCTCTGCTTCGATCTTAATCTCGGTCTCAGCTTCGGTCTCGGTCTCGATCTCTGCTTCGATCTTAATCTCGGTCTCAGCTTCGGTCTCGGTCTCGGTCTCCGCTGCCTCTCCGAGACCCGAGCGAACGAGCGCCCGAGAGGCACGCCATCCTCGGACGAACGCGTCTCGTCGTCTCTGCGTCTTCCTAGGATCTTAAAGGTGATATTCAGGACGTATGCGTGTATGTGG
>NC_051400.1:3438702-3439099 GCF_015228065.2 Penaeus monodon
TTCAAACACCTGTTCCTGCAAACGCGACACGAAGGGAGGGAGGAATGACACAAAAATATCGATAAAAAAGAGGGACGGAGAAAGATAAAAACGTGGGATGTGAGAGGTGATAATCCACATCAAAGAGTAGGAAAGAGGGCAAGGAGCTGGTTGTAGACACGGAACAAGTAGAACCACATCAATTCAGAGGCAAAATCACCCCACATCCTACGAGTGTCACTGCAATGCACTTTCTTCGACCCGATTTCCTATCACCACCGAAGCCCCCATTCTTAACTATCAACTCCAGTACCACAAACACTACTACAGCATCTTACATCGCACTCCAGACGCACTCACCACCTCACCAAAGAACCATAACAGGAAACAAAATACCCATTCATTAAGAGCACACAAC
>NC_051400.1:3439127-3439278 GCF_015228065.2 Penaeus monodon
TTACCCCAAGTACTCTCATTTGATAGTTGTAGCAAGTGGCTCTATAGCAGCCTTTTAGTAGTTTTTTTTCTTCTTTTTAGGCAGTGTGTAAAAGCATCTGTTGAGGAGAGTGTCATATGGCAATGGGTAAAGCTCTCAAGTAATTGATCTG
>NC_051400.1:3439537-3439691 GCF_015228065.2 Penaeus monodon
CAGGCGTATGTCCTACGAGGGATCGTACCCGACTCGCGTGAAAGAAAAGTGAACACCAGCTGATAGCAAGCATGCAAGCAGGGAAGCGAACGCACAGTTAGGAAGAATGGAGAGGAAAAAAATAGTAATCAACATCACTATTTGCTGATGGCAC
>NC_051400.1:3439729-3439817 GCF_015228065.2 Penaeus monodon
GCACCTAAAAGAACAAGAAGAACACGACGGCGACGACAATGCAGATAAGAGCAAGAACAAGAAGCAAAAACGGAAGAACAAAAAGACG
>NC_051400.1:3439858-3440659 GCF_015228065.2 Penaeus monodon
GCCAAACCGGAGGGAAGTTACCCCAGCAAGTGAGCTAAGAACTGAAAGACATGCAAAAGAGAAATCACCGAGTACCTCAAAATAGCCCGACGCCCCTGAACGCACGTGAACCTAATCAACGAGACAAGAAGCGGGCTGTCGGTGCTTAACGCGGCGGCATTCCGGAGTGCCACCTCACCTTGGCACAGAGATGGCACGATAGTCATTAAGACCCGTCACCTGGTCGCGCCCATACCTGAATCCACGGTATGTCTTATGCTTAAAAGAGCAATAACACGCCTTTTAAATGTATACGTTCTTTGTTTTGTCCATATGTTGTTTTTCTTATACCCAATTTACTCTCTTTTAATCTCCCATTCTCTCTAATTTTATTTCCTCCTTCTGTCCTTAAGAGCGCTTAGCCAAATTCTACTCCAACGACCACATGTCGATTATTGTCCTCATAATCTTTCGTAACATCTTTATGTTGCGCATAAAAAGAGAATCCCCTGAACCCTCGCATCCTCTCAAGGAGCTTCGAAGAGTCACGCTAAATTCCCCGCGGCCCCGTTCGCTGCTGCTGTTTATCCTCGTGTTCCCTGGGCCGAGGGGGAGCCGGGGCGCTAATCGCACGAGACACGGCGATGCACAATCCCCCGCACGACCCAATCCTTATCTTTACGGCCGCTCTTCCGGATATGATGGGCCGCTGTGGCATATCGCTGTCGTCATCATAATCTTCCACCCACGGCGGGTTCCCCCCGTGTCGCCCACCGGCGTCGGCCTCCTGCTGAGTGTCCACGCCCCTCCTGAGTCTCCTGG
>NC_051400.1:3440815-3441000 GCF_015228065.2 Penaeus monodon
TAGAAATGGAGATGGAGTGGAAGACAACAGGGAGAAGGGCAAGGGGAAAAGGAGAAGAAAGAGAAAGAAAGAAAGGGAGACTCGGGGTTTGGCAAAACCCTATTAGTACTCGCTCATCGTGCCCAAGGTAACATATACTGACATTAATTTTATTACTTGCACGCGCGCGCGCACACACATGCATG
>NC_051400.1:3441246-3441503 GCF_015228065.2 Penaeus monodon
AATAATCAAGTGACTTCGAAATGAATTAACAGACATCAACGAACACACACACCACCTACCTCACATCGTCGACAATCGAAGATCAGCGAAATGTAAACACGAAATAATGTCTTTAAAAACCGCAAAACAAACACAAAACTAAGCGTTAAAAACACACACACCTTAATCTTCACCGCCCCCGACAGACGAAGATATCATAAACTTATTTCACAAAAATAACACCGCCCTTCGTTACACAAACATCAGAGACCCACTTC
>NC_051400.1:3441843-3441950 GCF_015228065.2 Penaeus monodon
CTCGAACGAAAATAGAGAGCCTCTCCCATCAAGACGGCTGCAGTACCGACTCCGGCGCTACCAGCATCGAGAGAAGCGGCATATCTTCCACTCAAGCCAATTATCAG
>NC_051400.1:3442030-3442157 GCF_015228065.2 Penaeus monodon
ATTGAAATAACCCTTGTATTTCTTTTGTTCGATGGACACGTTCTGTTGGCCGGGCTCCAAGGGGAACCTCGCGCGTCTTTTGTCATTTTGCTTATTCCATCCAACACGTGTCATTTCATTCTCGTGG
>NC_051400.1:3442997-3443146 GCF_015228065.2 Penaeus monodon
GGGGCTGCAATATACATCACGTGCAAGGGCAATCCGTCTTTCTTATGTCTATTCATTTTCTTGCTGTGTCTCATTAGTCTCCATCAGACGGCGAAGGAGGGAGATGGACCACGTGGAGAAGTAGAAGACGAAGAAAAGAGCTAAGATGC
>NC_051400.1:3443622-3443813 GCF_015228065.2 Penaeus monodon
AAAGACTACGCAGGAGGCGGGAGGGGGCACGTACTTTACAATCCCCACATTGTCTAAGCAAATCTGCCGTGTCATCGATTGTCTCGCGGCTGTCTAGGTAATCTGTTTTCTATCCCGACGTGTTTTTATGTCGTTTCTATCGCCTTAGTCGAATCTTCACCAGCCTACAGCACCGATACATAACCCCCCCC
>NC_051400.1:3444360-3444855 GCF_015228065.2 Penaeus monodon
CCAAGAAGGGCAATAAACCTGACATTTACCTCATCTCTTCATCTTAAGCACATCTCCTGTCGAGCCGCGGTAAAATATTTACCCGAACGCCATCATCTGGAGCGGTGGATCAGTTTAGTTTAAAACCCCAATTACCGACCACAAACACTTACATTTCACGCTATTTTAATCTCCTCCGGTAAATAATCTCAGCGAACTTCCTTACATTATTTCCTTTTCCATAGAAAAATCCCACAAAAAAATATAAAAAAAAATTCTATATTCTCCAATGCTCACATTTTCTTCCCAAACATTTATCCGATTACCTCACGATCTTATTCTTCTCGACAGCTGCCTACTCCTACTCCCCCCCCCTATCCCCTTAACTCCACCTTGACTCCCTCTTACGTAGATCATTTATGGCCTCAATTTACCTCCAATTCTCCTCCACTCTCCTGGGTACAAGATTCATGGTCGTCCTCGTGTCCATCGCCCTGCCTCGTCAAAGCCGCTTCG
>NC_051400.1:3445132-3445344 GCF_015228065.2 Penaeus monodon
GTGCTAAAATGAAAACATGGCCAACATCTGGCAACCATTCCATAAAGTACCCTCACCTGCTGGCGTCATAAACCCACCCATTCGTCTGCGTCTTTTAAACACCGTGTCTCGCCCCGTGAACGCGCCAACACCTTTTCAAATCCCCGTAAAAGTAGCTTCTCACCCCAATTCCGCCCCTCCAAATGGCCATTCTTCAACCTCTGCCCTTTCTC
>NC_051400.1:3445552-3445780 GCF_015228065.2 Penaeus monodon
AAAAAAACTCGTGTTACACCTGCCCTCACAGGCCGTTTCGCGCAGGAGACAGCAGCCCCCACGCACCGGCGGGTCATCACAATCCATCGACAACGTTTCTGCCCCGGAGGGAAACGTTTATCTCCTCTTACGTCACTTCCGTGTTCTCGCCACGCCACGTTCAAGCCTCGTTTGCCGCCAGCTGCGGGACGCCTGCCTTAAGGATGAACCCAATACGTCCTCCTCGAG
>NC_051400.1:3446173-3446494 GCF_015228065.2 Penaeus monodon
AAAATCAGAGCTCGGAATTAACTAGTGCGAAGAACGCGACGTATGGGCCCGTTTCGATAGGCCATACGAGTATTAAGAGGGAAGAAAAGAGGGTAGAATAAAAACGTAGAAAAAAAAACGAAAGGAAAGACTGAAAAAGAAAGTTTCACAAATGTTCAAAATATTCGACGATAACAATAACAGTAAAGTTAGAGGAGCATAATTCCCCCAACAGCGCCCCTCGCCAGAGCACTCGGACGCGGCCAGTGATAAAAAAGGGAAGAGGAAGTACCGAGAGAAAAAAAAACTGTCTCAGTAACTTAGAGGGTAAAGGAAGGGGGG
>NC_051400.1:3446527-3447183 GCF_015228065.2 Penaeus monodon
GCGCTAACTCCGGCCGGGTACGAAGGGTACAACGAGCAGTGTTACCAGACATACACGAGGGGGACAGCAATATATCTGGCTAGAGAAACACCATCATTTGCATACGCGGGAAGCAAGTGCGGGGACGGCGACGCGGCGAAGCGACCAATAGGAACGTCGGAGAAGACGAAATCCCGATGATGAAAGCCAGAGAAAACGGCGACGGACAGGATGGCAGAAGAAAAAGAAAAAGAAAAAAATTTAAGTTTAATTTTCTTCCCCTCTTTTTCGAGTTCTCCCTTTTTTACTATTAATATTCAGCCGTGGCTCGCGCTGGCACCCAGAGGGACGTCCCCACTTAAAAGCGGCACCGCGAGAATACCAAAATTAATGGGGAAATCATCCACGCACACTCGACGCTTACATGCAACCGTGGGTGCGGGTCAGTCAGCGGGTGCTTGCGTGAGCCCACATGCAGGTATGTGCGTGAGGCGCGGCCATATCTGTTCCCCTTTTTTTCCCTTTTCCCCTCTTTTCCCGGGGACAAAACCAGCTCGTTTCAACCTCCCCTGCCATTGTAGTGTTCAGCCTAACTGCAACAATGCTTTCGTACTGTAGCAATCAAGAGGGACCGCCCGCGAAACAAGCAATTGAACCAGCACGCAGCCTTTTCAAAT
>NC_051400.1:3447887-3448513 GCF_015228065.2 Penaeus monodon
CTCTTCGGCGACGTCGGCCAAACGGAGGAACAGGTGGCAGCACCGTCGCCGCCGCCTCCTCTTATCGCCGAGGTAAAAATACAAGAGGAACACGATTATGGAGTCGCGTCCTCTTTAACTGATGGTAATTCCGGGCATTGTTGTGGCGCGAGTGCTCTACGGTACGTCTTTTTTTCCCCTCGGGCGTCCTGGCATCCTTCCGACGGGGCCCGAGGGCGAGGGGAGACGCCCCTAATTGGCGCTCTACCCTTTAACACTGACCAGTCCCTTCCCCTTTGACATTAAACACGGGCACAGACTTTCCCCGAAATAAGCTACTAAATGTTTGGGCAGTGAGTTTTTTTCTGTATTTTTTTTTCTTTCGTACTGTTGGCTTAACTTGTATTTCTTTTTAATGATGACCACTGTCTTAACTTGTTCCTTTTAATGTGTTTTAAACTGTAATTTCGTGTTACCCTTTTCCCAAACACCCATATACACCGGTATTCACAAACGTAAATTAATAAAACGAATCCTGTTTCACACTTCCTTCACTCACACTTCACATAGCCTTACCCCCTTACTAAATTACGTTTCCTCTGATCTACCAAAACCTTATTTCACCCTCTTTTTTTAAAATCTTAATC
>NC_051400.1:3448580-3448819 GCF_015228065.2 Penaeus monodon
GACTCCGGGGTTAACATGAGCCTTCATGACCTACGCCACCATGACCTACGGTGACCTCTACGGCTGAATAATTCTTGGAAGAAACCTTCGATTCCTTATAAGTCGTGGCCGGAGAGCTGGTGTAGGGGGAGGAGGGAGGGGGGGGGAGGAGGCCTTTCGAAAGATGGTAGAAAGATGACGATAAAGATAGAAAGAGGGTGTGGAGTGGGAGGGAGGGTAGGGGGAAGACGAATTTAGAG
>NC_051400.1:3449067-3449526 GCF_015228065.2 Penaeus monodon
GAGAGTACATAAAACACACGCGTCGTCTATACCAAAATCGAATCGAAGGAGCGACAAAGAAATCGCGAAGACGACTGTTTTTTCTATTTCCCTCGATTTCCACGAGGAGCTCGCTCGCCGGGACGACCGACTCGAGCCGACATCTCCCCTCGTGTCCCCTCGTGTCCCCTCGGGCCATAAACCGTGAGATCCGGCTAATCCAGTCTCTCCTCCGACGTCTTGGGGGGACGAGAAGGGGGGGGGAGGTGGGGGGACGAGAAGGGGGGAGGGGTGGGGGGACGAGAAGGGGGGAGGTGGGGGGACGAGAAGGGGGGAGGTGGGGGGACGAGAAGGGGGGAGGTGGGGGGACGAGAAGGGGGGAGGTGGGGAGACGAGAAGGGGGAGGTGGGGGGACGAGAAGGGGGAGGTGGGGGGACGTGTGGGGGGGTCAACGCGGTGGGCATCAAAAAGGGACCGATT
>NC_051400.1:3449912-3450504 GCF_015228065.2 Penaeus monodon
AGACGAAAAGTGGAGAAGACAACGAAGACGAAGGAAAAATAAGACACAAAAAGTAATAAAGGAGTTTAGGAAAGAAAAAATGCACGACGAAAGCCAAGACCACAAAGGATGACGAAGGTGGACGTAGGGCAGCATTATCAACAGGAGCAGATAAAGATGACGGAGGAGACGAGAAGGAAGAAGGGGAGAAGAAGGGGAGACGGAAGAAGGGGAGAAGGAAGAAATGGAGAAGGAAGAAGGGGAGAAGGAAGAAGGGGAGAAGGAAGAAGGGGAGAAGGAAGAAGGGGAGAAGGAAGAAGGGGAGAAGGAAGAAGGGGAGACGGAAGAAGGGGAGAAGGAAGAAGGGGAGAAGGAAGAAGGGGAGAATGAAGAAGGGGAGAAGGAAGAAGGGAGACGGAAGAAGGGGAGAAGGAAGAAGGGGAGAAGGAAGAAGGGGAGAAGGAAGAAGGGGAGAAGGAAGAAGGAGGAGGAGCATGAGGATAAAGAAAAGACAATGGAGGAGAACGAGGAGGATAAAGATGAAGAAGAAGAGGATGATAAAGACGAGACACAAGACGAGAGAGAAGTGGAGGAGGACCATTTGAAGAATGGG
>NC_051400.1:3450524-3450857 GCF_015228065.2 Penaeus monodon
CAGAATGAGGAGGGGCATGTGGATAAAAAGAGAGACAAAAAAGTAGGGGAAGCAGAAGAAAGAGAAGAGGGGGAGAATGAGAAGGATAAAGAAGAGACATAGACAAGGAAGAGCATGAGAGGAATGAAGACGAGAGGTGGACGAGGCGCACGAGGATGGAGATGAACAGAACGAAGAGGAACAGGAGATGACGGTCGAGAGGACTGAGCGGGCGTTACCAGATGATCAGGTTACAGCGACATTCTTACATGCAATTCTGATCCTTATGAGCACTGTCTTAAATGTCAAAAGTTCAGCGGTCACCATCTCCGGCGAAATACAGACCATGCAGGG
>NC_051400.1:3451027-3451157 GCF_015228065.2 Penaeus monodon
TACATCAAATTCATGCATTCAAGCCGAGCAACAGAAGACAATATCAAAACGAGGAAATATATATAACCTATCTCTGTGGTGATTAAAGTATATTCATCCCGATTAAAGAGGATCTACGATATAACACTGT
>NC_051400.1:3451385-3451769 GCF_015228065.2 Penaeus monodon
CCTTCTGGCGTATTTTGCTTGAGTTATTGAACGAGAAAGCGGGCGATGTGCACAGGGAGAGGACACCGCCATCGGCATACATTATCCCGCCGACACCTGACTTCCCAAAGAACAGTCCGAACATTTAGGGAAAAAAAACATAATAAAAAGATTCACGTGACAGGTTTTATTATTCTGTGACACTTAAATTCAGCCCGCGGTGCCCACATGTACCTTACGTTTTAAAAAAAAGAGGGGGGGGGATAATAATAAAAAAAATAAATAAAATGCACGCGCTCTTGTTGTGACAGCCAGTCTGGTAACACGAACAGAGGTGTAAATGGAAATGTCTGAGAGAGGAGAAAGAGGATAAAGAGATGGAGACAGGGGATAGGAAAAAAGTTA
>NC_051400.1:3452084-3452206 GCF_015228065.2 Penaeus monodon
GTGAGGTCACCAGCCAAACAACTAGAACAAGCCCAGGACAAACAGGCTACGCAACCCAGAACACGGACATCAACCGAGCGAGCATATGACAGGGAATGACCCCCCCCCCACTTCCACCCCCC
>NC_051400.1:3452249-3452489 GCF_015228065.2 Penaeus monodon
TCCAGTAATCTGCCATGAAAATGAGTAAAGAGGACAAACCAGAGCAGACAGCGCCAGCAGACTCACACCCCGAGTCACAGAGCATGTGTGCACGGGCGTCACCTTAGCTTCCCTGCCAACAGTGCCAATAGTGCCATCACTACCAACATCACGTGCCGTTAATACTCTCGGTGGTCCCTCTGCCATCAACTTTGGCCCATGACCAAATGGACGCCCTCCTCCGCTAGTTATAAGCCGTCC
>NC_051400.1:3453046-3453234 GCF_015228065.2 Penaeus monodon
ATCCGCTTTCCCTCGCACATAAACTATGCTTTCTTGATAACGCTAAGTGACAGTCTCATTATTTTGGGTAATTTTTCCTCATATTTCGTGAAGTCGACTCCTGTTCTCACAATAACTCTGATAAATTCCCATGCAGAGGCGAGACACCCAAAACAATATAGACCACACGAAGAAACAACAAAACTCGC
>NC_051400.1:3453754-3454094 GCF_015228065.2 Penaeus monodon
CATTTGTCCAAGAGGATTGATAGGCTTAACACAACGATCTGTCAAAATTTATCGGGAATGAGAAAGCAAAACCATTCGTCACTGAGTGTTGGGCCTTAGTTCAAGAAGAGCTTGAATGGGAATTTAATCGATGCCTATTTGGGAGATGAAGAATTATACTTCGAATAATAAAAAAAACGAAAAAAAAAACGAGAAAGGAGGAAGAGGACGGATAATAAGGAGAAACAAGGTTCGGGGTGGCATAAAGCAAGGAAATACTTAGAAAGTTTGCAAGGAGGAGGGGGAGGGGGAGGGATGGAGAGAAAGATAAGTGAGATAAATAGATAGATTGATGATAGAT
>NC_051400.1:3454467-3455002 GCF_015228065.2 Penaeus monodon
CCACCATTCGAGCATTCATCGGCCTTAAAAGTGCGTCCAGCCTGCCAAGCACAACACTCACAAAATATTTATGACTTCCCCTCTGTTTTCCATGGCAGTCTCCTGGGTGGGGCGATAGCGCCCCTCTTGCCCGCAAACGCCGATTGTCTTAACAGTGTGGCCACAAGGGAAAACGGACCTTCGGCACTCTCTCCGCACGGCTTAGGCTGAATGCCGTCACGGACAAACGGCTCCGGCCGAATTTTCCAAATACATTTTCTTCTACTCCGGATAGCTGTAAGGTTCCCTGTCTGGCGGCCGGGGAAGCATCACTGACAAATTGCCTGTTTGACGATAAAACATTATTATTTACAGCCCCGTGAACCAAGAGGCCTTTGAAAGGGAATGGCCCTGACATTGCTAATCAACTTGTTCAAACATTAGCTTTCAGCTCTCCAAAAAATCGGAAGACGTCGACGCCTTCATCAAACATATCGGGAATGAAAGAAATCTCTGTGCCGAGGAACAGATCCTCACTTGCCTCATTCTAAGTTAC
>NC_051400.1:3455409-3455889 GCF_015228065.2 Penaeus monodon
CTCAGAAAATAACCGATTTCCTAGTTTCAAGTACAAGAAAAATATGTAAGTGGCTACATAACACAAATGCCACAAAAGTTTCCCTCCTCCCCAAGCAATCATCGGCGGGGGGGAGCGTAAAGCAAAAAAAGACAGCCCTCCCCGATACCCAAGCCCCGGGGGCTTTGTCGAAAAGCACACCCCCAAGCCTCAAGCCCCCCAAAGGGGCAACCATTAGGGCCTCATTGGACCCCCGGCCTCGTACGCAAAGAAAAAGAAAAATTTTCACACCGCATTACCCCTTTCGAAAAAATAAGATCGTCGTCAGCTAAAGCCCAGGGCCACTTAGACATGTTACAAACACGTCAGACTCGACGACAATGACTATTCTTCCTGGCATTTGTTTACGACCAGCCCCCCAAAACCCGCCCCAACCCCGGGGGAATGTTTAATAAAAGGGAAAACCCCCTTTTTAAAAAACTTTCCGACAAACATTTTTTT
>NC_051400.1:3455931-3456071 GCF_015228065.2 Penaeus monodon
ACAAGTCAAAACTCGGGGGAAAGCGAAGAAATTTTTAAAAAAAGGAACAAAAGAAAAAAACCTCCAAAAAGAAGTCACAAAAACGAAAAAAGGGGAAAAAGGGGGGGGAGTAAATTTTACCCCAAGTCACAAAATCTCCC
>NC_051400.1:3456105-3456357 GCF_015228065.2 Penaeus monodon
TCTTTTCCCCTCCCCCTTCCACCCATCCCGTCGTGTGTGATCCAACCCGAGTCGGAGAGAACGAGCTTCCTAAAGCAACACTCACGGCGAAGGTAAACACCTTAGGGATGCGGAGCCAAGACCGCGAGCGTCCTCAAGAGATCTCCCTCGCCTTCACATACCTGGAAAGAAAAGAAATAAAAAACTTTTTTACCCCCAACCATCAGGTGAAAAAACCGAATGGGGAAAAAAAAAAAAACCCCCCCCCCCCCC
>NC_051400.1:3456469-3457134 GCF_015228065.2 Penaeus monodon
CGGTTTCACCAAAAACATACTGAAAGGGGGAGTCTTGCCTTAAATACGGCAGCATTCCCTCTGAAGTGATAATTTTCCCCGCCTTTTTTTCTTTGTCTCCGAAGACCCCCTCCTACCAGGGGCCTAAGGGCAAAAGGAAAGCATTTTCAGTTTGGGGACCCTTAAAAAACCCGTCAACGGGGCCGCAGCATCCTGCCTCCTTTAAGACCCTCCTTGCGGCGAACGGCGACGTGCCGGGGAGCCTCCGTTTCATAATCCCGCCGCCACGCACGCACACCCATCGCCAACCTCTTTTTACGAAAGAGACGGAGCGCAAGAGCCCGCACGAACTGCAAATGAGCGCGCTTGAACTCGCATCCTAAAAAGCTTTCTCGAATATTCTCGTCTCCGCAAATGAGCCCATGATTCATGCAAATGCTGATCCTCGAAGCTAAAAAAGGAAACTGAAATTGCACGCCGAAATTCGTTGAAAACTCGGCAGACCGCCCCCGCCGGCCACACAGGGCCCGATAATTATGGTGTGGCACACGCTAAAGCCCCAAGTTTGTTTTCCCTATTATGGAAACCGGGGGAAAATTCACCCGGCGTGAGGAAAAACAGTAAAACATAAAGATGGTTAAGCCCGTTTACAATACATGCATATCTATGTATTTGTGTATGGGTAA
>NC_051400.1:3457350-3457569 GCF_015228065.2 Penaeus monodon
CGCGCATGTGTGCATGTGTGTTGCATGTATTACGTGTGCATTTCTCCAATGACAATAACACGGACTTCATCCCTAACCACACTCAAAAGGGCCGCCTGCCAACCTCACAGCGAACCCCACTTGCCCATGAACACATTAACAATACTCTTAATGTTACTTCGCACAATCCCTCCTCTCACATTCCTCGACCGAAAGCCCCAACCTCCAAGAATGGAAGAA
>NC_051400.1:3457593-3457691 GCF_015228065.2 Penaeus monodon
TGTAATAACCAGCCAAGAAAGCTAAAAGTGAAGTTCTGCCTGGAGCTCCTTCACCCCCCCCCCCTCCCGCAAAACTCTCTTTTCTTTCGCCGCCGACG
>NC_051400.1:3458076-3458448 GCF_015228065.2 Penaeus monodon
CAAAGTAAACACCCCTTAACCTCGCATCTGTTTACACCCAACACAAAATACGTAGGCGCACACACTGCAACGTAACCTACCCTGCGGAGTGGAACACAAACGTACTCAGAGATATCCAATCACAGTGTCTTCATCGAAAGCACTGGCTCGCCTTGAATACATACCAATTACATTTGGCAATAAAACGGGGAGGCGAGAAATACACAACATCTCCGAACTACAGAGTCACCCACCACTCAGACTGATAACGTGTTACACCGACCGCATTTCCGGCGAAAAGCAAAGTTCCCTAGCCAAGCACGAAAGCAGAAACCAACGAAACAAATAAAGGGGAAAACAGACGGGCCAACCGAAAACGACTCCGTTGATATA
>NC_051400.1:3458519-3458974 GCF_015228065.2 Penaeus monodon
GGTCTTTGTCGGTGTCAGTCATCCAGGCGGTCAAACACGTCGTTTACCCGCCCTCTTTTAATGGGCGGGGTGGGGTGAGGGGCAGAGGGGATTCAAGGGGTATAGGTGGGGTGGGTAAGGGGTACGAGATAAAAGGGGTAGGTAGGGTGGACAAGGAATACCAGATGTGGGTAAGGGATACGAGATAAGAGAGGTAGGTACGGTGGGTAAATGGAGTACCAAGAAATGGGTAAGGAGTACAAGATGGCAGGAAACCGAGGGAAAACAGGAAGGGTGGTAAGCGTATTATGAAGGAGGGAGGAAGGCCGTAAAGACCCACGGCGGGGGCAGAAAAGAAAACGCCTGAGACGCCCCAAGGGTACGGTGCGAAAACATGGAAAGGTGCGAAGAAAAATAGAGTAAAAGAGGTAACACGGACGAGAAGATAGAACGGATGTCGGAAGGATCGGCAAGGT
>NC_051400.1:3459048-3459137 GCF_015228065.2 Penaeus monodon
TATGCAGAATACAAAAAACCCTCTATTTATTTGGGGTGTGTGTAAACAAGTAATAACGATGGTCTAAGACTAAGGAAATGAGGATTGGG
>NC_051400.1:3460029-3460292 GCF_015228065.2 Penaeus monodon
CCCCCGCGAAAATGCTGAGCATTCGTGGTGCGTGGAAATTTAAAAGAGGCGAGGACGGAAAAGTAGAGAAGAGGGAGAAATGAGAAAGACGACGAAGCGGCCTAGGCATACGATAATTAAAGGAAAAGCAAGAGAGAAAGGCCACATGGCGGGCAACGGGCAAAAAGGAAAGGGGGGCAGTTTTGGGGGTGGAAAAGGGGCAAGAACGGTGCAACGGCAGCAGGAAGATCAAGGACGACAGACAGGGACAAGCCAATACAAAA
>NC_051400.1:3461216-3461615 GCF_015228065.2 Penaeus monodon
TTGAGGGGACCGGGGGGGGGGGGCAACCCATTAGCGCACTAAGCAACAAGCAAGTCCTTCACGGAGGCGAAAAAGAAGGCTTTTGGGACGCGGCAGCCCCCCCTCTCTACGGATCCTTCAATCAGGGGGGCGTGGGTTTTGGCTCCGCGTAAACCGACCTGCTGATCTCCCCAATCGACTTCCTCCTCCGCCCCCTCTCAACCCCACCCCCACGCCCCCAATATACCCCCACTTCAACTCCTTCCCTCACCTCGTGTCACCCACCCGACCCCCCAGAACGAGGCAGAACGAACGGCCGCGACACGAAGCGGGGCCAAATTTCGATCGTGGCCAACACCAGATACGATCAACAGGGCCGGTTATGGTGCTACGCCTGATCGTCCGGTACGCCGACTCCAT
>NC_051400.1:3461635-3462151 GCF_015228065.2 Penaeus monodon
GACAGAACCCCGACTAACCGACCAACCCCGACTAATGGACTGCGGATGATCAAACCTACAAGCTCGAGTCCGAAGCTTCGCGTTGTTCGCCTCGGGTTTATCTCCCTCGCATCGGCGGGTCCCGCTCCAAGAGTGACACGCGGCGCCACCTCTCTCCCTCCGCCGCATTAAGATCCCGAGCCTATCGCGTCTGGAGATAAGCATCTGTAACTTAGCCGATAATGAGGAAGGGAAAAGCCAACCAAACCGATACATTCCTTCGTCCGCAGCTCTCGACAAATAAAACTCACTAGCCTTTTATGGCCCGTCCTCCTCGCACACAACTCCTCTTCACAACTGCCATCCGCGCAACCCAAGAACAAACATTTATTCGTCCGTAAGTCAAACAACTCGCATAGACATACCTTTCTTTAATTTTCCTCTCCCCCTCCCCCTCCCGCGCCAAGAAATCCGACGGGCTACTGACGGAGGAGTAAAAGAATAAATTGGATTTGAAATGAACTTCAAAACCTACGT
>NC_051400.1:3462288-3462965 GCF_015228065.2 Penaeus monodon
AATGCAGTAGAACGACAACAATGCCCTGGATAATAAGACATCTATCACAAAACGAAACAAATATGTAGTAAGCTATCAGAAAAAAAAAATTAAGTGATCAACATCTTTAAACCTGAAAACACGTCACCAATCGCATACCAAAAAAAAAAAAAAGCAATCTGTTACCTAAAATCTCACCAGCTAGACGAGAGAATTGCAAAACAAACACAAACAAACACGTTATTCTCCCCTGAAATCCGCCATTGTATGAGACAATCACTAATGTCTACATCCTTTCAATTTCAAATTTGCCACGTCATTTTTTTTCAATGATCCGATGTTGCAACTCGCTTGAAATAACTCAACAATTGCAATCAACGAGCCTGAACAGAACAAGTGGATACCTGCACCCAAATTCAATGGACATTTTTTCGCAGATTTAAAATCATTATAGTATAAAAATCGCGTTTTGAAATAAGCAAAGTAATTGTCCTTCGGTTTTATTGCCGAAAATTGGGAGTGGATGAAATAAATGCTATTTCTACTACGGCCCCAACAACCAATACTATTACCATTACAGCTACTGTAATTTATACCGCTGCTGTTCGCTGTTCATACTTCTGCTATAAAGCAATTTTACTTTTAGGAGTGCTACTACTGATACTGCTCATTATTGCTGGTGTTGGCGTCACTGCTGC
>NC_051400.1:3463144-3463471 GCF_015228065.2 Penaeus monodon
AAGATGAAATACAATGGCATGGATATTTTATGTGAATGAAATCATATCACTCGCCAATGACTTTTTTTTTAAGTTCTCTATCACAATGAACGAAAATCAGACCGAGACGAGCGAAACAATTCGAGAAATCCGAAGATACGTCCCTTTAGAAACACGTCAACGACACGTTCTAAAGATGAAAATCCCGTGACAAGGACCGCCAAAGTAGCACCTAATGACATTCAAGACGATCGGGAAATCCTCGGGTTTGCGTGTCCAAGGAAATAACGAATCCAAACAGGAACTGCAAGATCTTGCTCCTTAACCGCAACCATCCCCATTCACCCT
>NC_051400.1:3464173-3464500 GCF_015228065.2 Penaeus monodon
ACGTACGTGCGTGTGTCTGAATGGCTGTATGTTCTCTGCGAGTGTGTATTTGTTCCATGTCAACTTCTTTTCGTAACTTCATCCTTTCTCCACTTTAAGTTATCAAAATATGAAACAAGTGATCAAATAAGGATCCAATTAATTTTTTTTCAGGAAATACAAAATAAACGTGCACTCACTGTTCAACAAAAGGCCCAATTAATTAATTAGTTACCAATAAAAATTATAAAGCGGTGTTCCGGGGGGGGGGGGGGAATCAAACAACATATCAGTCGGTTTTCTTTTCCTTCTTTTCTTCTTTAATTCATTTGGGTTGTCTCCTGGCCA
>NC_051400.1:3464864-3465078 GCF_015228065.2 Penaeus monodon
ACCTTTTATGCTTCTTTTATGCTTGCCATCCCACGCGAGCCCCGCCTTCCCCGCCACCTGCAGGAGCCGGGTCCCGGGTACACCAGATCCTGCCCCACCCGGCCCCGGCGGCCCCGAAGTTTCCCAGCTGCGGGCGCCGGGTGACCGCACGCCCGGGCTCGGGTTGCCCAGCTCGACCTGTTGCTGCACTTCGGGGTATCGCTTTCCCAGGGTA
>NC_051400.1:3465116-3465524 GCF_015228065.2 Penaeus monodon
ACCAGCCTCTCCGTCAACGCCATCGCAAAACGCGTGTCTCACTTAGCTGAGCCACTCATCATCATTTCCCCGTCCAACAGAAGTCTGGTTCGACCCGCATTGATCTCCGCCGTGGGTATTATCCAACGGCAAAAGCAAATTAGCATTAATACCACTCATCACCAAGCCCGCGGTCGCGTCCAGGAATTCATGGATCTGCCATAATTTACCTGTCCTCATGTTTACATAAACCTGCTGCTGGCGGCCATTAAAACTATCTGGTAATTGCACATCACGACCTGCGCTGGCTAACCGATATCACGTGTACATTTCCTGTAATCATGGACGAAATAATTTGAAGTGAAAGGCAGGATAACAACACAGAGTTGCCGGCGTTATGGGGAAAGAGTACTGTCACAGAAAACTGGC
>NC_051400.1:3465648-3465876 GCF_015228065.2 Penaeus monodon
TCTCCGCGCATCCTTTCGTACAGTAAAAGTGTACGAGAGAAAGCGAGCCGCGTTATAGCACGGCTGTCTACGAAAACCGCGACACACAGTAAAAATCTGACCAACACCGACCGCCGCCACGAAAAAGAAGACGCCCTCAGCCAGCGGCAACAGAGACACCGCCCCTTTATTTCCACGGGTCTCGGGTGACGGACGACGCTGCCCGACCCGAGATTGAACCAATCACAT
>NC_051400.1:3465916-3466005 GCF_015228065.2 Penaeus monodon
GGAATATTAGAGACGGGGGGAGGGGGGGGAGCCAACAGTAGCGTAGTACTACAGACGACCAAGACGTCAGGGAATCGTCCCCCAGAACC
>NC_051400.1:3466569-3466643 GCF_015228065.2 Penaeus monodon
TTGGTGTCCGGGCTGGGGGCGGCGGTGGGGCTCATTTTCCCTTTAAGACGATCAATGTCGGAGTTGCACAAGTT
>NC_051400.1:3467107-3467173 GCF_015228065.2 Penaeus monodon
CACAAAGTGAACCCCAAACTAACCTGATTTATCAACCGTCCTTGCTTCCTCTTTCGTTAATGAAAT
>NC_051400.1:3467489-3467815 GCF_015228065.2 Penaeus monodon
CCCCAAAGGGCGGCCGCGCCGGAGAGCGCCCGTGGGCGCACAGCCATGGAAGCCGAAGCAGCAGCAGCCGAGGCGAGCGAAAGCCGCCCCGCCGCTCAGCCGCCCTAACGAGGCCCGCGACAGCAAGCAGCCTTATGCCCTCTAAAAGGCTCAATCGTCCAGAGTGACAGCAAACTAAGGTCGGTAAAGGTCACGCAGGCATGCAGGCGCTAGTCGTGGGACTGGGTGGTCGGGGGGTGGTCGGGGGGTGGTCGGGGGAGGGGAGTGTGACTCAAAGTGCTTGCGAAAAGAAACATGAAAGGAAATGGTTAAGGTCTCGGGAGAAT
>NC_051400.1:3468118-3468526 GCF_015228065.2 Penaeus monodon
GGGAATGGTAGAACGGACAGCCAGGAGGAGGAGAAGGAAGGGTTGCATGATCAGCCGATACGTGACAAAGCGAATACAAACGCAGCTGGAGTCCTCGAAAGCTGTGTATTAACGGGATCAGTCACTCCGCCTCGACTGCATACTCAGTCGAGACCGAGATCTGGCATAAAATTGCACGTGACACACTCCAATGACAGCGTAAATTTGTTTAGCCGATAGATGTCAGCTCAAACATTACACTATCATCAATCAGGTTCAAGTGAGTTGAAGGGGAAACACTCATCCCCTTTTCTTTATCAAAATATCAGCAGTAATATTAGGGGTGACTGTGACAAAAAAATAACTAAAACAAAATAAATCTAATTTGTACATAAATTCTAAATCTCATTTGTACACAAATACTACCGC
>NC_051400.1:3468597-3468862 GCF_015228065.2 Penaeus monodon
TAGCTGCGGTTGCTATGGAGCATCGGCCCATCGTAACCCCCCCTCCCCTTCACATGCAGATGGCAATCACATGAAGGAGAGCTGACAACGTGGCAAGAAATGTCACGGTGCCACGGCAAGTTGAGGACAGGCGCTCGAACGGTCCCCAGAGTGTGTAAACATTGACTGCCAACCTTGGAGACTAATAAGGAGTTCCGGCTTCAAGATATCTTCTTTATTCTAGCTTCTTAAAAGAGAAAGTAAAATTGAAAACACACGCGCACGC
>NC_051400.1:3469360-3469507 GCF_015228065.2 Penaeus monodon
GCGGAGTGTTGAAGGGTGGGGAAAGACAGGGGGGGGGGGGGGAGTTCCCGGATGTGTTTATCCTGCAGATCACGGATCGTCGGTACCACCTCTTAAGCAGGTGGTGCAATCTATAGCTGGATCCGTTAACAAGGACGGGACGGTACT
>NC_051400.1:3470168-3470569 GCF_015228065.2 Penaeus monodon
GTTCGCCTGGACGAACGAAATACATTAGAGAAAGGACGAAGGGTCGGACGACTAAAGGTGCAAAGAAGGAAAAGGAAAAAAATCTACCACAACCAGAAGGGAGCTAAAACCTGAACAACATTTGAGGGCTAAGTGGCAATAGCCTTGGACAAGCCGCCTACTTCATCATTAGAACAAACAAGCCTAAGGCGCTTTTGTTGGGTTCTTCCCCTCCCTCCCCTCTTCCCCCTCCCTTCCCCTAACTCACTCTTTCCCTCTCATTCTCCTCTTACCCTCCCTTCCCCTCACTCCCTCTTCCCCCCTCTTTCCCCCCCCCCTTCCCCTCACTCCCTCTTTCCCCCTCCCTTCTCTTCTCCCCTCCCGTTGATCCTCCCCCTCTCCTCTCCCCCTGTCGTTGGTCA
>NC_051400.1:3470622-3470720 GCF_015228065.2 Penaeus monodon
TACTTCCTATTTCCTTGCTTATCTGCCTTTCCTCGCCCCCTCCCTCTATTTCCCGTTTCCCCTTTCCAATTTACTTTCGTAATGTATTCTGGCACGTC
>NC_051400.1:3470809-3471144 GCF_015228065.2 Penaeus monodon
CCACGCGCGTGCATGTGTGCGTGTGTACACCCGTTATATTTCATTCCATTCGCTATCCGTCCAGTTCCTTTTTCCTCGTCATACTCTACTCAATACCAAATTCAATCCAAGCTTAATTGATTAACATCGTTACAATGCCATTCCGTCTTCATCCATCTGGCTTCCACTCTAAACTATCCCCTTCCTTTGCGCTCCGATCCACCCAAAATCCACCGGGACCCGTTCCACTCCACTCTAATTAAACCCTTGTCGTCCACCTTTATCTATCCGCAATACATACCCGTCAGGTCGATTCCACCTCACCCGGAATCAGTCTCATCTTGCCCACAAATCCA
>NC_051400.1:3471178-3471529 GCF_015228065.2 Penaeus monodon
ACCAACCCCATCATCCACCCAACTCGCGACCCTACAACTTACCACTCCCCTCCGCCACAAACAAACAAACAAACGAACAAGCAAATCAACAAATACGAAACCATCTCCCACCCACCCACCCCATCCCCTTCCTAACCCCCTCCTCCCTCCAACACTGAACTATTAATCCCCCCTTAGGCCTATGCACCAATTCCGAAACGGTTTCTTCGCCGGAAATATCATGATGCCACACGACTAACTACCACGACCCACTTAATTGTCAAATTAAAAGACACGGCGAAACTACTCGCATCAACTCGACGACCCGGGACGACCTCATTTCGCTGCTGTACCCAGGTGGAGGTGGAAAAG
>NC_051400.1:3472122-3472250 GCF_015228065.2 Penaeus monodon
CGCGCCAGTGAATGTACGAGTGTGTGCCGCGTTTTCCGATATCCAGGTCTTTTGAAACTTTTAAGTGTACCGAGTTCGACAAAATGCACTTTAGTGATACCCAAATAACTAGAATCTGCTCCGAACTT
>NC_051400.1:3472285-3472690 GCF_015228065.2 Penaeus monodon
GCAGATAAAACTATAAATAATCAACCTACCCTCACACGCAAGCACACACGACCACGCGCAAGCAATACAACAAATCTCCAGTGTCATTATGGAAACAATAGTCAAAAGGGAAAATTCGAGGGGGAAAAAAAGGAAATTACGAGCAAACGTCCCTAAAAATACCCAAGCTTTGCCTCGTAACCGAAAATAATTTGTCGAAAAAAAGGAAAAGAAAACAAATTAGCAGCGCGCGTATTGTTACCGCTGGAAAATGAACATAAACACGTCACACAAAAGAATATTTCACATCCTCGCATCCCGTGGCCACTCGCCCTTCGCTCGCCGTTCACCTCCTCGCCGCCGGCAACTCCCGCCCTTACTCCGCTAGGCCATAGGACCTCGAATCGCCACCCCCACATCCTATCA
>NC_051400.1:3472724-3473030 GCF_015228065.2 Penaeus monodon
CGCGTCATTAACGGAATATTCATGCGACCTAAGCCGCGGCCGCTCGTTTCGCTGTCATTAAAGGAATTCGGCCGCTGCAACACGTATATTCCACGCTCTTGATATCTATTTGCGAGTCTGTCGAAGCTGTGTGTTTGCCTACAACATATCCCCCCCCTCTCCCCACGCCCACCCCCTCACGTCACACCGCCGTGGGGAAGGGCTGTGGGCTAAATACATGGCGTGTTTGATATTTTCATTTGGCAGGCAACGACCCTTACAAATTTAGGACTACATCCTTTTTGCTTGCTTGTTCGTTTGTTTTAA
>NC_051400.1:3473193-3473387 GCF_015228065.2 Penaeus monodon
ACATCTACCTTCGCAAACAGACAGCAAAGGACCTTTTTCTACCGCAATAAACCTGCGACTAATAACGGAATCCACGAAGAAGCGAAAGCGGGTGAATCACCGGATTTTGAAGATTATATTCGACACAAAAAGAAGACATTTCGAGACGTGACTCAAGATCTTGAAATTCCGCGGGCACCGAGCGGAAGAGGGGA
>NC_051400.1:3473804-3474743 GCF_015228065.2 Penaeus monodon
TCTGATAGAGACATATCAGGCAGGAAAGGAAGTGACAGCACCATTCTTTCCAGTCACACAAAACTTCCTCCCCTCTTCTCCCCTCTCGTCCTTTCCCTTTTTCCCCTCTCCCTTCCTTTACTCCCTTCCCTCCCTACCTCCCCCTCTCTTTCTTCCCCTTTCCCTTCTTTTCCTCCCTACCTCGCTCCTCCACCTTTCCTTCCTTTTCGTCCTATCCACTTTTTTTCTCCCCGTTCCTCCCCTCCCCTCCCCTTCCCTTTCCTCCCATACCCTCCCCGCTCACTTCCTTTCCCTCCCCTCTCTGCTTCCCCTTTCCTCCCCTCTCTGCTTCCTTTCCCTCCTTTCTCTACTTCCCCTTTCCTCCCTCTCACTTCCTTCCCCTTTCCTCCCTCTCACTTCCTTTCCCTCCCCTCTCTACTTCCCCTTTCCTCCCCGCTCACTTCCTTCCCCTCCCCTCTCTGCTTCCCCTTTCCTCCCCTCTCTGCTTCCTTTCCCTCCCTTCTCTACTTCCCCTTTCCTCCCTCTCACTTCCTTCCCCTTTCCTCCCTCTCACTTCCTTCCCCTCCCCTCTCTGCTTCCCCTTTCCTCCCCGCTCACTTCCTTCCCCTCCCCTCTCTGCTTCCCCTTTCCTCCCCTCTTCCCCTCGTCCTCAAACCCAAGCGAATATCCCTACACCATCACCAAACCGACTCCTTCATGAACTATTTATCTTCCAATTATGCTTTCACCCTCGTATGCCGCTTCACGAGGGCATTTCTTCCCTTCCTCTGTTTATCTCCTTCCATCGCTTGCACCTCTCGTTCGGAAAATCGATGTCGGGGAAACACTTCGTCTATCGGCGGAAATAAATGAGGAAGATAAACAGCCGAATACACGCGCAGAGATGCAGCTCAGCCGCCAGTTCTGAATTGATTTTTTTTCTTTCTTTCTTTTGGAAAA
>NC_051400.1:3474912-3475006 GCF_015228065.2 Penaeus monodon
ATCACGTAAGTTTAAACGAATGCATCTGCCTATCTTTAACCCAACCTACGCCTCCCCCCCCCTCTCTGTCAGTCGCCCAATCCTGCAACAAGCA
>NC_051400.1:3475025-3475111 GCF_015228065.2 Penaeus monodon
TTCGACGAGCTCCAATCGATGTCGCAGACGAAGCACGTAATGATGCTTCACGCGCTATGATTTTCCTCGGTCTTCGCCAATGCTGG
>NC_051400.1:3475153-3475502 GCF_015228065.2 Penaeus monodon
TAAGGATGGGCAGCGAGCGGAAGAATTGAATGGGGGGAGGGGGTGGGTTAAAGATAAAGCCTACGAAGCTGGCGTAGAAACGAGGGGGAAAGGAAAGGGGAAACTAAGAGAGAGAATGAAAGACTAGGCTTCTTTTATTTTCAATTTTCCCTTTTGGAGATAATTCGAATAACATCATTACATTTCAAATAACCATCATCACGAGCTTGTCAACCTGCTATCAATCATCATCAACCTATCATATACACCATGGCTTCGATTAAATACAAAAGAATAAATAAAATAATTATATTAAAAAAAATGTGTGACTTACAAGCTAAGTCAAGTGAACTTATCTGAACGTGTCAGG
>NC_051400.1:3475542-3476081 GCF_015228065.2 Penaeus monodon
GAACTGCGAACGTGAGCGGAACGCGATACACGTATTTATAAAATGGACGTTGGGTGAAACGCAAGATGGGGAGGTGGGCGTGATGCGTAACGCAAAACGAGCAAATTGGACCTATGGGCGAGCCACGCGGTTATCTTTCGCATTCAGAACACCAATATTTTGTTTCCAATGCCACTGTGCCCAGCCGACGTCCCCTCGCGATGGAAACTTCCTCATCAGCTCCGCTCAAACCGAAATTGAATTATGGAACACCTGATTAAACAAAATTCAAAAAAACGAAATCGCCACACTAATAGCCAGATCAAACTCGCCAACCCCAATTTCAGATAAACAAAAAAAAACAAACATAAAAGCGGTTTATGGCACAAGCAGAAAGCCTTCCCAAGCGGAACACAAAAGGGCGCGGAGGTGGAAACGGGAGGGCGGGAACAGCCACCAATGACGGCTTCCTTCCCGCCGCGACAAGATGACCAATTACCCTTCGTGCGGCTGATGACTTTACCAGATTCGCGGGCGGGGACGGCTAGAGGTGACAGGAC
>NC_051400.1:3476572-3477798 GCF_015228065.2 Penaeus monodon
AAGAGGTAGAAAGGAGGAAGGAGAGGGGGGAGGAAGAGGGGACGGAGAGACAGGAGGGAGGAATATAAGAGGGAAAGGGGAGAAGGAGAAGGGAAAGGGAGAGATGGGGGAAGGGAGTGGGAGGACGGGGAAAGAGGGAAAGGGAGAGGGAGGAGAGAGGACGGGGAGTGGCAGGAGGGGAAGAAGAGGGAGAAGGAAGGGGGGAGAGGGGAGGCAGGAGGGGGAAGGGTGAGCCATCTGGTGGCGCCGCCATCAAAACAAGAGCGCAGTCATTAGTACATAAAACTGCCGCTGCTTTTCCTTTGACTGTGTTTGCAGTATGTGCGGTCATGGCGGTGTGTGTAACAGCATACCCTTAGCTGTTTCAGTATAATAATCTTACTTAATTATACATCGCCTGTTTGCAGTTCCACCTGATGCTCGCACAGACTAACATTTCGCCAGTAAGAGCTGAATAACAATGAATAAACAGCGCTTCTGGGTTAATGAGAGAGCTATTCCAGGAGGTGGTATGCAGGTAATGCAAACATATGCGGAAATGCCGTCACAATCACAACCTAACCGCGAAGATAGCCTACACACAGTACATATGCCCCAACTTGCACATACACAGCCAGATATTCTCATCCTGATTGTCTGTCTGCATGCCTCTTCCTCCCTTTACTCTCCACTCCTCTCCTTACGCTCCTTCTACCCCCCTCCCCCCCATAAACAATCACTTTGGCCATATGATGAAGTACGGCCCACATCGAGGCAGACGTGCATGTCCATACAAGGCCAAGGAGCGGTGTCAGGTACAACAAGGGGGGGGAGGGGGACGGACCTCGAGAACGGCCGTGTCTCACTTTCGCCGTTGCCGCAGGTTTATGCTTACGTAGGCCTATTTCCGTCGCCGCGTCAGGCAGGCACGCTCCCGGACACGCTCTTAAAAGTGTCCGGAATCCCGAGGTGTAGAAATGTCGTTCCCTACCCCCCCCCAACCCTACCCCCCGTATGTTTTCGCTCGTACACGGTTATTTCGAGTTAAGTATTGTAAACAAAACACGCATGCCGACGACCTGCAAATTCTAGGCCAGATAATAACGCAGCCATTCCCCGTCTCTATTGCCTTCCCGTTTCCGAGCGACGCGGTGGAAAGGCGAGAAAACGAAAACTTGGCGTGTTTCTCTAGTGCTCTTGTTCGCCATTCTTTCGCTGTACACCAAAAATAAGGACCTTTCTTTTTA
>NC_051400.1:3478088-3478219 GCF_015228065.2 Penaeus monodon
CTCGTCCACTTCCCTCCCCGTCCCACTCCAAATACCAGTCGGGGCGGAATGAACGAGGAAAATCATTCCCGATTGGCCCTTCTTCCCCGATGTTTGTTTACACACCGCGTCCCCTCCACTCTTCGACCTAC
>NC_051400.1:3478666-3479382 GCF_015228065.2 Penaeus monodon
TTACCTCAGTCCGCCTCCTTCCAACCTGGCTGGAAGAAGCCTGGAATTTTATCTTAAGAATCCTCTTTTATTCCGGGCCTTGCATCTTCATCTTATCCTCCTTTCCTTCCGTTCGTATCTTCGTTTGGCTTTTCGTTATTTTTCTTCCAATTCCCTTTCCTCGAGTTTCATTTTCTCTTCTCTTACTCTCTTTTCTACCTTCTAGTCCTTGTTCTTTTTTTCGCGTACACGTGCCTTTTATCAATTTCTATTTTCCTCTAATGGTCACCCCGTCTCCTTCCTAGACATTTAATAATTTCTATCATTTTCATCACTTTCCTCCTTTTCCCCGCCTATCCCTCCTTCCCCCTCCCCTTCCCACACAGCATCAGGTCGTAATGGCGTCTGGTGCAGGTCGATTTCGAGTGCAGGGCCGTTGGCGGATAATTAACGACCGCGGATGACGCCCGCGACCCCGCCCACATCCCCACCTCCATCTAAGAGATCGCCGCTTCACGGGATGCTTGCGGGCGGTACGCGGGCGGTACGCGGGCGGTGCCTGGCGAAGGGGCGGTCGAAGGAGCTGCGGTCTGCGGAGATCGATGCGGATCTTGGTCTAGCATCCCCGGGCGCGAAGGGTGGGCGGCGGATGCGGCAGACCAATTAATATGGCCTCCTTTGATAGCCTTACGTGGGGAGGCGATGGTGCATGCCGGCCACATGTCGACTCGGTGTGT
>NC_051400.1:3479597-3480508 GCF_015228065.2 Penaeus monodon
ATGGGTACAGATAACCCCATCCATATAAAGCACGAAAACACCAATCCATCAGACGAGACTTCTACCCGTGTCTGTGCAAACCCATCCCCCCACTCATAGCCCCATCCCCCCACTCACAGCCCCATTCCATCTCCCGCTATCACCTTATCCCGCCCGAGGTCTATATAACGATACTTGCATAGACCTTGATCTCGCCGACTCTCCAAGCAGTCGCACCCCCCTCCCCCCCCCATTCCCAAGTGGACCGTATGTTTGCGCGATCCGGGTAATTCTAAGGTGGAATCCGAATGCTGACGCGCCCCTTACGAAGCGCAGGGACGAGTTGCGCAACGGGGAATCCGCTTCATTACCTCCCCATTTGCTGCCACGGCCGGGATGCTTCAATCTTTTGATTAAATTCTTTTTTTTTGGAGCGTTTTTTTTAAATTCTTCCCATCAATGCTAATCCGATGAATTTGCATCTTTAATCGCGCGTCCTCAGAATACTTTAAAAGCGCCATTCAAAGCATAGAATGAGGTGATTGTAAGCGCGTGAATAGATGAATACGCGTTTTCGCTTAACAGATAAAAATAAGAAAAACAAGAACACCATAAATACATCAATCTAAGAAATACTTCTTACCGTGTTAAAACGTTCAGTTAACACACCGAGTTTTACAACCACGTCATGATCATCTAACCCAACTTCGAACGAATTTGCATAATTCACCGGGAAGCACCGTAACACACAAACAAACAAAAAACAGGAAAAAACACGCAAATCCTCAATTCACAAAGGAACCAATGACACACCAGTCCAATCCCGAATCCGCGCGGCCGATCCGCCCTGATGGATATGGCAAGACGCAAAAAGTAGAGGAAAAAAAAGACAAACAAACAAATGGATAATTACGGAGGAAACCCAAGTGGTA
>NC_051400.1:3480658-3480856 GCF_015228065.2 Penaeus monodon
AAAAATATATACGTAATAAGAAATCAGAGCGAAGGCCAAATCAACCTGAAGATCTTTTTCGCTTCCTCCCTGCAGTTGGGCCTCCCCGCGGCGAGCGCCCTTTGTCCCCCGTCTTTCGGCCGAGATGCAAAGGGTCTCCGGACCAGCTCGGGAAAAACAGCCAAGGCGATAATGATCTTGGGGAAGGGGACAGGGGGA
>NC_051400.1:3481380-3481516 GCF_015228065.2 Penaeus monodon
ACTACGCCACCACTAGAAAGGATGGCATATGACAAATCCAGCGGCAAATTAACATTCTAAACCTAGCACCAACTCCGGCATCTTAAGACAGTCCCTTAAAGCACACAGTAAGAAAGCCGTTTTCATTAAAGCAGCT
>NC_051400.1:3481756-3481878 GCF_015228065.2 Penaeus monodon
GTGATGGTATGTGCGTTGGATTCAGCAAGATAAGGAAAGGCAACAAAAGCCAGAGCCAAAGATGTCCAAGTCGGGTTCTGCTGAGGCAGGAGAGAAAAGCCAGGCATTCTGTGTCTGCCAGC
>NC_051400.1:3481950-3483009 GCF_015228065.2 Penaeus monodon
AAGCTCTGCTCAGGCCAGAGCGTTGAGCCTCCAGTCCCCGCCCGGCCTCTTAAAAGGTTCCAATCCCTTGCCTTACTTCCGCAGAGAGAGCCATCAATGCCCCATGACGCAATACCCGGCTACTGAGAAACTACACAGGAAACCCCGCGCACGTGTCCATGGGCAAATACCCCCAAATACAGACATCTAATACTCCTCCACATAAGAGTCGGTATAATGTCAAGAAAACTGAAACCCCTTCCGAAGTATACATACAAAAAAAAACTACAAGTAATACACAGTATTTCCTTTGTAAAGACATTGTGTAAACAAATCAATATCCACATATATAAACATCTACCAATAGACCTATATCTACCAATATCTAACCAAAAACCTAATCACTTATTTATCTATATATTCATCGACCTAAAGAGAAGAAGCAGCAATATACAAAAGAAAGAAGAGTAAGAAAAGAAGACGCAGAAAATAAAGAAAACAAGATGCAGAAATTAAAAATAAACAAGAAAGGAAAGGTAGAAAAGAAAGAAAATGAGAAAAGAGATGCAAAAAAGATAAAAAACAACGATGGAGAAAACGAAAAAATAAACAAGAAAGGATAGGTAGAAAAGAAAGAAAATATGAAATAAGAGAGGAGATGCAGAGAAGAGAAGAAAAAAAAATACAAGAAAGAAGATGCAGAAAAGAAAATAACAACAAGAAATAAGACATAATAGAAAGAAAACAAGAATTCAGCGGCAGAGAAGGAAATACGCACGCCAACCGAGGACCACGCGTAAACACAAAACCCAGGCCTGCATACGGAATGAGTCGCTCAGGCAGCGGGTGAGTGAGACCAGGTAAGCAGGTAAGACGAGGGTGAGGGGGGGTGAGGGGGTGAGGGGGGGTGAGGGGGTGAGTGGGGGGGGTGAGGGCGCGTCAATCACCCGTCACCAGACTCATCCATCGGGGAAATGCACAAACAAGGCCGCCACTGCTTAGCGCCCACTACGCACGTCATTACTGTCTTCCAGATGCTTGAGAAATGAGGAATCGAGTACGTCTATGACATCTATTTTA
>NC_051400.1:3483280-3483460 GCF_015228065.2 Penaeus monodon
CATAGGACGGAAGGGAAGAGGATATACCACCTGCAGGTTACTTACAATCTATAACATACAACCGAACACATGAGGCGCAGCAGCTGTTCCTATTCACCGTGCTAGCAAACACCTGTGGCACTGCTCTCACTCGGATAAAAGTAAAAGCAGACAGAAGAAGAAATAATGAAAATAGGGGGT
>NC_051400.1:3483658-3484003 GCF_015228065.2 Penaeus monodon
AAGTGTGTGTGAGTGGATGGAAGTAAACCACGTTACAACGTTACAATGCGGTAGCAGGTAACACCACACCGAGGAAGGGAACGGACGAATGGCGGTCACGTTATTGTTCCAACCTTTGTTACCTGCCTCGCCCTTCCCTCACCCCCCCTTGCCTTTTTCCCCTCCCTTCAGCTTGCCCCTTCGCTTACCCTCATCCTCCCTCACTCAAAACATCCAAACTAATACCCAAATCTGATTCACAGCTGATGGATGAATCGGCTAATCTTGAGTCGTTGATAAAACTTTTTCGAATGTTTACGTCCCGGCTGGAGATCGAAGAGATACTGTCTCTGCGTGTGCAATGAA
>NC_051400.1:3484041-3484145 GCF_015228065.2 Penaeus monodon
GGGGGGGGGGGAGGTTAGCTTACTGGAAGTACATACGCCTACCTTGTTCAGCGAATGGGTGTCTTATGATATTTGTTTTTATTTTTAAATTAAAACTTCGTTTT
>NC_051400.1:3484275-3484449 GCF_015228065.2 Penaeus monodon
GTTTTATCTACTGATCTCCCGACCTTTACTCACTTCACTAATGCTGTTTCAATGATCAATCTCGCACCACTGCCACTCGGGGAAAACGACCCATGCAACCTCCAATCTCCAATCATCTGCAAGATCATTATTACCCCAATACCTTCCTCTGCCACGCCCTCTCCTTCCGCCGAA
>NC_051400.1:3484781-3485014 GCF_015228065.2 Penaeus monodon
ATGGAAAAAATAACATCGTTTTTATCAATTTCTGCTTTCTATTCCTTCCCCCTTCCTCTTGTCCCTTCCTCCCTATCGTATTTTCCCATCCATGGCTCTTTCAATTTCTCAACGCCACGGTTATGACCTGCATTTTTACGCCTGTTAACGGCTTATACAACAAGGTGCGGGCTGTTGGGGGTAAGCAACGGTAATTAAGTCTCTCTCCTCGGGGATAAGGGATTTTGGCAGTG
>NC_051400.1:3485324-3485388 GCF_015228065.2 Penaeus monodon
AGGTGAGCAAGATAATGAAAGACAAAAATAGGTAAGCGGGCAGCAGCCGAGGATGAACGAAAGA
>NC_051400.1:3485621-3485784 GCF_015228065.2 Penaeus monodon
CGTTACTTGCCGTCTGCCGGTTAACGCGTCACGTTTCAACATACCTGGAAAGAGAGGAGGAATAATTAATTTACATGACCAAACAATGAAAAAATGCATTGCAATAAAATGTAACTGGAAATCATAACTGACGCAATGGATGAAATAAAGACAGGAAAATAAT
>NC_051400.1:3486037-3486276 GCF_015228065.2 Penaeus monodon
GGGCCATTAATTAAAGCACAGAAAGGGACGCGAGAGGAGGGAAACATGTCACGTGGGCTAAGGAGGGCTGAAGTACCCTCCACAGCTCGAGGACGCTGATAATAAAACAACAAAAAAAAGGCTAAACGGCCGCTAGCCCAGCCAGAGAGGAGTATAATGACGCTCGCTATTTCAGTTGCATGAATCTGCCATGACTCTTGCTACTGTGTCAGGGAACTTTGTGAATTTTAGTGAGAGCA
>NC_051400.1:3486769-3486916 GCF_015228065.2 Penaeus monodon
CCGTCTCCCCCCCTTCTCTTATTGCACGATATGTCCTATTCATAGAAGACGTTGTCAACAGAAAGTAATATTAAATTCGAATACCCTCCTTGCTGACGGAAGGATGGATAATGCATGACAGAAACGGAAAGACAGAAATTAAGGAAG
>NC_051400.1:3486991-3487684 GCF_015228065.2 Penaeus monodon
CTACAAGGCGGCAGCAGCTGAGGCAAGAAGGGACAACATCGGCAGCAGTTGTGAGGTGCCTAGGAGAACGCGAGAAGTATCCTTGGTTAATTGAATTTTGAATTGATTTTCCATCAGCGCGGGTTGAGGACGGCTGGTCCTCAAGTGTGTTGCCCGACGCCACTTGCACGGGGGAGGGGCGGAGGATGGGAGGGGGAGGGGACTGGGAGGGGGAGGAAGATGGGGGGGTGGGAGGGGGAGGAAGAAGGGGGTGGGTGGGAGGGGACGGAGGATAGGAGGAGGTGGATGATGGAAGGGAGTGGGAGGGGGTGGAGGATGGGAAAGGGGGAATAGGAGGGGACGGAGGATAGGAGGGGGGTGGAAGATATGAAGGGGTGGACGATGGGAGGGGGTGGAGGATGGGGCTGGAGTGGGGGCATAAAAAAAGGAGACGCTGAGGAGGCAGGGCAGTAGGCGGTGTAAAGAAAGGGAAAAGAAAAGCCATAGAGAGAATATGAAAGAATGAACAAGGAAGGAGGGAATGAGCGCAAAGGAGACACACGGCGAGAGGAAAAGAGGAGGGGAAGAAAGGAGAAGAATAACGACATAAAAAGAGGGGAAAGAGGAACAGCCAACACCCTCGAGGCGGGGCAGCTGGGATAACCATTATCTTTGTTCTGACCCCGAGATTTTCCCACCTCCTTCAACACACAT
>NC_051400.1:3487878-3487963 GCF_015228065.2 Penaeus monodon
ACAGGGGAGGAGGGATGCAGCAACAGTCAGGCAATGCAGGTTTTAAAAAATGACGAGATGGCAAACTGGTCGTAGGAAAACGATA
>NC_051400.1:3488530-3489777 GCF_015228065.2 Penaeus monodon
TCTTAAGCATATCCGAGGTCATCGAAAGGGAGGCCCTCAAATCTTTGGCACCGTCATTGTCGTCCTGCTGTGGACGAGGTGGCAGGAGAACGATCGAGAGCCAAGGAGGTTTCTCCATTCTAACCCTCGTTAAAGGGGCGTTAAATGCTCCCGTTGTGCCACCAGAGGGCGAGGCGGAATATATTTTCTCTTCATTAATGATCCACAAACCTTCCCCGGGGTTTAAGGTATGAACTTGGAAAAAGAACTGTCCCCGCTTGTTAAAATCTAGTCTGAACTTTCACCGTGCCGAGTTTGTGCAAGGCTGGCACTCTGTGGCACCAGCGACATGGGAGTGTTATTGGCATTCAATAGCCCAGGCACAAGGGCCACAATCCGCTTGTTACAGAGGTCGCATTTAATTAAGGCGAAACCATTCCACAGGTGCAGCAACGCCACACACGACCTATAATCACGCTCCGGTGCAATATGCATGCAAGTTCTATGAGTTCCAACTACACTGCCAATAACCTTGCTCTCTCATTCTAATTTCCCGAAGAATCCCCTTCATTAGTTTAAAAAGAGAAGCCACGCTGAAATCGGCCTCACCATACAAACACCATAAATCTCCGTAAGCGCCAGCTCACAGTTGGGGGTGACGGAATGCACACATGTACAGTCTAGACACCACAAATCACGTGCAGTCGCCCCTTGATAAAAAGAAAACGGCAGCAGGCAAGACCGCACTTCCCTCCCCTCCTATATACGTCAGGTAAGACATAATTAATGACACACAGTAAATGCAGTCTGCATTTTTTCTTTGTCAATGGTTACCGCAAAAAATACGCAAAGGTGATAGCGTAGCTGGACAACATGAGACGACGTCACGAACCTTTAAAGGAGATGCGATACGATGTTGCGGTTCCTTTAGTTCTGTCTAACTGAAAGCCTGGAAACGAGATGCCCCCAGATCAAGCTCCGTCGAAAAGCACGATAAAACGAGAGGAAAACTATGAGCATGTTAAACAAACTAAAAACAAGACAAAAGAGAAGAAGAAAAAAAATCAATACATTTCAATTGCTGAAAAGCTAAAGAAAAGGAGTAAAAAACAAACCAAAAAAAAGACCGTTTCGAAGGCGCCATCAATAAGGACGCGACCCGAGCCCTATACACACCGACACAACAATGCAAGTAATCCCCCAGATAGGTTACCAAGACCCACTACTGCCTTGCTACAAAGTGCTGGGGATGACCCGTGATAACCTCA
>NC_051400.1:3489929-3490115 GCF_015228065.2 Penaeus monodon
CCATACCCTCTGAGGCCCTCAACCCCCACCCCTCCAAACTTCACCCCCTCCCCCACACACTCCTCTCGAGGAGGAGTCATCCCTTAAAATAAGATACTCCGAGTCGGGACAGCATATTTAATCGACGCTAATTATGGGATTTAGGCCAAGTCACGTATCCAGCGCGCGAAGGGATGGGCGTGGGTG
>NC_051400.1:3490454-3490686 GCF_015228065.2 Penaeus monodon
TTTGATGAGACACGACAAGAAACGAATCCGCAGTTCGTCTTGTGGCACGTTCACCTTGACACGGAGCGCTACCTGTCTGCCTACGCCCAAGATGATGTTACTGGGCAAATTTATTTCATAATATAAACATGCGATATGTAAATAGATAAACATTCACAGTTATACATACTGTGCATGAATATACACGCATAAGTACACACGCGTAATGCACGTAGAAAAAATGCATGCAAAT
>NC_051400.1:3491176-3491380 GCF_015228065.2 Penaeus monodon
GACGTCCAAATCGTTAAATCATCAACAAAACCAATTTCCTTTGTGGCTTACATCATCCCAAACTTTAAATTAACAAGTAATCTTCCAAGACCTGCCAGCATCACACTTTATCTCCCACGCAAATCAGCATCTTCACGTCGTCAGAATAAGCGAGGAAATTAAGAAGAGGGGAAAAAATGATGCTAAAAAATGCTCTTCAAATGC
>NC_051400.1:3491444-3491639 GCF_015228065.2 Penaeus monodon
TGTAGTATCAAAGGCCTTAATAAATATTAAGTATAAGTATAATACTAATATACTACAATTAATAATTATACAACTAATAAAATACATAACATTTACATGATGACGCTTATCCTGAAGGCTAATCATAAAGAAAATACTCAGATAAAAAAAAGTTTCCTTTCT
Organism: Penaeus monodon; assembly: GCF_015228065.2. NCBI lineage: Eukaryota > Metazoa > Arthropoda > Malacostraca > Decapoda > Penaeidae > Penaeus > Penaeus monodon. The sequence continues at coordinate 3,491,607 of NC_051400.1, forward strand.
AGCTAAACACAAATCTTTATTCCATCTCGGGGG
>NC_051400.1:3491684-3491817 GCF_015228065.2 Penaeus monodon
TGCACACTTCCTTCGAAACGATTTTTTCTATGTTAGAATTAAAGACAATACAGAGTGAGGGACCTGGGGGGGGGCACTGGGGAGGGAGGGAGAGGGAACACTGGGGAGGGGTGGTAGATATGGATCCGCTTGA
>NC_051400.1:3491952-3492064 GCF_015228065.2 Penaeus monodon
AAGAACCCAAGAAATGGAAGGAGGAAGAAGAGCATGCACGGGATGCCCAAGCGGAGGAAGTGAGGAGGGACAGGAATAAGAAGTTACAGAGGAGACAAGCAAAACACAAACA
>NC_051400.1:3492133-3493129 GCF_015228065.2 Penaeus monodon
ACTGCATCTTACTCATACTCTCTGCCTCTTATTCATTCTCTCTGCCTCTTACTCACTCTCCCTGCCTCTTACACACTCTCTCCCTCCCCCCCCCCCCTCTTTCCATCCCTCCCCTCTCCTTCCATCCCTCCCCCCTCCTTCCATCCCTACCTCCTCCTTCCCTCCCTCCCTCCTCCTTCCCTCCCTCCCCCCTCCTTCCATCCCTCCCCGCTCTTTCCATCCCTTCCTCCTCCCTCCCTCTCACTCTCTATCGCTCTCCCTACCCTTACTCCTCCCCCTTCCCTCTCACTCTCCCACCCTCTCACCCTCCCTCCCTCCCTCCCTCCCACCCACTCCCTCCCGTTCCCTCAACCACCCACATCCCCACAAGCTCCCGTTCCCTCCCAACCCACTACATTACTAATTCGGGTTCTCGGGTAAAAGCGTCCTCGAAACATTATAATCACAACCTCGCCGCCATTTCACCCCCCCCCTCTCCCTCACCCGCCCAACCTCAGCCTCGCCGCCATTTCACCCCCCCCCCCTCTCCCTCACCCGCCCAACCTCAGCCTCGCCGCCATTTCACCCCCCCCCCCCTCTCCCTCACCCGCCCAACCTCAGCCTCGCCGCCATTTCACCCCCCCCCCCCTCTCACCCGCCCAACCTCAGCCTCGCCGCCATTTCACCCCCCCCCTCTCACCCGCCCAACCTCAACCCCACCGCCATTTCACCCCCCCCCTCTCCCTCACCCGCCCAACCTCAGCCTCGCCGCCATTTCACCCCCCCCCCTCTCCCTCACCCGCCCAACCTCAACCCCACCGCCATTTCACCCCCCCCCTCTCCCTCACCCGCCCAACCTCAACCCCACCGCCATTTCACCCCCCCCCCTCACCTTCCCTTCGCGTGACCCGACAAGAGATATCTCCTTAGGTTACGCCGGGGTTCCTTGCGTCGCCCCTATCTTAAAGAGCTGCCACTGGTCTCATCACGACTTGGGGCGACGAGGGAGGGCACAAA
>NC_051400.1:3493568-3493940 GCF_015228065.2 Penaeus monodon
CGCTACTTTTTACAACGGAACACAAAGGGTAAACAGCTGGCGTTGCCAATAACATCCTTGGCCTATCAGCTTCTTTAACATCCTCTGCATCCTATTACTACTTCTTCCCCTTCTTCTTTACACCATCATCATTATTATTACCATTATTCTCTCTCTCCTCTATTCCTCCTGTTACACTTCCTCTTCCTCCTCCTTCCCTCCCAACGCCTACCACATCATGCCAGTCAGAACGCCTAACTTACCACAAAATACACTAAAAATTGACGAAATAAAAAGTAACAAAACATTTCCCTTTAACCCCCACTCGAAAATAACAATATTGCCATTATGCAGAGAGGCCTGGAAGGAGTCCCTGGAATAACACAGAGGGAA
>NC_051400.1:3494111-3494307 GCF_015228065.2 Penaeus monodon
TCTTTGAGGCACATAATAATTACTCAACTTTTTCCCCCAATGGTTGATGGGGGCTTTACAAGCTTTCTCTGCATTTGGAGCCTCATTTAAACTGGTTTTGCGCACGTGACAAAGCAAAATTTCCACAAAACTGCTTTTAACGCTACCCATCCTCCCTCCACATCTCTCATCCTTTTGGCACTCACTCTCTATCTTT
>NC_051400.1:3494386-3494590 GCF_015228065.2 Penaeus monodon
CGTCCTGGGCAGAATACCTACACCAAAGATATACATACTAAGTATTTAAGTCTAAAAAAAAAAATCCGACAAAGTTTTGAATACAACTGCAAACAAATAATCACAAAAAGGAATAAAATCTATATGAGAAACAAGTGAACAAACAAAATTCACTGCCATCTATGCAATTAGATCCCGGTAAACGGTGAAGAAGGTTTATAAGAA
>NC_051400.1:3494928-3495002 GCF_015228065.2 Penaeus monodon
ACACCCAGAGATTCACCGACCGGGACGACAAGAACGGCGGGAGGAAGGACAGCATTCTTACGTAAGTTACAGGG
>NC_051400.1:3495075-3495166 GCF_015228065.2 Penaeus monodon
TCATGGCTTAATTAATTAATATGAGTCTGCCCAAGCTCACTCACTCTCCTAGTGTGGGTGTGAGTGTGTTAGGGAGAATGAGAGAATGGAA
>NC_051400.1:3495528-3495779 GCF_015228065.2 Penaeus monodon
CATTTGTCCAAACGTGTGAGTAAAAGTGCTAAAGAGAGCGAGACCGAGTGAGCGGAGAGCGGACGGTGGTGAGCAGTGAGAGTGGGGCCGGCAGGCGAGCGAGCGAGGCGAGGGTCAGCAGGTGAGCAACATCATGGTGACTGATACTAAGCAGGTGTCCACAGTAAGCAGGGAGGCGTGTGGGCGGTTGTACTAGTAACACTGGTCACTCGGGGATGCTTTACACCTGTGTTTGTTTGTTTGCCCAATCC
>NC_051400.1:3495857-3496271 GCF_015228065.2 Penaeus monodon
CGAATGCGAACGAATGTGAATGTACTTGAGCTGTGTGCATTTTGGGTGTTGCGTAAATGTCTGTACATGCTATGTTCGTACATACACGAGTGCATATGTGTTCTCATGTATGCGAATCGATATGAATATCGATACGAATACAACAATAAGCAAGAAAGAGAAAGTGATAGTAACTACATAAGAGTAAAAAAAAATAAGCCAGAGAGAAAGGGAGAGTGACAGCACCCAAGTGTGGGTAAAATTCGAATCGATCCGCGAAATCCAACCAGTACCTTTTACAACTTCTTAAAGATATTCAAGCAAGGAACATCGTTAAAATGCAACTCTCGCCTTTATTCGTCTCTTTTCTCCCCCTTTTCCACATTTTTCTCTACTATTCCTTCCCTTGGCATACATTCAAGCATTGCACTTGAT
>NC_051400.1:3496355-3496542 GCF_015228065.2 Penaeus monodon
CAAACTATTACATCATTAATTTACCATCCTTCCTGCCCCCCCCCCCTTTTCCCATTCCACTGGCGCTGGTGAAAGTGCTCAATTGAAGACACTGTGGGGGGAGGTGGGGGGGGGAAGAAGGGAGAAAGGGCTAGGGAAAAGGGGAGAAAGAGGAGAGGCAAAAGGGAAAGGGTGGGAACTGGGGAAA
>NC_051400.1:3496809-3496900 GCF_015228065.2 Penaeus monodon
CGGCACCCAGGCTGGGCGATCGGGACAGACAGCAGGCGAAACGCAAAAGCAAGAATAATAATAAAAAAGTCCTTTGACACGAACCCCAATT
>NC_051400.1:3496943-3497026 GCF_015228065.2 Penaeus monodon
GATCCAATTAACGCCAAAAGAAACGCATCAAAAGGTGACTTGAAAATTATCATGAACAGCATGCTCAAGGAAGGAGAGGGATG
>NC_051400.1:3497189-3497363 GCF_015228065.2 Penaeus monodon
ATGAAGAGGAACACTAAGGTCCACCAAATTATCGAAAGAATAACACCGAAAAAACAAAAGACATTGAAAAGAGAAACGGGAGACGACGGAGAAGCATGGAGAAGCAGCAAACAAACAAACAAACAAACGAGCATACGGGACAGAGAAAAAAAAGGAAAAACAGTAAGTACTTCG
>NC_051400.1:3497407-3497608 GCF_015228065.2 Penaeus monodon
AGAACCTAAACCACCCCCGCACAAAACTCGAAGCAGCGGCACTCCCGAACGGAAGCCGAAGGGGGACGGAACGCAACTCCCGCGGCGCGAAAGCTCGCCGCTTGGGATTGATCACCGGGCGAGCGAGGGAGGGCGTCCAGAGCGGCCTCCGGAGAAAGAGGAAGAGCGGGAGGGATGGAGATCACGGCAGGGAGCGGGGGG
>NC_051400.1:3497740-3498159 GCF_015228065.2 Penaeus monodon
AAAGAGATGAGATGAAGAGGATAGAGAGGATGATAAACATGGTGAGGAGGAAAGAGAGAGGGTAGACAAAAAGGGGGCAAAGAAGGAGGGCGCAGACAGAAAGAAATGAAGAGTAGATGGAAAGGGGAAAATGAGGAATGAAAAAGGGTGAGGAAGTGGGAGAAGAAGAACAGTAGAGGTTAATGGAGAAGAAGGAAAGCACGAAGGAATGGGAAAAGGTGGGAGAAGGGGAGGAGAAACAGTAGGGGAGGAAAAAAGGAGAAGCGGAAAGGAAAGAGGGACATGAAACCATGAAAACAAGGGGTTAACGTCGGCGAATTCCGATGGCTCGATATCGGGAAAGGTTTACGCTCCCCCCCCCCCCTCTCTCTCTCTCTCCCCCTCGAAGTCGCCTCATTAAAACGCCGAAGGGAGGGAAT
>NC_051400.1:3498210-3498398 GCF_015228065.2 Penaeus monodon
AAATAGCAATAACAAAAAACTAAAACACCAGCCCCGACCGACGCCATCTTTTCACCACGCGCAAATACATCACAAGGAACAAGAAAAGCAGAATGACAAGGCCAATAAGACGCTGCGGGTAAATGTATTCCGGTGACAAACAACAGAGCCGGGCCGCTGTCACCTCCTTCTGAGGTACAATGGCTCCC
>NC_051400.1:3499283-3499347 GCF_015228065.2 Penaeus monodon
CGAACATATCTTGAGGGACAACAATAAAAAGAGAGAAAACACGAAAAACGGAGAAAGAGAAAAT
>NC_051400.1:3499499-3499868 GCF_015228065.2 Penaeus monodon
AGGCCAGCCAAAGAAAAACCGCCATGTGCCAGAATCAAGCAGTGTCCGAGAGCTTCTTTTCCTTCCGTCCGAGAGCGTCGGATCCTCGGGGAATTTGAAGCCACATGCTCAGATACCCGTGATCCTTTGTCGGGCCGATCCGATTCTCGGACTTTTCGGAAATAAATATGGCTCCCGCTTTTCCCTTAAAGTCATCCGACATATTTCTTTCGGAAGTTTATTGTGGCTGCACATGGGATATCTCTCTGGCAAGGGGGTGCCGCCCTGATGCTGCTGTTGTCATTTTACCTCTTTCGAAAAATAGGTATATTGCTAAACAAGCACACACAAACGAAGGTACACGCGTACACTAAAACTACAACGAAATAA
>NC_051400.1:3500205-3500515 GCF_015228065.2 Penaeus monodon
GCACATGACTCGCCGCTCTTCCTTCTCTCGCGGGAGCCCAGATTAACCTCCAACATTAATCCAAAACTTGAGAAAAAGGGACAGAGGGAAAAGTTTTATCCATCCTGTTTCCGACCGAATTTCCTATCTTATCCGTCCTCCTTTTCTCTCATTCAGTTTTCGTGATTTTTCATTTCATTTTCGTGTTCTTTCATTCTGTTGTCTTGTTCAAGTGAACATGTTCTCTCCTCCGGCCTTCGTCCATGGTTGTTCTCTCCCCCTTAGATTAAGGGAGGGGAGGGGGGGGTGAAGGGTTGAAGGATCTGTCTTC
>NC_051400.1:3500811-3501659 GCF_015228065.2 Penaeus monodon
ACCCATCCGTCTCGTACCTTCCGCGATCCCCTTCCCTTGAACTTCAATCGCCAACTTCTGTCTCTTTCCTCCCATTTCTACCCCACATTCTACCCCTCCCCCCCACCCATCTTCCCACCCTACCCCCCTCGGCCCTTCTCCTCCTCGACTTCCTCCTCCTTTTAATTAAGAGTTCCGATGCGGCCTCGGCTTAGTGCTGGCCAGGGATGGCGCCGCCGATGCCCCCTGTGTAAATTGGACCCCTGCGCCCTCGTCGACCTCTCTTCCTAGACCCGCCTCGACCTCGCTTTCTAGATCCCCATTGTCGTTCTCTTGTCCTAGACCCCCCCACCCCACCCCCGTCTACTTCTCGGTCTAGATCCCCCCAGGTAGTTCTTTTGTTGTCGTCCTACACCCCCTGTCTACCTCTAATTACACCCCCCTGTCTACCTCTAATTACACCCCCTTGTCTGCCTCTCGTCCTACCCCCCCCTGTCTGCCTCTCGTCCTACACCCCCCCTGTCTACCTCTCGTCCTACACCACCTTGTCTACCTCTCGTCCTACACCCCCTTGTCTGCCTCTCGTCCTACACCCCCTTGTCTGCCTCTCGTCCTACACCCCCTTGTCTGCCTCTCGTCCTACACCCCCTTGTCTACCTCTCATTACACCCCCCTGTCTGCCTCTCGTCCTACACCCCTCTTCGTGGCCTCTTTACCTCTCGCCTGCTTTAGCATTGCGGGATAAAAAGCGGAAAAAGAAAATATACTGCCCTTCGCGTCCGACCAGAGGCTTGTACCGTGGCTGCCGAAGGGATAGGCAAACCCCAGACCTGCTAGTACAGACACGTAGCCAATTCTCCAGTCAAAAA
>NC_051400.1:3502029-3503158 GCF_015228065.2 Penaeus monodon
ACTGTAACAGCGAAAAGGCAGCCATTAAATGCTTTGAGATGAACAAACTATGCAAATGAAAAAGGCAAAACCGTCTAGGCAAAAAGGCGACCACAACAATGAGCAATAAAAAATACAAAGAAGAAAGAGAAGAATGACTTAGAAGAGAGAAAGCCAATAATCATCCCCCAAAAAAGACGACGAAATGAAGAGAACACACGGCGAGGGACAAAGGCCCAAACGCCGCTTAAAATGGTGCCCCCCCCCCCGCCGCGTGAAGAGGCACTGCAAGAGGATCCGGCCGAAGGAGGCACGAAAAGGCACGAAAAACACGAAGCCTTCCGTCCCGCAACACACGGCCCATTAGTACCTCTAAAACGTCTTGACTCTTTCTCTTATATACATTTTCTCTATATTTATTTCGTCTACTTTTTATTTATTTCTCCCCGCCCTGTATTTGTCGCTATCCCCCCTCACTAATCTATAGACTTAAAACTAGTGTACAGTTTATTTCCTTCCAGTTCCTGCCCCCCCCCCCCTCCTTTGTCAGTGCCGCTTGAGGGACAGTGACACCCAGTGTGAATTTCTCTGAGAGGATGATAAGCTGGATTGTCTAACGAGTGCCTGAGAGGTCAACGAGTGACAGGCTGGGAATGCCTAACAGGGCCAGGTGAAGGGGCCTTCTCTTCCTCCGCCTCCCTTTTCCTCACTTCATTCACGACGAAAATACCGAAGGAGAAGCTTGATCCGCGATTCACCTTTGAATATTTTACGCTCGTTCGCATGCATATGCTAATGGCGAGAGGTGATCTAACTCGGAATCGAATATAGCAGGAGACGACGGCTACATAATCATACCAACCCCCTACCATGCCTACTAAGTCACCCAACCGTTCGAAGGTATCAGGTCGTCTTTAACGTAAACGGTAAATCTACTCCACCGGCACATTAAGTCTTCTTAAAAGAGAGAAAAAAATCCCTAAGCGTGTAAACACCAAGCATGTGTTTGTACTCGTGTCTAATACTCATGTACTTGCACTAACTCACACCAAAGAAGGGGGGAGAGGTACGAAAAATAAAGAAAAATGAAGAAAGGGGTGTAAGAAGGAAAGGAGTGGGAGAGAGGCATGGGTAAGAAAGTTGGGCTTAA
>NC_051400.1:3503247-3504859 GCF_015228065.2 Penaeus monodon
CAAGAGTAAGGCAGTTGGGCTTCAGGAAGGAGAAAGGGAGTTGGATTTAAGGATAGAGGGAGGATAAAGGGTAAAGGGGGAGTGTCCTGATGAAGGAAGGAGGCACGGGGAATAAGGGGGAAGGGGGAAGACAAGGATAAGCGAGTAAGACTTGATGAAGGAAAGAGGGACGGGGAATAAGGTGGTAAGGGGGCGGGCGCAAGGGTAAGGGAGTAAGGCTTGAGGAGGGAGGGATCAGATCGGCGACTCGGTTAAAGGAGATGTGGTCTACACTAACGAATCCCGGGCCAGCTTAACAGACTGCTACGCCCCTCGTTCTTAAAGCAGATCACCTCAAAACTCTTAGACCAGGAGTCAATCTTCGCTCCAAAGTCTCGACTTGTTTTTGGTCGCTCCTTTAAGTCTTCGCTGCTTCGCCGACGGTTGTTATGGTGTCTGTGTCAGCGCATCCCACACGCAAAATCGACTGAGAGAGGCCGCGAGATTAAAGCGATTTAGCGAAACTATCGTACTGGATTTACACTAATATATTAGACGAAATTAAATTGTGGCGTCTATCGGAAAGCGAATTTTCTCTGAGAACCGTCAATTCCCGTTTTGCCATGCTAAATCTTTATTTCTTCCTACTAAGCCCCTTCTCAATTTCACCCTTAATTTGGACTTTTTATATCGCTTTCAATCGCCATAAGAAAATAAAATAGAGTGAAAGAAAAATACACATACCTTATTTTTCTCCTCAAACTTCGAGTCTCTGCATATTGCCCACATGCATAAGAGAATAAAACGGCATTTAGGCCTATTTTCTTCCACTTTGGCATGTGATTTACAGCCCTAATCTCCTCCCGGCGAGGAAACTGCACAATATAGGTCCCACCCCTCCCTCCTTACCCCCACCCTAATGGAGAACCACTAACCAAAATAAAAAGGATTAAACGTAGAGAGAAAAACATACACAAGACAAGGAAACACTTTAAAACCAGGCATTACCACTCGAGCGTAACAACGTCATTTGCATACGAATAAACACGGTAAACATCGTCTCTAATTAGCCCTCATCGCGTCCTACCTAATTGACGAATCAATCCCCCCTTCTCGGCATCCCCTCCCCTCCCCTCCACCTCTCACTTCTAACACCCACTAACCACACCCTACCCTATTCAAACCCCTAACCACAACCCCCATCCCTACCTATCATCCCTAACCATGCCCCGACGCCTAATAACTCACCTCCTACCCCATACAACCCCCCAACCTCACCTCAACCCCCACTCACACCTGCATCCCCACCCCGACCCCCACTCCACCCTCAGAACCCCAGTCCCACCCTCCACCCCATCCTTATCCCCACTCCTACCCCTTCCCCATCCCCTACCCCTACCCACACACACCCTCATTCCCACCCCCACCCCCACCACACCCCTAACCACCTCCCACCCCCACCACACCCCTAACCACCTCCCACCACCACACACTCCACCCCAGACCTGTCCCCTCCTGCCTCCACCGCGACGCAAGCTGCCCTTGGACCCACAATCCCAAGACTATCCCATCTCGACTTTCACTCTTTGTCTGTTTGTACATTCATAATCAATTCTTATTCAGTGCGTGTGCT
>NC_051400.1:3505110-3505257 GCF_015228065.2 Penaeus monodon
ACTCTCTGTCGTTTGCATCATTGTTGATTCTTAATGGAGTTGAGAGGTTAGATGGAAAGTATAGACATGTGGTCAAGAGACAATGGGAAAATAAGAATAAACAAAAGAACATGAGTAAAAACACAAGAAAAAAAACATGCTGACAAG
>NC_051400.1:3506060-3507833 GCF_015228065.2 Penaeus monodon
AAACCCGCCCGCTTTCACCTCCTCCAGATTAAGGGTCAGTCACGCTCCAATGCCACCGCCGCCACCGACAGAATGTATCACCGCCTTGTCATCACTCCAACAGCAAGTCATAATCCTCTTTCGGGGCATATCGATCCCATTAACACGTATCAATCAGGGTAAAGAGGATGCAAGTAATTATTAAATCCGACATTTCTCAAGGTGTTGTAAAACACCTGTAAAAGTGGCCATCTGGGGATAATCAAACCGAGAAGATGGATGAATTGTTTTCCTGAACTAAATTCTGAATTGATTCTTAACTCTGCACCTCAACTCAAACATATGTAAACAACTGGCATCTCACTTTCACGCTTAGTAACCCATAGTACTCATTCAGAAATGTGTCAGGAGTCCTAGTATACACCTATTTATTTATCAATATCTATCTATATGTGTAATTAACTATAAATCTTTGTAAATGACAAATTCCGATGTATCAGATACGTATGAGAAAATCAACACGGACGCAATACTCTCGGGAGTGAACACTCGCCGCGACACGCAAGGATAACCAAGTGCATGATTCTCAGCAAGAACGAGAATAAACATAAAAAAACGAAGTCATGCGCACTCGGACATCCACGTCAGCCACTCGAAGGGCCTTGGCTTCCTTGGAGACTTTTGCTTCCCCCGAGATCGAAGGACCCACAGTGACTCAACGATACAAAACGACAATATCTTTCGCTTCACAACTTTTACGGTCTTATCTCGTCCGTCGATTGATGTCAAGGTCACGCTTGTCTCTAAAACGTACAAACGCGGATGGTGGAGGATACGTCAATCCGGAGAAGAAAAAATGCCGCTGGTTGGCACCGTCAACGGGTCAGTGACGAGGTCAGCCCGGGTCACTTTTCACTGCACATTTCACAGCACACAGATTCGAGCGAGACGGTGCGGCTTTTACGTTTCTGCAACACAAGCAATATAAACGGTGATGTGGATGGCAAGTTGAAGCAACAACGGCAGTCAACAGGATTTGCGACTAATTTGAAACGAAACAAATGGCAACTGGCAACACCCCGAGTATCTACAACTTACGTAACAGAACTTCTATATTTAGCATTCAACGAAGTACCCATGCATTTTCCGGATAATAATCTTACACAGGAGACACCCCCAACATATATCCAAAACATTTACAAAACATTCTACCCTGTCGTGTAGGAGGCTAAAGGTTACACTCACAAGCGCAAGGGACAATCGCCTTTACGCCCTATATATCTTAAGGTAAAAAGTTCTTTGGTCCTCGCCTTTATGTGTCGCCCCTGGTGGTGCTGCAGATTCAAGCCGGGTCATACAACACCTCCAGCGATAATGACCCTTAAAGCGCTAGCCATTAGAGTCTAAATCAGCATCCTGATCCAACACAGCTGTTCACATAGGACGGATCACAGGACACACGTACGCACAAACACACACCCAAGCTCAGAGGTAGCAACGTATCTGCACTGGGACAGTGTGTGGGCGGGAGATGGTGCGTGGGCGGGCGGTCGTGTGGCCGGGGGATATGGAGACATGGAGATCTCTGTGAAATATGGAGCACGGGCGACGGTCTTCAGATACAGAAGAGCAATAAACGGACTTCTGCACATAAATACACCGATAGAGGTTGGCCCATAAGGACTAGCTATCTGCTAAACATCCTTGGCACAACTTAAAACTCGTGCATAAACAAGAGGACAGTGAGGAGTGTTTTGAAACGGGTTGAATACAAGTTGGTGATGAAAGTGAAGG
>NC_051400.1:3507937-3508321 GCF_015228065.2 Penaeus monodon
AAGACAGTGATGATAATAAGCAGGAAAGAAGGAAAGAGATGGGGAGGCTATATCCTTACACACTCCTTCGTCATCAACATCAGACGGCGTGCAGATTCTCTCCCAACATACCTGGGAAAGAAAGAAAAGAGATGCAAATTAGCAACACGCAGAAAAATCTAATAATCAAAAGGGCTAAAATCCGAACAAGAACAGCCGTCCACTCCGTAAACAAAGAGACGTAAAGCAGCAGAGAGTACCCTCTTCGCGTCGACTTCGAGCCAAACGCAGACACGGAAATCACCAAACTTCGCCAACTCCCACTTTTTCTCCAGGACATAATCGCTTAATTCCTTCGTCGCAAACAAGCCGACGTCTTACTTAAACAATGCAAAGGTCCCTTAA
>NC_051400.1:3508354-3508438 GCF_015228065.2 Penaeus monodon
ACGGTGGCTCCCTCCCTGAAAATCATTCGCATACAAACGGCTTCCTGGCGAAGATACCGAAGAAAGAAAACAAAACCGAGTGGA
>NC_051400.1:3508498-3508693 GCF_015228065.2 Penaeus monodon
TCTATCGGGGTCAAAGAGGTGAAAACTTAATTCACAGGGGCACACACAAGCGTGCCACCAAAGTTACGCAAGTTGTCCCCTCCGTTCCACCCCCTCCCCCTGACCCCGTCTTCTACCTCTTTTCTTCAACTTTCCTTCCCCTATTCCCCAAACCCTGCAATCCACCAAACGTCCTCTCCAATCCCCACACCACCA
>NC_051400.1:3508787-3509542 GCF_015228065.2 Penaeus monodon
CCACCCTTCTCTCTTGCCCCTCCTTCTCCCTCCCTCACCCCCCTGCCCCTCCTTCTCCCTCCCTCACCCCCCTGCCCCTCACCTTTCTCCCCTTGCCCTTGCCTTTCCTCCTCTACCCCTAATCCTCCCTCCTCCCTTCCCCCCTCCCCTTGCCCCTCTCCTCCCTCCCTAGTATCCGGCGGAACCTACAAACGCCGCATCGAAAATTGGATAACCGATTTCCTATCCGGCTCCCAGCTTCTGTATTACTTTCCCCTTCCTCTTTTACTTCCACTCGTTCTTTGTTCTTTGTTCAACCCCACCTACCGTGTCCTCCCACCCGCCCCCCTCTTACTGTGAAAGCGCAAGTGGGATGTATGTGAACCAAAATAACTCTACCACAAATAAATGTAAAATCCAAATGTAAATCGACATGCACATGTAAATCCAAATGTAAATCGACATGCAAATGTAAATCCAAATGTAAATCGATATGCAAATGTAAATCCAAATGTAAAAGTAAACGTAGGCGTAAACGTAAACGTAGTATCAGGTAAATCTAACTCAAACCCTAGCTTCCAAAGTTATGCATCCTCCCGGTCAAAAATTCCAATGGTCATCTGGATGTCCAACAACAATTCATATTTATAGCATTCAGGCCTCGAATTCTTCATGCGTGAGGGCCCACACTACCTGGAAATTAGATTTGTGATTTTAAAGATCCCTCTTCAGTCGCACAAAATGGCACTTTTGTTTTATGCCGCATTTCCTGCAAC
>NC_051400.1:3510051-3510776 GCF_015228065.2 Penaeus monodon
GAGCATTAGCAACTTACGGTCTTTAAATTATTCACAACCAGCTCACGGCACACAATAAATGCAGAATTCCTGATAATGGAGGGCTCATTACCGCCATATGAGCCTGCAAATCTCTCTCTTCTCAAACCATCCAATTAAAAATCTCTTTTCGGCAGGACGAGATTTCAAGATTCAAAAATTCAAGTATTATATTGCCTCGACTTGAGTGCTCTGCCACGTGCGTAAGACCGATTCTCCTCGACTAGAAACTGTATTTTTCGCCTTAAGAGACAACAAGATCCCAGCCTTTATAAAACCCCCATGCCAATCAAACACATCTCCCAGGCTCTAAGAGTTGCCTTCCTCCTATTAAACGCAAGACTGTGGACGTTATCCCAAACAAAAACGTGGCTTCGCCTTATCATGACCCGGAATGATGCTCGACACCAGATAATCTTCTTCGCAGCATCTGGGGCTCCGTGCCTTATCTCCCGCCGGCGTCCACTCTTCTGAGACTTTCTTTGGTTCACGCCCTCGCTAATCCCGAAGCAGCTGCCTCCGCCCTTTGTCAATTAGCCTCGTGACCAGATACACTTGTCTTGGCCTGCACACACGTCAAAGGCGGACGCACACACATGCACACTAATTAACATGAATGCCTCTCGTTTTCGTTCGCATGCAGAAGAAATCAACTGTTATTTTGTTATTGTCACAAACTGGATAAAAAATGCACATGTATACTCGGG
>NC_051400.1:3510898-3511556 GCF_015228065.2 Penaeus monodon
CTCTTGTATATAAAACCTCCAGGCCATCGTGCAATATAGCATAAACCCAGTCTTTATACACATATTACGTAAACGTACGAGCGCCTTGGCTACAGCGCCCGCCTACTAACTCCGGATGGTGATGTAGTCGAGGACATCAGACCCGGCAAAGCATCCGACAACCCGAAATAGCGGGTGACTCGGTGCGGCAGAACCGCGGAGGTCGCCGCCGCCACCGCCTCTCTGCCTCCTTAGGCGACACGGCCCTGCGACACAGCGGCGGTGAAAGCGATCTCCTCGGACGTGAACAACACCGACAGACGCGCCTCTTTTTTTAACGGCACCCTCGAGAGGAACTCCTCCGACGCGTGACAGTTAACCACCCTGCCTCGAGTACTTTACAATCCGTAACTGCCGTTTATCCGAGGCAGTTACAGCCTCCAGTTTAGGCCTCGTAGGGGCGCGGGAAAGGGGGTAGGGGACGAGGGCTGCGCTCATATATAGACTTTACGATGTACCGGACGCACCGCCATAAATACGAGCATTGTATATCATCCGTCTGATTGCCGCGGAACCTGTAGTGCCGGCCCTTGCTCCCGGTACCACGACTTTCAGCCCACTTTCAAGGCGAAAATCCATTCTAATAACTCGTTCCTGGAGAACCGGGATACTTTTATAT
>NC_051400.1:3511587-3511903 GCF_015228065.2 Penaeus monodon
TCTTTACGGGCGGGAAAAATTACAACAGCTTATTCAAGCAAACTACTTCGATATTTCCCCTCTTTCATCGTACTCTACTTCCGTTGCTATTCTTTTACACTGGCGTGTCTCTGAGTCCGAAGATGATCACCCCCACTCAATATCACTGATGAAAATAACAACAGCTACAAAAGGGTACTTTTACGAAGGCAACTCTATCCTAGCTGGTGTCAATTCAAGGGCGGAGCGGCATATGCTGATGGCAACTTTACTGCCATTTACATTTTATGCTGTGTGTAGTAAGATGAGGGGATAGACCTCCAACCTCAGATATTAT
>NC_051400.1:3512017-3513422 GCF_015228065.2 Penaeus monodon
GGGAGGGAAAAGGGCACAGGATAGACCATCAACATTTATCAGTTTTCCATACAATCAAACTCCGGTGATTATGTAAATGTACGAACAATTCTACCATTATTATTTTCCCCAAACGGTAGTAGCTGGCTTATAAAATAGACAAGACAACAGTTTCGTTAAGTAAGGCCGGCTAATACTTTTCGCAGCCCCGCACCAGACGGCGGGACTTTGCATTTACACACTCCACCGAGTAATTAACTCCACCAAAAGTATTACATTTGCGACTTAATCACACGATGTAAACAACAACAAAGGAGGAGGGAAGCGAGAGCAGCGGGGAGACGCAGCCGCTTGCTTGTCTCTACCATCTACACGGCGACGGTGCAACCAACGCAAAAACATGGAACACGTTCGTTATTGCTCACTTTGTTTTGCAACGACTCGGTGCCCCTTAACAGATTGCAATGGGAGATTAACTCGCTGAAATACATTCAAGAACATCAAGCTAACACGACGACGAGTTGCAACAGTCTCACCGAGATGATTGCAATTCGACGTAATGATCCTCTCCATCATATCTCCCCTCCTCCAAAAGCGCAGGCAAGCAAGCAAACTCCCGACGTGGAGAAACTCGCTACCGAAAAGCCCTTGTTCTCCCGGAGCGAATAAACCCGACGGAGTGAACCAGGCGGTCGTGATGGTGTCAGTGCCATCATCCAAAAGGTCACCTCAGGTTGCCGCGCCACCTCCTCACCAGCTCCCCTTTCCTCCCCCCCACGTACATCAAATAAATAAACCTTTCCCAGCAAAGGACACCCACACAATTCAAGCGAGGATTGCAAGCAAGGGTTTATCGCTCCTTCTTCTGGCTCTCCCACTGTCTTCTGCTCTCCCACTGACCCGTGCTCCCCTCCCCCGTCTCACAACACCCTAACTTGGCTAGCTGCACGTTCAACACTCGCATCGTACCATACTACGGAGCCCATCCTACACGGCCATCCTTCGGAGCCTAAGAGCCTAATCCTTCGAGGCCATCCTACATTCCGGACCTCCTTCACGCGCCCTCGAGCCCTCCGTAATGCCACCAGCTTCGCACACAAACTCCCCCGCGTTTCTGAATCTCCGCGGCTGGATACGACACACGCAACGCCGCCTGTTGTATGCCTCGCAACGCGGGGGGTGGGGGGTACCGAGCTCGAAATCCCTGACGGGTCTTTCTGCGAGTCTTATAAATTATATACATTTACTAAAATAAAAATAAAAAACTCTTAAAAAACACGCCATAATGGACATTCTTGAGAAAACTTTCATGCGAGAGAAATATCGCAATTGTTGTATAGAGCGCGGGAGAAGCTGGCGTTTCTGTTTTTATATACGATTTTCATTATTCTCCTCCTACTTCCTTTTTTGGTTTTCTCTCCAATTT
>NC_051400.1:3513456-3513694 GCF_015228065.2 Penaeus monodon
TCAAGGCGTTACCACTACTGCTTTCAGACCTCCAAGCCTGCCAACCTTCTTAACAAAACCAAGTTGGCCGCTTAAGATCAGCGTGCATAAGGGCGTTCGCTCTATGCCCTCCCCGTGTGGCTGGCGGCCCTACTGCCGATAACAACAGCTAACACGATCCCCGTCTTACGCCTGACGAAGTCAAAGGCTGCGCGAATTCTGTCAAGTACTCAAATCATTTTGATAGTTCTTGCCTGTC
>NC_051400.1:3513792-3513995 GCF_015228065.2 Penaeus monodon
TTGCTCTTCTTTCAGACTCTTCCTTTCTCTTTCCTCTTCCATTTCTTCATTCAAATTCTTCCACCTTCACTATTTTAGCTTTTTCATCTCTACTTTTACCTTACTCCGCTTCTTTTACCTGGCTAAACCTCAAAAAATCTTCCTATTCATCCATTCTATCCTCTCTTGCACTTTCTTAACCAAATATTCGGAACAATGGATAT
>NC_051400.1:3514588-3515006 GCF_015228065.2 Penaeus monodon
CGAATTGCAAATAACAAATCCTCCATCTCTCTAGCCTCTCACCTAACCGTCCTCCTAATTCTCTTTCCATCCTCGTCTCCCCCTTCATCCCTCTCCTCTTGCTTCCCCTCTACCCTCGTTCGCCTTCCTATGATCCCCTTTGCCCTAAACTCTCGCCAACTTCCCCTGTTCCTCTTTACTATCCTTCCTCTCTACCCTCTTTTCCCTTCAACCGCCTCCCCCCTCTTTCTTGTTCCCCTTTCCTCCCTTATCCTTCCTCTCTCCCTCATTCCCCCTCAATTCCTAGTTCCGCAGCTGAACCTCCCTTCTGCATTAGGACAGAATTAAGGCAAATACGGCAACCTACCCCCAGGCGGGCGGCCGGAGTGAGCGTTCCGGTGCGCGCGCGCTCTCCCCCCTACGCGGCGGTACGAGATAG
>NC_051400.1:3515252-3515727 GCF_015228065.2 Penaeus monodon
ATCCAATAAGAAACAGATAAAGCTAAGCATGCTCGAGGAGAAGGATAATCTATATGCATAAGCCCATCACACATGCCGTGCGATGGCGTGCAGGAAAATGAAAATATACTGGAGGCCAGCCCACGCCCATCCCACGCCCGTCCCCCCTCTAATACACCCCTTTTTGTATGTTCAGAATCTTATCAACTAATGTCCATCTTCCGTCCTGCCCCCCCCCATCCCCATCCTCCCACGACCACACCCCGCGCCAACTTTGCATGTGAAAGACGTCAATTCTCCCATGCTAACTTGGACAACACAGGCCCGATAGTTTCCACCGCCGCCCACGCCCCCGTCCGCCCGCTCACTCCAGGCAAGCCCGCATTCTGACCTCTCCTTTGCCCTCCCATGCAGCTCCGCCCGTATCTCCTTCCTTCACCTACAGTCCCTCTCTCGTTCGACGCCCACACGACGCCCATTGCACTGCCTCCAGATT
>NC_051400.1:3515869-3516100 GCF_015228065.2 Penaeus monodon
TAAACAACAACAAAAATTTAAAGTTACTGTACATCGTATATACATTTTATACAACAACACAATTATCGACAAGTCAATCCAGCGTCGCTGATCCGTTCTCACGAAGTATCCATTAACACATACCAGTTTTGCGGTCCCTCTGAGGTTTATATCCACAAAAAATATTGTACCATTTTTCTGTGGCTGGAAAATGCAATAGAAAAAAAATCGGATGTCTGACCCTCTCTCTTC
>NC_051400.1:3516869-3517126 GCF_015228065.2 Penaeus monodon
AAACAAACCCAATCAATTTAAAATTATGTCTTTTCAGAAATTATTCTTAAAAGTAAACAATACACTCTGCATATATTTTTTCATGAAATGACAGTAGGCGTATGTAAATATGACAGGAGAATAATCCATAAATTAAAGTCACAAACTCCGCGTCTCTCAAAACGGCTGTGGTTGTCTATTTCCTTCGCGTAAAACATGGAGAAATGAGACGCCCAACGCCAAATGCAACAGAGAAATATGTGGAATAAGGTACAGCA
>NC_051400.1:3517583-3517925 GCF_015228065.2 Penaeus monodon
CATTAATGAAGAAGTCTTGATAATGCCTACGATATCCTACCATACTTTACATCAGGAATCCCTTGCGCCTTTCCGTGCCGACGCATCCCATTCAATCCTAACCCATCCTCCCTATTCATTCACCCTCGCTTTTTATACTTCATTCATGTTTTCCATTGAAACACGCACACTAGCGCTCATATGTATACACATCCCAATTACACTAGTCAATGCCTGTGCCTATGAATAAACCATACATGGGAACGAATAAAAAATAACAACCCGAGTTTGCTGTAAATCTCAAAAGAAGTGAAAAGATAAATAAGATAAATCAATCGATGATAATCTAAAATCATCAACCTT
>NC_051400.1:3518042-3518230 GCF_015228065.2 Penaeus monodon
AAGTCGCAGTGACGTCAACAATGAACATCATTTACGTCCTGGCACTTCAAACCACCATACAGCTGACTTGCAGTTTCGCTAAACCGGAATTTCGCTTTAAAGGGGAGGGGGGAAATGGAGGGAAATATTTTGAATTTCTTCACTTTAAACCGAACTACGGACTGTTCTTTTGGAAAACGGGAAGAATT
>NC_051400.1:3518259-3518603 GCF_015228065.2 Penaeus monodon
GTACTTCGGTTGCCTAATATCAGGTTCTTTTACGTAGAGCAAAAAAAAAGAGGGGGCGGGGGAGGAATCATAAGGTTTAACAGCCAAAATTTCGCTGACGAAGGAGCAGGGTGATGGGAAATCGTTAGCTATCTCATTTTCTATTCAATCCAACACGTTCCTTTGTCTTTCTTCTTTGTAATTCTTCCCTCTTCCGGCCACGTTCTTTCATTCCGTAGACGCATCCGTTTCACACTTCCGCAATCTACCGATGTGTCTGTCTCATGCCAGTCAATAATACTACCGTTATTAACCTACATTCTTGTTTACCTATCTGCCTCTACACCCTCTGTCTGACATCTATA
>NC_051400.1:3518641-3518816 GCF_015228065.2 Penaeus monodon
ATCTCTCGCGTCTGCTTTCACGAGTCATGCGCATGTGCGGCACACCTTCCTACCTGGTTAGGTATCTGCATGACCCCAGCACGGACGGCATGGCGGGTCCTGAATACTAGTTAAACAAGATGTAGCGTCCGCAGTTTGCATGGCGCAAGGTGTATGAATACACCGTTTTTTCGCT
>NC_051400.1:3519054-3519566 GCF_015228065.2 Penaeus monodon
TGAAAAGACAGTGTCCGCCAGGAGTCAGATATCCAGTTATTCGGTCTTAAAAATGTTAGTTCGAATCGGGTACCTTCTGGTTTTAACCGGTGCATTGCTGCAAAATTCTCCCGCTGGCTTGGCCCCCCCCCTTTCTTCCCCTCCCTCCCTCCCACATTCCCATTGGGCCAGGATCCCCCTTCCCCTCCCTCCCCCATTCCCAGTGGGCTTGGTAACCCCCTCCCCTCCCTCCCCCATTCCCATTCCTCCTCCGGCACATTAACCCTAGCCCACTCCCCCCCCCCCCTCCTTCTCACATCCATCCCCACACACACACAGCACCTAAACACTGGCGCTCGCACTGCCTGGGGCGCCCTCGCAGAATTCCGTCGCGTTCCGTCAAACATGATTCCAGACAAACGGTCAAATTCGTTTTACTGTCTTCCTGCATGCAACGTGGCTCATGTCGGTGAGCATAGTGAACGAGGAGAGAGAAAATAATAATAGTCAGTTATAAACCAAACCAGTGGAAC
>NC_051400.1:3519890-3520126 GCF_015228065.2 Penaeus monodon
TTGACACTCGCATTCATAATCAACGCTACGCAATCATACATTTCATAAATCTCGAACATCATAACTGCATTTCCACGTTTATCAATATATAATTAGACAGAAATAATGCTTACAAAACAGCCTAAGCCTGAAAATTTATGCGTCGATTAATATTCAAACACAGACATTTATACAGTCACTGCTGAATATTACACACGTTGTCATGACCTCGGCTGTAAACGTAAAGTGTCAACTCT
>NC_051400.1:3520213-3520650 GCF_015228065.2 Penaeus monodon
CACGAATGCCATAAAATCACACGCATACCATCTCCATTCCCATTTCTTAAAGCCTATCTTCTACCTAGGCCTAATCACCCCCTTCTTCGCCTTGCTTACCGCCCCCGCCGCCTAATTGCTTCCGTAAACCCCGATCCATTAGCGATATTGAAGGCGTATGCACATAACCAAACTAATTACGGGCGGCTGTTCTCACCCCCCGCAGGCGCTCTCAAACAAAACAACCGTAACCTTTCCATTCTGCTCGGCCGCCCGACATGCTGCTCCGAGGAGAGTTATGTGCGGCGTGAATCCCGGGAGAGCCTCTAAATGCTGTGAGAAAAACACTTATTTATGTATTTATATATATTTTTTCCTTTGACGTTTAGACAAAATGAGATGAAGAAGGATGTTTTCTTCGTATAGT
Organism: Penaeus monodon; assembly: GCF_015228065.2. Classification (NCBI taxonomy): domain Eukaryota; kingdom Metazoa; phylum Arthropoda; class Malacostraca; order Decapoda; family Penaeidae; genus Penaeus; species Penaeus monodon. Next base: position 3,520,620 of record NC_051400.1, read on the forward strand.
GCATTCTCGAAAATATAAAGCATAAAAAAGT
>NC_051400.1:3520901-3521304 GCF_015228065.2 Penaeus monodon
AAAACGCACTATTTTATTCATCCCGAGGAGGGCTTTCATTAGCGCCATGTACTCAATTTTCTTAGCTATATATATTTTTTCCTTTGGCTTCCGGAGAAAGTGAGATGAAGAGGGATATTTTCTTCCTGCCGCCCAACAAAAACCTCCGAAAACAAACAGCATAAACCAACAGACAACACACGAATTTTAAATAACAAAAAAAAATATAAACACAAACACTATTCAATCCACCCCGAGGAAGACTTTCATTAGCGCAAAGTATTCAATATTTTCTGAAAACTAATAAGCCGCCTGACGCATGCCATTACTCTCCGTCAAGTAGAGGCCGGCGAGCAAACGGAAATTAATATGTACAAAGTTTTCCAGCTGCTACGGACTCTACTCCCGCGTATCCATTACCGTA
>NC_051400.1:3521824-3522299 GCF_015228065.2 Penaeus monodon
CGCACCTTCCTTCCTCTCGTTCTAACAAAACACAAGGCCAGTGTCCCCACCTCACCCCTTCACCCCTTCCCCCCCGCCCCCTGTCGTTCCAGCTTCCCCCACCACGCCCCCTCTTGCTATCACGGTCTGCATCTCTCATCAGCGAAGGGGGCAAGAAACCCGAGGGTGCCACAACCGCCCTTCATTTCCCTGGCCATGCCACTGACACGGGAGGGTGGGGGGGGGGAGTGTTCCGATATCCAGGCAGCTTAGCCATACACAAGCGATTAGCTAAACACGAATATACCGAAAACACACATTATATCTGGCTGTCATCTGAAGGTCTCTTCCTGTTTCCATGACCTTTCAGTGACCTCTGACCTTGTCGTCAGACTCCTGACCTCGAGTGCCATTTTGAAAAATTCATCACACAGCCAACTTTGCTTTCGATCTGCCTCTGATATATCCTCTTCTCTATGTTTCTTTGTTGGCGTGG
>NC_051400.1:3522562-3522957 GCF_015228065.2 Penaeus monodon
CTGAGGTATGACATCACCGGGCATCACTCCCCAGTACGGAGCCTGGCTCTCGCATCACCTTCACATCGGCCACTCCCCCCCCCCGTAACCCCTCTAACTCTTCCCCACCATCTACCCTTCCCCCGGCTACCCCTTCTCCCCTTGCTCCCCTCCTACCCTTCCCCCACATTTCGCCCCTTCCCCTATCCCCCCGTTCACTACCCCCTCCCGAGCATGTAGCAGCCATCAGCTAATAGCCACAGTCACGTCCCTGTTTACAGATGAGATTCCTCTTCTATATATCTCTTATTCTGTAGACGGCGTTGGAATTAGTTAAACTGCGCGCGGGGTTTGTAGCGGATTGTGCAATTTACCCGGCGGTAACCCTTATTTGCATATCATATGACAAATGTGAA
>NC_051400.1:3523361-3523634 GCF_015228065.2 Penaeus monodon
GCGCATAAAACAATTACCTACACATATACACATGCACCCCTAAAGGAAAGGGGAAAAGGAGCGAATGAATCCTGCCACGCGAGCAACGCTCACAGACCAACCAAGACGAATGCATCCATCCCAGCAGACAATTCTCGAAGGAAAACACACCACCTCATTAAGGCTCAAGACGTCCGCGTGAGTTGCTATCCGTCCCTTGGCGAAAAGGAAGGACGGAAGGAAAAAAACGACGACGTCCATCCCACCTTTTCATCTCGGCTAAATCCTCTGTCG
>NC_051400.1:3524256-3525141 GCF_015228065.2 Penaeus monodon
TCACGGGTTCATCAGGGTCATCTCCCTCCCCTCGGCCGATCCCAAAGGGCTCGGGGAGGTGCCACACATCACCCTCGGAAGGCAGACCCGACTGCCGCATCACCAAGGCATCCGTCATCGGCCATAAAGGTCACACGCCGCTCCCCGAAGCCAACACAGCCGACCTTAACGCTTCAAAGGCCTCTTTCCAAATTGTCACCTGATCCCGCCCTCCAGACACTGACCTGCCGCGTCCGCTCCTGTCCGGCTGTGTCACTCCTCGGCCGCGCAGCCCTCTACGAGCCTCTCGCTGACGCCTTAATAACCGAAGACTTATGAGGCCGGACTGATCTTCGGATCGGGGAAGGATAAACAGGATAAACAGAGGGGAAAGAGGAGGGACAAAGGGATGGGTGGATCGAAGGATGGAGAGTGGGAGACAGCGGAAGGGAACGCGGAATGGAGAGAAGAGAAAAAAGGAGAGAAGAAAAGACAAGAGAGGAAAAAAAGAGGCAGAAGAATGGAACAATGAAAAAGGAAAGCTAGGATAAAATGTAGGAAAAATAACAGAAAAAATGTTTGGGGAGATGAACAAGGGAATCGCAGAAAGGGGAAAAAAGCCAAAGTGGAAGACGGGCCTAAGAAATACCATACGAAAAGAAGACTAAAAGAGAGCTTAAGCGAAGGGAAGAAAACTATAAGCAAAACAACCTACTCCTCGGCACCTACCACCCACCACCCACCCCCTTTAACCCCATCCCTCCCGTCCTAAATACAAGAGCCCCCCCCCCCCCCCCAAGGCGTCTCTGCTGACACCGACACGGCATCTCACAACACTCCCGTCAACACCTTGCCAACTTACGGCTCTTTATCGCTAGTAACCGGCGCGATGACCTCTCCGGCTGT
>NC_051400.1:3525239-3526443 GCF_015228065.2 Penaeus monodon
TGATAAAGCATAAGGAGGAGGCGGAAGGGGGGGGGGGGATGATAAGGCATCTGGATGGAGGATATATGGACTAATAAGGACGAATTTAAGAGCGAGACGGAGTTTTTTTTACCATAAATAAGGGGAAAGGCAGTCTGGGTATGAGGCGTGAGTTTGGCACTGTAGAAAAAAGGGGTAACATGATAAGGGGAAGATAAGGCGAAAAAAAAACACTACAGAAAAATTACGAAAATGCTACAGACGGCAAAAGATATCCACGCACCAAATCACAGATAAAAAAAAAGCGAAAAAAAATCAAGACGATGCGAGAAAAGAATAAATAAGTCAGTGAGCAGACGAAAGAACCTGCAGAACTGTGACCCTCCGAAGAACAACTTGCAGTATTTTACTCATACGTAGTTTAAAAGATTAAATCTGACAAGGCGGACGATTTTTCTCTCTGAGGGGAGACAGGGGTAGGGTGGGGGTTCTAAGAGAGGCGAGAGAGGGGTAAGGACGAAGATAGGGGGAAAGAGATGGTTAAGAGGGGAGGGAAGGAGAGAAGGGTAGGGAGGGGGAGAGGGGAGGAGAAGGGTAGGGAGGGGGAGAGGAGAGGAGAGATGGGTAGGGAGGGGGAGAGGGGAGAAGAGAAAGGCACGGAGGGGGAGAGGAGAGGAGAGAAGGGAACGAAGGAAGATGGGGGTCTGAGGAGGATAAGCACGAAGAGGGGGTAGGAGAAAAGGGTAGAGACGAATTGAAGACAGCACCGAGCGTTTTTCCCAATTGAAGAAGAGCGCTAGGGGTGCAATAATGCTCTCATATCCACCGAATCCTTGCACCGAATCCGTCGCTTGGTGGCGTGCCTTTGTTCAGGATAGCAACGGCATTGCTTGTTCACTTTGCACGTTGATCCTGTCCAAATATGTGCGTCCTTTTGTGTGTGCGCGCGCGAGCGGGGGCGGGGGCGTTTGTGTGTGTTCGCTCGCGACTGCAAAAAATAAGATAATCTTTCTCTGGGTGATACATCCTTCTTCATACAACTACGACTAAAAAATACATATCCTTTACGTCAGACCAGAATATGATACAAGACGATACGCCTTAATGGAGTTAGAGATACCCCTGACGTTCAGCGAGTTAACACCAAAGCCTCTTTACCTGACGAAGACTGACACCCGTCTACACACGCCGACTACACCACACCTGCGACACAACCCTCTCACTT
>NC_051400.1:3526599-3526805 GCF_015228065.2 Penaeus monodon
CATTTTTTCCAACAGAGAATCCGCCGCCTCTTTCGGTCCTGAACAAGATTTTTGTATCCGCGACTAGGGCTCAAGGTCCCCAGGGTCCCTGAAAATACACAATGCAACGCCATATTAAGGAGAGGGCCACGTGGACCCTCCCGGCCAGCACCTCCTTCCTTGGACACTGGAGACCTAAGCGACAGTGAGGCGACGATCGTGATGGT
>NC_051400.1:3527709-3528000 GCF_015228065.2 Penaeus monodon
CAAGAACATAACGGTCTTGATATCTTTCGAATTGGATGTGATTTGCTCCATTATTGATAAAGTTTGTACTCATTTCCTGTATTGCAGATAACTCCCAGTCTTTTTTCGGATCGTTCTTAAACCAATTCATATTTGTTTATCTCTTCGTACATTTGCTCCTCACAACAACCGCCTTTGTGTGTATGTTTCGCTTTTTATCTTTGCCGCCGTCTTTATTCGTGAAGAAAATAAGATCGAAAAGAAATGGAAACCAGCATCAATATCCTAGGAAAGAAACAATGGCTTTTATTC
>NC_051400.1:3528366-3528897 GCF_015228065.2 Penaeus monodon
GAAGACAAAAAAGAAACTACCAAAAACACTCCCCCAAACACCAGCAAGGTCAAACACAATCGCAAAACACCGACGGCAAAATCACAATCAGCTGAGCAATCTAAACGTAACGGTTAAACATAAACATGTAAACAATATCTACAAGGAAGAAGCGAGCGACAGTCACAGACACCTTGAGGCCATGGAGACATCTTCCTGCCTTGAAGACCTTCGCCAGGGACAATGCAGGAGAAGGACAAGATCGAATATCAACAGATCTTAAAGCAAGCGACATGTTTACCCTTTTTTTTTGGGGGGGGAGGTCAATCTAAAAAAATCATTCCGTCCATAATGCTTAATTAAAAAAGTTATGTGTGCGTTCTCATTATTCTCAAAAAATGTCCACTATCATTCATCCTTATCGCTATCATTTTAATCATTGCCTATATTATCATCATAAGCGTTTAAAGGCGTAATCAACAAGGTAATACATTTCGGGCATCAAACAATGGATGCAGCGCGTGAACAGTTTCAAAGGAATCAAAAACTAGT
>NC_051400.1:3529490-3529761 GCF_015228065.2 Penaeus monodon
TATTAAAGCGACAACGAGTATTTGAGTGTGCGCCTGACTGAGTGTGTCTGCGTCGCCTAGTTCTGTGTGTCTGACTACCTCGGCTGACTTCAGAGTGCCACAGCCGGCGCGGGGGCCTGGCACATCTCCCATATCAACAGTGAGTCAAGGTTCGACCCCCACCCCCTTTAAATACACCTGACGCAGATGTGTCCACTGTCTAGACATGCGGGGAGGTAAAGTTTGTCTACATTTATCAAGCTGTGTATACTTACACCAATACTGTAAATCC
>NC_051400.1:3529805-3530536 GCF_015228065.2 Penaeus monodon
TCTACCCCCGGCGAGAAACATACGATTACTCTCACAATCAAAGTCCCGTCTACCATACGTTGAGAAATAACAAAGCTGCAGGTTCCTCCAACAGACAACCCTACAACCTCCCTATTTTTCAACCTAACATTTCTCAATCTAACACCCTCCCTATTTCCCAACCTAACCTCCCTATTTCCCAACCTAACAACCTCCCTATTTCCCAACCTAACAACCTCCCTATTTCCCAACCTAACAACCTCCCTATTTCCCAACCTAACAACCTCCCTATTTCCCAACCTAACAACCTCCCTATTTCTCAACCTTACAACCGTCCCATTCTCACCCTTCTCGCCCTATATCTTTGACTCGACAACCATAGCAGTGACCATAACCCACACCACTGTAACTCTGCCTCGCTGAGCCCCCGTTCCCCAGCGCCAGTCGACCCTCCGCTTGTCCTGTTTTGTTTCCATCGCGGCAACTAGCAAGAGGCCAAGCGTCCGGTCCTCTTTAACACAGCCGCTGCACCAGGAAGAGGAAGACAACGACAATAACAAAACCAACAGAACCAACAGCGACAAAATAAAGAAAAAAATAACCGTAAAAACATGAAAAATATTCTTAGAAACAGAAGAGAAGGTGAACAGCAGGCAAAAGGACAGACTCTACCACTCGGCCGACTCTAGCTCGCTGTCCTAGGTCTTTGCGCCTCGCCTCGTCCTTGACTTCGACGAAGATGGGATAATCAA
>NC_051400.1:3530737-3530889 GCF_015228065.2 Penaeus monodon
TTCTCTAAGTCTGTCTGTGGCATAAGCGGTTTCCCTTTCGTGAGATTTTATAATCCACATCATAATAATGCTAATTCAAGTTTTCATTAACATAAAAGCCACAGAAAAAAAAAAACACACACAGACCTTTCATCATGGAGGGAATGCTCATA
>NC_051400.1:3531632-3532132 GCF_015228065.2 Penaeus monodon
GCGAAGACAGGTAACCTCACCCGTTGCCACACACTCGCCGCAATCACACCTGCTACATGGACATCGTCACTCACCTGGAAGAAAAAAGAAAACGGACACGATGTTAATCCCTTTATTTTTACAGATGGTTGAAACACAATCAGTAAATCAGAGTTATTCATCCGCAGAACTTAAGGGAAGGGTTATTCATTCTCACTCACCCCCCTCCCCTCCCCTATTGGATGTTCTGAAGAATATGCTCAATAAATGACGTCCTTACAAAGGGCATTTATCAAACACTAAGTTATTTAAATGCAACTTAAACGTCCTGCGTTTACAAGGGCACGAGGCGCCCCCTAAGGGACATCGATACTCCCCTTAAAGGAATGCGCGACCCTTAAACCTAAATAACAAGCCTGATTTGAATGGGCTTTTTATCCGGTTCGATTAACCTCATGACACCGCATATTTCCTTGCTCCAGGCCCTTGACACCGCCGCTTGACCTCCGAGGCCACGCCCA
>NC_051400.1:3532197-3532549 GCF_015228065.2 Penaeus monodon
TCACCTTCCTCATCTCGTCCGTAAAAGAAACGCACATACAAAGATAAACTTATTTTCCTTGACGATGTCTTTCTTATATTCCTCTTCATTTAGTATATCTTTTCCCTCGGGTTTTATTATGGTCCTTTTACGCCTCTTATCTCTCTCTCTCTCCAGCCGCCCTGTACCTACGCCCACGCCCCGCGGCCAGCATCCATCAGCCGAGATGACTTCTTGTCGCGGGCAAATGTCAAGCCGCCGGCACTTGCGACGTCATGCGCGGCAACCCTTTCTTTCTTGCTCTAACTACAAAGACGAATTCGCATGCACCTTTAAAATATGAGATTCTATTTCGATTTCGTTACATCTAGCG
>NC_051400.1:3532578-3533252 GCF_015228065.2 Penaeus monodon
CTAATAGGACTGCCCTTTCGCCACAGATCAATACCCTAAACCTGTTAATGGGTTAACCAGACATCACAGGCTCAATCTCTCTCCCTGCCAGATATAACCGGTTGCAAAGCCTTTTCCAAACATTCGTCCCCTCTCTTTGTCTCTTATCCGTCTCTGCTCCCTCCCATCTCCCCCTACTTTCTCTATACGTCTCTTTCTCCTTCCTTCGTTCCCTTCCTCCTCTTCTCCGACTCACTCTGCATACGTCTTCCCCTCTTTCCCTTCGTGCTCCTTTTCTCCCTCCTTGAGCCCTTCTTTTCGTACGTTTCTGTATCTCTTTCCTTCCATCCCTCCCTCACTCCTTATGTCCCTCCCTCCCTACCTCCCTCACTCAGTCCCCTTTCATATGTCTCTCTCCTTCCTTCCTACCCTCCCTCCCACCCTTCCCTCCCTCCCTTCATCCCCCCTCTCTCTGTCCCAACAATGCCCATGCATCTACTGAACGAGCAGCGTATACAACCTTCACCCCTACGCCCATACATATCCTCTAGCAAGTTCACTCGTAAACAACACACATCCCCTTGGCTCCTCCTCCCCCTTTCCTTCTTAATCCCCGGCCATTCGTTACGCACCCTTTAACGCACGCATAATTTAGAAAAAGGACGGCGTTCGCACTATCATGATTCCCATTCACA
>NC_051400.1:3533309-3533886 GCF_015228065.2 Penaeus monodon
GCCTGCCTCTCTGATACTCCCTTCTCCTTGCGAAGCCAAATAAACGCCCTCAATGCCGGTCACATCAAGACCTTGTTTAACCTGATCTTTTAGTGAAGTTTCAGAGGGTAACTGCCACGTCTAGTCTATCGGCCCTCGAGCTGTTGATGTTTGCTTATATTATATTCATTAATATAATCGGCCAATGAGGGCGCAGATGAGCCAACAGGGAACAAGCAACGCAAGGGCGAGCGATAAGGTCAACTCTTGTAATGTTACATGCATTAAGACATTAAGGGAATGAAGTATTGAGCAACCGCCTTGCCACGTTCAATTACCATCAGCGTAATCAAGATTGCAATGTAACAAGCACCAGCATCGGAGGGCTGAGAGAGAGAAAGGAAGAGAGAGGATCTAGCAAAATAATAAAACAGACGGAGGAAATACTTACGGGCACATTATCTAAACAGTTAAACATAGAGAGAAAGAAAGACAGGAGTGCCGAGGGCCAGCTGTCGTCATCCGAGGAGACACCGTGGCGAGGGGTCACGCGGCACTCCTCTTGAAAGGGGTGACAGTGCCTCTTACTGTCTCAAGT
>NC_051400.1:3534008-3534330 GCF_015228065.2 Penaeus monodon
AGGCAAGGGACACTCGAGAAGGGGAGAAAGGAATGGGAAATATATTTAACTGAATATTAACGCTACCAGATGCGCCATAAATAGAAGAGAGATATGGACGGGGGAGGAACGTTGTAAAAGACGTAAATAAATACAGTGATATAGACGACATAACATTCAGGCAAACAAAATGTGGTTATAAAAAATAAACATGAGAATTAAAACAACTGAGTGAAACCGCTCTATACAGAGTACAGTACAGCATTTGCATTGACTTGAAGACTTGAGATGAAGCAACAGTCTAGCAGAGACATAAATAGAGAAATTGAAGTTTATGATTAGT
>NC_051400.1:3535054-3535297 GCF_015228065.2 Penaeus monodon
AAAAAAAAGACGCTTTCCTCACGAAAACCGTCAAAGGGGAAACAGCCCGCCTCCTAAACCAACACGCCCACGTGGCTAACACCGAAATCACAAACACAAAAAAACAAGTACGAAAAACAAGCGCCCGGCTCGCAACACCCATTACAAAGCTTAAAAAAAGAGAAGGTCCAGCAGCCGCACTTCGACGTCTGACTGGAATGTTTACGAGAAGCCAAAGCCGCCGCGAGTGCAAGGTCGGGCAGG
>NC_051400.1:3535344-3535692 GCF_015228065.2 Penaeus monodon
GCTACGTGCTACGGGCTACGGGGCCTGCAACTGCGTGACCATCGCATACTTCTCTCTCGCATTTCTTCCCGTCTACACCTACTTCGCATTTTTCCCCCTTTCGTTTCCGGTCGCATCCCCTTCTCAGGCCTACTCTACCACTCCTCTCGCACCTCACCCCCCCGTCGTGGCTCCCCTCCTCCCGACTCCTCTATGTTTATTTACTGTGTTGTCATCAGCTCTTCCCAAACCTCACCTTCCTCTTCCTAGTGATTGTCCGCTTTTTCGTCCCCGTTATTCTCTTTCTTTGCAATTCTAGGGTTTTGCTTTTTTCTGCTTCTATCGTCCTCCATTATCATCACTAATCAT
>NC_051400.1:3535892-3536035 GCF_015228065.2 Penaeus monodon
GTTTTTGCCTGTCCTGAACACCAAGCCCTCCGGTTCTTCCTGCTTGGGAGGGAGGAACGACCCGCCGCTGCTCGGGACTTCAGCGAGAGGCGGTGTTCCCGATTCGCTCTTTCCTTCCATTTTGCAATTAGATTCTGAATTAT
>NC_051400.1:3536816-3536912 GCF_015228065.2 Penaeus monodon
CCACGGTGGGTTCCAGGACAGGCCACGGCTCGTAACAGCGGGTCATTATTGTGTTAGATTGATCTCCCACTCGACTGGGTGTGCTCCTGACGGCTG
>NC_051400.1:3536950-3537122 GCF_015228065.2 Penaeus monodon
TGAGACCATGAGCGAGGGTGTGGGCGTTTCGGGAGCCGTTTTTGGGTGAGGGTGAGGGGGTGGGGGAGGGCGCTTAAGATGTTGGCTATGGGTGAGGCCGAGAGTGGGGAAAAAAAGGTAGGCAAGGGGGAGGGGAGTGAATGGGGAGAGAGTGGTGGGAAAACAGGTGGTA
>NC_051400.1:3537359-3537556 GCF_015228065.2 Penaeus monodon
TTATCCCCATCGCAAGCTGACTCATCGCCCCTTCTCTGGCGTTCGCTGCCTTCCCCTCCTCGCTCGCCACGCCGAAACCGGCAGCCGCTTCGTAATCTCGGCTTCCCTGGCCTGCCCCCGCCCCTTCCCGCCGCCGCCCATCGCTCTCGTCTCGCCGCCCGATCGCTGGCCGCGTAGCCTTGTTGGTACAGCTGTCT
>NC_051400.1:3537629-3537778 GCF_015228065.2 Penaeus monodon
AAGCGACGGCATTCCCACACGGTCCAATCATGATGTCACGCCCGCGGAAATGAGACCCCCCCCCCCACCGAGCGCCAAAATAAAGACTGATTCTCCGCTTCCTCTTCCTCCTTTTTCCCTGCTCTCATTAGCCGTCAGATAAAAAGGGA
>NC_051400.1:3537825-3537926 GCF_015228065.2 Penaeus monodon
CCAGGCGAAAGAAAGGAATGTAGTAATCAGAGAGGCGGAAAAAAGGACATGAAAAACGTCTCTCCTCGTGTCCAAGAAGATGAAAAGATTTTTAAAATTTA
>NC_051400.1:3538045-3538414 GCF_015228065.2 Penaeus monodon
ACCTATCCGAATGCCTCCTTCTCCCACGCCCTTCCCGTTTCCCTCTCCCTTTCTCTCCCTCCTCGCGTCCCTTCCTCTCTCATCCCCTCTCCCTCCCCCCTCCCCTCATTCCCCCACCTCCCTACTCCTCCCTCAAAATCCCATACTCGACCGCAAAAGCTCTCATCTCAACCTAACCCCCCCCCCTCCCTGCCCCCTTTTCCAGTCTTCATTTGCATGACCTCACCAGGAGCAAGGCGTGACGTCATGGGCGGAGCGGGCGCATAAAGATTGCGCGGAACTTTACGGCGGGCGTGAAGCACCGGCGGGCGGACATTACGGGGAGGGGTTACGAGCGAGTGTCACCCTCGATATCGCTGTCGCCACCTG
>NC_051400.1:3539064-3539205 GCF_015228065.2 Penaeus monodon
TAAACACGCTTTCCCGAAATGGCACCGGGATCGAGTGTCAAATCTAATAACGTTTTACGGCCACGAGAAAGATTAAAAAAAAACGTTTCAAAAGGGAAGCTGACGTAACGCAGCGCACAAGAAACGAAGGTCAAGACGTTT
>NC_051400.1:3539341-3539676 GCF_015228065.2 Penaeus monodon
GAGATCAATTTTGACATCATAATTGGCTTGATGAAAATGGGCGTCTCTAGCGCTCAAGCATAAATAACCTCGACTGTACGCCAAGACATAAAGACACGTATATACCCTTTCCCCATTATGTCACTGTATTTTCTCTATTATCATGACTATTCCCTTACACATTTCCTCCACTTCTTGTTCCCTAACTCCCATTCTTCATTCTCTGAATTCCCTCTCCCCTTTTCCGTCCATTATCTTCACTTCCCTGCCCCTTTTCCGTCTCTTTCCTTTCCCCCCTTCCGTCTTCCCTTCTTCTCTTTTTTTATATCCAATCCTTCCTATCTTCTTCCCCTCTT
>NC_051400.1:3539791-3539956 GCF_015228065.2 Penaeus monodon
ACCCTTTGCTTCCGCCTCCCCCCTCACCCTTCCCCCCACTAACTCGACTTCACGCTCATGCCCCCTCCCCCACCCTCTCCAACAGTCTGAATCAACTCTATCCCCCCTTTCCCCCATGCGTCTTTCCCCTCACCCCCTCCTGCGTATACCCCCTCTCCAATGCGT
>NC_051400.1:3540046-3540257 GCF_015228065.2 Penaeus monodon
CATACGTCTCCGCTTTATCACGCCGTGGCAACTGATCCCCTCACTCCTACAACCAATCTATCAGTATCAACAAGGGTCAGAAGGCTAATTTTGCTGGCCCTTAAGGTGGCAACAGCTCAGAAAACGGAGTGGGAGGAAGCAACTCAAGAGGAGGAGGGGAGGGGGGGGGTAAGAGACGGATAAGAAAGGTGGAATTCACGAAGAGGGGAAA
>NC_051400.1:3540296-3540614 GCF_015228065.2 Penaeus monodon
AACTGGACAAGAAGGCAAAAAAAAAAAACGACAACAGAAGGCGAAGAAATAAATTCACGAAGGAAAGAAAGACAGGCAGGAAGAGAATAAAAAAAAATCTAAGGCGGAGAGGAAACAAGAAAATCAGAAAGATTAAAAAAAACGACGAAGGAAGACACTCAGTAAGAACGAAACAGAAGACACAGAGGGAGAAGAAGAAACTCGCGGAACAAACAGAAAAGAAAAAAAAAGTTTGAAAAAAAGTCGAATATCGCTACCACAGTGAAAAGACAAGAACAAACAACACATAATACCATCACCACGACTACGTCCAACAGC
>NC_051400.1:3540728-3541381 GCF_015228065.2 Penaeus monodon
CCGAGACAGCGAAGGTGTTGGAAGAAGAGGCCGTGGAGGCGGTATCTGTGGAAGGCCGCAGAACCAGCTAGTCACCACAAGGGAGATGTTATCACCTGACGTTCGAGGGGGGGAGAGGGTTGCAGGGGGGGGGGGATGGTGGAGGAAGACGCATCGGGGGTCAAGGGGAGGTGGGGAGACGCAAGGGGGGAGGGGGGAAACGCATGAGGAAGCAAAGAGAGGAGGGAGACGCATGGGGGGCAAAGGGAGACAAGAGGCAAGAAAGACGCACTGGGGGAAGGGCAGGGCAGATCGGAGACGCATGGGGAGAAAGGAGGGGCCAGCGGGGAAGCAGAAGCATGGGGAAGGGGTAAAGGATGGGGGGGGGTAGCAAGCAACCAACTGGCCGTCCACCTCCATCTTCTCTTCCTACTTCGGCATTCCAGCGTCTTGATAACCACTGCATGCACGCGGTTCATTTTTCCTCTCTAAAAATAGGCTGTTACCGGTAGCCTTTGCAATGAAATCACACCAGAAAATCGAACAGGAGGCATTACCATCCGCGGATTAATAGCTTTACTATTTATCAGACGATGTCCCTCAACGCCTTACATATATAAAGCTTTCATAACAAAGCACAACAAACACATTATTTCTACCAATATCCCACAGCC
>NC_051400.1:3541471-3541759 GCF_015228065.2 Penaeus monodon
TCAAGACCTGAAAATCCTCCTCCATCTTCCTGCATCCTCCCGGCAGCATTCATCGCGACGCAGCACTAATCCCATAAATAATCCCCGCCTGTAATCCTATCGACTCGCTAACCTCATTCGACAATATCACACACTTTGGGGACTTCCAATGCCCTTTAATCCGCGCCGCTGTTATCACCATAAAAGCGGCGGAGGATCACAACTGCAGATTTGCTACTGGAGTAAAAATAGATCGGCCGACTTGTAATAAAGCAAAAATCTGCTTTGATTGAGAAAATATCACTTTCT
>NC_051400.1:3542800-3543196 GCF_015228065.2 Penaeus monodon
AAAAAAAATAATATAATAAATAATTAAAAATAACAGAACACATATAGACAAACATATGCGCACATAACCACGCATACCGACGGGCAAGGAGAGGGGAGAAAATGCAACGAGCACACCCAAGGACAGTGCCTAGAGGCTGTCGCACTGTGCCGCATGCTGACGTGGCCCGCGGCACTGCAATGTCACTAACAATGCTTTCTCCTGAGACTTGTGTGCGCCCGCTGCCACGCCTCCCACCGGCCGGGCCTATCGCCTCTCACGGACTACATGAGCACAAACACCGAACCCTTTTCTTCTTGAGAAAACCCCACGTGGAAAGATTATCACGATCTCGAACTCTAAATCAACAATCTCGAGTCTCCACACATGACCCCCCCCCAGAAATCCTCCTCAGGC
>NC_051400.1:3543224-3543621 GCF_015228065.2 Penaeus monodon
TGGGGTAAAGTATCTCTCTACCCCCTCCCCCCCTTTTATGAATATGATAGTGGTGTGCGAAAAGTCAAGTAACCTTCAATAACTTCTGCCCCGAGTTCACGGACGGCGAAAGTTTAACCCGACATTTACCTAACCTCTTAAAATAAAACTGTAATCTAATATTTACACAGCGAATCTATATTTCGGAGAGCCTCTATTTACCAACGAAATATATTTCAAAGTGTAGGCTGTGTTTATTCGGAGTATTTCTTTTTTCGCTCATTCAATCTGCATCGTGCACTGGCGTTTTTTACCACTGGATATACAAATTCAACTTTATTTGTTTGACGGGCTTAACACCGCAAATTATGCTGCGAACAGCCCTCGCGGTCAAATACAAAGTTACTGCCTTTTCTAC
>NC_051400.1:3543895-3544006 GCF_015228065.2 Penaeus monodon
TATATCGTAGCATTACTCCCGATCCATGCTGCAAAAAATATCGCCCACAAAAAGTAAGTTGAATTTCGCAAGAACACGCTAATACGACAAAGATCTATCCACATCTAATAG
>NC_051400.1:3544214-3544559 GCF_015228065.2 Penaeus monodon
TACATTCCCCGAAGTCCCGCGGTGTCCAAGGTATGAGCCACGCCCACCACCCGACTATAGGACGGTGATGAACGTAATCTATCCCCCCCCCCCCGTCACCGACTAATACCCTTCCACACTCTACATGGCATGTGGTGCCCGAGTAGCCGCATATATAATCACTTTATCGCGTCTCCAGATCCTTATCCTGTCGGACTGAGGACTCCAGGTACATTGAACGTCACCTACGCACGTGGGATGGACGCGATTACGTGGGCAAGAGATATGAATATTCCTTCGTCACAATGGTTTACTTCGTTACTGTATAAACACCCAACTCGTACGCAACATGATGAACTCTGGTTA
>NC_051400.1:3544637-3544701 GCF_015228065.2 Penaeus monodon
GGTCATATTAGGACAGAAACAGATCAATAAATGTCTGCACATGCCTCTGCTAACTCTCCATGCC
>NC_051400.1:3544771-3544930 GCF_015228065.2 Penaeus monodon
CGTCGTTATGGGACAAAATGCAGCGTTAACTCAGGTCGCGTCATAAAGGCTTCTCCAGTACATTGGTGCAGTTCAATGGCAATTTTAAGCTTGCCGTCGCACTCTCATCTCCCCGGCAGGTGTGTATAGGGGTAAAGCCAATTGCATCACCGCCCAGAG
>NC_051400.1:3545142-3546047 GCF_015228065.2 Penaeus monodon
CAAGGCTAAATAGCCGGGATGCCCCGACCAGCTGCCTGTGCTGGTGCCTGAAATAGCTTCCACGAATGCCTGGCACTGATACGCTGTGGGTCTCTTACCACCTCACTCACACTCGCCGGGCCATTCCACTCCCTCTCGCGCTCGGCCCCTCGCACACATGTGTTCTCTCTCGCGCGGGCGGCCTCGGGGGAGAAAATAAATATGCGTGAACTCCTCTTAGACCGGAATGGTGCTGACGAATCCACCCTTTTCCTACTCCTAATTTCAAACAGGTGCTGAACGAAATCCCTTCCAAAAGGAATTACATTAAATCTTTTATTGTAGAAGCTCGTTTAGCCTGTCAAAATACTAGACAGACAATAGTAAATACAAACGCACGCATTTAAATACCTAAGTACAAAATATGCCAAATATTTGAGCCCTGCCTTAATTGGAAGAATCCCCTGTGGACATACGCAACAAGTTAATATACAACCAATCCCGGCCTTGCATGCATCGCAAGGAACTACAACCAACATCCAGTCACACAAACGGAAATCCACCAGCACCACGGAATGGTCCTAAAAACAGATCATTCCCCCTACAAGCAAATCCAACTTCCGTCTCCCACCGAGCCTTCTCGCCTGCCTCCCGTTCCATCGCGAAGCCGACAGGCCGTGATCGCCGCTTTCTCGCATATTTATAGCAACACGACACACGCTGGAGGTTAAGCAGATGAATGCCCCGTTCGGATGTGCGAGTGCGGATGGCCACCGAAGATGACACACGGCCAAGAAGGGGAAGCAAGGGGTGAGTCCATGTGTGGTATGGCCCTCTCTCGCCCATTTCAGTCTGTCTGTTCCTCTGCTTTGGCTCTCTTGTAATCAAATCATTCTTATCAATTCACTTTCTGTCTGCCTGCCTGC
>NC_051400.1:3546311-3546427 GCF_015228065.2 Penaeus monodon
CCTCCAGTATCTTCATTCATTTCTCTCCAACTTTCTATACCTCCTCCAAATCTCCTATCATCATACAAGGCAGACAGACATACTTAGAATGGCGGGTCAGTGGACTGGATAGAGGG
>NC_051400.1:3547146-3547353 GCF_015228065.2 Penaeus monodon
CCGCCGACAACCAACTAATGGACCATTATCGAGGTGGCAGCGCGGGCGGATGACGCGCGTAGCTCTCACGTTCTCCACAGAGACGACGCCCACGCCCACGCCCCCGCCCACACCGAGGCAGTTCTTGCGGAGGCTAATTCGGGGGACTATTTAGCAGAAGGTCATCGTGAAATGCTGATGAAAAGGCCGTGGCAGTGGCAGAAATTA
>NC_051400.1:3547588-3547940 GCF_015228065.2 Penaeus monodon
AGGCAGAATAAAACGAGAGCTGCACTGTGCTTTTCTTTCATCGACTCACATCCTCTCAGTCCCCTTTCCCTCTCAGCCCTCTTCCCCAGCCATCGATAAATATAACATGACCTCGTGCCAGGGCTGTTAACAATGGCCGAGTGGTGCCATTCCCGGAGCGAAGAGGATCGAGACAGTGTCAACCCGAAATTAATTGTTATGCATTAAGTTCCAAGATCCTATCGCTGGCAATACGCATGTGGCCCTTACAGTCCAAACACAGTCCTCCTAGGGAAAAGACATATGGCAACACCGTTACAGCGGCAACGGCCCATTCATTATGCAGATATAATGTACAACAATGTCACCAACC
>NC_051400.1:3548172-3548442 GCF_015228065.2 Penaeus monodon
TCAACTCCAAAAGCAAAAAACAACAACTTTCTAAAGTATCCCGTTTCTCCTTCAGGATTATCTTTCGGAGTAGCAAACCCCGCTGTGGACTTTAGATGCAATGCAATTAAGTGCTATAAAGAACCGTTTAATTGCTAATTGCTATATTAGTCTTGGTAATGAGAGGTTTTTGCTGCACCATTGCTATTAATGGAACGCCCACAGAAAGCAATTTGTGTTCGGGAGATGATGAAGCACGGTTGAAAAAAATGCAAAGGCAATTAGGAACAT
>NC_051400.1:3548556-3548738 GCF_015228065.2 Penaeus monodon
TCTTAGAAACAACAGCATTACTCCGGCCAAATCTCTCACTCGTCCGCATTAACAAGGCGATTGTCATAAGCGAAAAAGGGAGAGAATTACGACCACCGTAGACCGGATGCTGCTCGAAGTTCAACTCATTAGTCACGCCATTCAACGACCCTTTTCCTGGTCGTGTGAGTGAATGAACGAGC
>NC_051400.1:3549045-3549536 GCF_015228065.2 Penaeus monodon
CTCTGCGATCACAGCTCCTCAAGGACCACTCACTCCGGTTCACAGACCCCCGAGAAAAATTATAATAACACAAAATGCGAGCCAAACCACAGCGGCGCGCGTTCCAACCCCGCATGAGGAGTTGGCGGAGGATCATCGACATCATAAAAGAAACACATCCTTCATTCTTCCTTTTCGCTTTCTCTTTATCGCGCCTTTACCTTCTCCTCATCCTTTTGCCTTTTCACTCTATCCAGTTTTAACGACCCTGAGCCTCCACGATCAGGAAATGAGAGAAAAATGGAGGTTGTTTACGAAAGAGAACGCCGTGTAAAAATAGTGATAACATTTGTCTCACAAGGATCCACTTAACTGTGCAATGCTCCTTGGATCTGATTTCTCTCAGGTGAGGCCTTGGGGGGAAGGGGGGGTATTGGAAGGCTCGTGGGGGGGGGGGGTGCATCATCATTACTTCAAGTTTAATACAAATTATTCTTGGAAACGGATAGGAG
>NC_051400.1:3549733-3550453 GCF_015228065.2 Penaeus monodon
CTGCTAGTCGGGAGGAAGGTAAAAAAAAAAAGAGAGTAAACAGGAACGACTACAAGTGGGGAGGAAGGGAAGAAGAATAACGGCAAATGAAAAGAGACAACCGAGAGGGAAAGGTTGGTTACAGCACAGAGGGAGAAGCAGAAAAGGAAGTGGGTGAAAAGGATGGAGGGGAACGACACTCAGACCTCACCAAAGCCTAGTTCTGCACAAGAGGGGAATCTTATAGTACTGACAGACCACTACTAACCAAAACAAGACCTTAAATGGAAGGGTACTTCGCATCTGATACGACACGAAAAAGTTATACTCGACAGAGGACGACTACCTTCCTCTTAAATATATATAAAAAAGATAATAATACTTATACAAGCACTTTAAATCACGGGGAAAAGTAACCGCTATACCGGAGCGACCAGGATAACAAGGTCTCAGTGCTGAAGCGAGGAAGAGAAACCTTCCCCTACCAGTTCAACAACCCAAGACGGAACCTCAGGAGGAAATACAGGACGCCCACTGCACCCGCCGAGGAATTCTGGGGGCGTGGGGGTGTCCTCCGCCGACTACGCCCCCTCAGGAGAGAAGCAGCCGCGGACGTCACGCTGAGGCGATTAAGGGAATTCCAAAGATGGAATGACAGTTTGTGTAATGTGTGTGTGCGGTTCCTTTATTCGAGTTCCGTTAGCATGCCGGTACTATTTTCAAATGTCCGTATGTCGACAA
>NC_051400.1:3550563-3552226 GCF_015228065.2 Penaeus monodon
GCCTGTTTACTCACATTACACCGGAAGGATGAGTCAAAGTAATAGATGGAGCGAACCGCGAGGAGGAATAAATCACAGACGGCGTTTCTCCCTGACCCTTAGCAAGAATAAAGCGGCCATCAGTATGCATGAGCAACCCCCTCCCTCCCCTTAGCCCCCACCCCGCCCCTTGCAAGAGACGTCGAACGAGTGAAAATTATGCAATATGGGGCCGCCCACACGACTGCCGCGATGGCACGTGGCGCTGCGAGTGAACTGTGGGTTGTGGGCTCACGATGGACGGCGATGGGCTGTGATGGGCGGTGCGCTGTCGAATGGTTGCGTGGGTGTTGATTGGGGGCGTCGTAGAGAGACTGGCGTGAGGATTGGGTGTGCAGCAATGGTAGATGACGCAGAGAGGCTCAAAGAAGGGGATGGAAAGCGGGGGACTGGGTGGGGAGAGAGTCTTACTGCCTATTTCAATGGGTATGACCTCTGCAATAATAGAAGAACACGACTTAAAGCCACAAGCCCTTCACGTCGCCCTGAATTCCATTTGCCCAGATTCATATCTACCTTCTCCCTCCCTCTCTCACATCTTCCCACCAGCCCCTTCTATCCCCCAAAAGCCAACCGCCTCATACAAACAAAACAAATCACGACACAAATCCACGAGAGAGAAAGAGAAAAAACGAAAAAAAAATGAACCCAGCCGAGAGAGTAGCAAAGCGCAGGAGTATCATCGCAGGAGACACCAACAAGACGCCACAAGGAGTTCCCTAAGCCGCCCTGATAGACCTAAATAAGCTAAATGATCCGCTTCTATTGGGAGAGACCAAAGGGACAAAGGAGGAGAAAAACGGTCAAACGCCGTCCCAAATTGTACCTTGGAGGAGGAGGCATGCCGGCCGCAGGGACTGGAAGGCGTTCTGGATTACCACGGGAGAATGCGCGCGAAGGAGAGAGGAGAGGGAGAGGGAGGAGAAGAATAGGAAGAGGGAGAGGGGAAAGAAGAGGGGGAGGGGAAAGGATAGGGAGAGGGAGAGAGAAAGGGAGAGGGAGCGAGGATGTAGATGCGAGAGACTGCATTTGTGGTGGAAAAGTGAACGAGAGTGGAAGTGGAAGTGGGAGTAGGAGTGGGAGTAGGAGAAAGGGAGAATGAGAGGGAAACAGGAAGAGAAGAAGGAGGCGAGACATGAGACACACAGAAGATATGCAAAAGAGTAAGGGAAAGGGAAAGGGAGATGGAGAATAACAGAGAATATGAAAGGGTGAACGTGAGGGAGAGCATGAAACGGGGACAGAGGTGTGGAGGGTGAATTAGGTGGAGTGAGATGTGGAAAAGGAGATGGAGAGAACCAAAGGGCAAGGCAACGGGAGGAGATGATCTAACAACTTCTGAAGATTATGGTGACGGAGGCAAAGAGGGAAAGGGAGTGAGAGCGAAAGAGGCAATGAGGGAAAGGAAGGATTGAAAGGGGAAAGGAGGGAGAGCGCAAGACTAAAAGGGAAAGAGAGAGAAAGCGAAAGAGACAACGAGGTAAAAGGTGGGAGAGCAGAAGAGACAGACATACAAAGGGATGGAGAGCGACAGAAGAAAATGAAAGGGAGGAAGAGCGCAAGACAGATAGGTAAGGGGAAACGGAGAGACTGACACAGGTAAAGAGAGATGCAGCGACAGAAG
>NC_051400.1:3552312-3552813 GCF_015228065.2 Penaeus monodon
AGGGGAAAAGCGACAGAGGCAAAGAGATAGAGAGAGAGGAAGACAGAGCGACAGAGACAAAGAGAGAGAGGGAGGGAGGGCGAAGAGCCGAGGCGAGCGAAACACGGTTACACGAGAGAACAAAAGGGACGAGAGCAAGGAGATTGTCCCTTGCGCGAGCCATTATCGTTCCGCAAACACATCCCGCACAGGAGGAAAAGGGGGCGGGGACAAAACAAAATCCGAACGACAAGGGGGAGGGGAGAGAATAATGAATAACACTGCCCTTTAAAAACGGAACGGCTGTATGCGTCTGGCACTAAAAGGATCAAGGGAGAAGTGCCAAAGTGCCAGTAGCCTCGGGTCTACGATAAGCTTGGGGGATGGCTGGACTCTGAGATCAAGTTTAGAGGCCATCGTCAAATGACACGGAAAGCACGGCAGAGAGAACGAAGCGCATCTGGCCTTTCTTTACTGCCCTTTCTATTAGATTTGTGTATGTTGACGAATGAGTGAGTGCTT
>NC_051400.1:3552926-3553557 GCF_015228065.2 Penaeus monodon
ACAGAGATGGGGGATAAGAAAGAGAAAAGGAGAATTAGAAAGAAAACAGGAGCATTAGAAAGGAAAGACCAGAATTCGAAAAACAAAGAAGAGAATTGGAAAGACAAAAGGGGAATTAGAAACATAACATAAGAGCGGAAAAGACAAAGGGAGAATGTGAAAGACAGAAAATAAGGAGAGAAGAATAAAGACAAAATTATAAAGAAAAAAGAAAAGAGAAAAAGAAACGAAATCAGAAAAGAAAACTAGATAATGAATTAGAAAAAAAGAAAAACTAAGTTAGAAAGAAATATAAACGGAATTAGAAAGAAAAAAAGCGAATTAAAAAGAAATAAAAAGCGAATTAGAAAGAAGAAAAAAAAAGCGAATTAGAAAGAAAGGCTGTTACAATTGAGGCTGTGTCTAAGCCTACTGTAGTACATCACCATAAGGCCCCATACATTCATCTTCTTGAAACACCTTCATCCATCTACGCCATCATCACTCGAGCACAACCCCCGCGACGCAAATGGCATTGTGTAGAAAAGAAAAAAAATACTTCTCGACATTTTTTTTTCTACGGAAAAGCAGGTCACGTCAATCCATACCGCATTCATCCAGCACAACTTCTGACGGACTTTCCTTCTCCCCT
>NC_051400.1:3553581-3553770 GCF_015228065.2 Penaeus monodon
TACACATCACGTTGTGGGTACGTCTCGAAAGAAAATAAGACAGAACCGAGAGTACACATTTTATCGTTCTCCTTCAGAAGTTATGGTCTGTATAGTGGAAAAATAGGCGGCAACGTCATCCAATTGTCATTAAGAATGAAAATGCGACTTAAGTCTGTGACCTTATGGCCGACTTCATAAAAGATGGAT
>NC_051400.1:3554057-3554519 GCF_015228065.2 Penaeus monodon
GATAGAAGGATGGAAGGGGAAGATGAGAGAAAGAAAGAGAATAGAAAGGAGAGACGAAGGGGGAAGAGAAAAGATGACAGAAGTACGGTAAGAGGAAAAAAACTAGTGGGGAAAAGAACGGAGTGAAAGAAGGAACTGAAGGAAGAGGAAAGAAGAAATAGACAATACATGAGAGAAGGATGGGAGAGAGATAGGGAGGCAAAAGGAGAAAAAGAGAGGGACGTTAGAAGAGGCATAAAGGAGAGATGGAAAGGAATAGAAGAACGATGAGGATGAGGAATTGGTGAGAAAAAAGTAATGGAGACAGAAAGAACAGGAGACAGAAGACAGTGGGAAACAAATCCATGAAAGTGGAAAAGTAGATCCAGAGTATTTGCAAGGTAAATCATTAAAATTTATAATAGTAAACAAAAGTCTAGTCTTTGGAACAATTACCGTAACTGCAGCTATCCAATGAGCCAC
>NC_051400.1:3554659-3554809 GCF_015228065.2 Penaeus monodon
ACAGAAACAGGCAAACTTTCTGCAAGAAATGTACAATCCTAAACCCCATCTCTGTCTTTCCCTCAATCCCAACAGCGTCTCCCATTTCAAAAAGCAAGCCCATTTGCCCCATAAGTCCATCAGGGAATCCACGCGATGTTCCCCCGGAAT
>NC_051400.1:3554846-3555096 GCF_015228065.2 Penaeus monodon
GTGGGAGCGTGTAGCCATGAATTCGCCAGGCTACCCTAGGGCTAGCCCCATAGGTCCCGCCCAGACAGAGCCCCAACCTCCTCCCACTCTCGCCCCTAGTCTGTCTCCATTACCCGACGCCGGCCGATGACGTAGCCGTTTCTGATTTAATGAGGTTTGGTGTGCACATGAGCGGGATGGAACCCGAGCCTCGGCCGGGAACCCGAGCCCGCCACCACACTCACACAGGTAACAACAAACCACCTTCGGC
>NC_051400.1:3555156-3557206 GCF_015228065.2 Penaeus monodon
GCGATCGGTCTCATCCGGACGCTCCCTCCTTAACCGGATTCATTCAGCCCGGCGTCTGCGAGACACGCATGCTGGGGCCCCTTACCGCTACGGCCGTCGCTTCCTGCCGGGCCCCCTCACCTGCGCCGACAGGTAGGAGCGGCCGGCTTAACGAGGTCTAACGACGCCGAGGGCCACTGGAGCTGCCCGCCGACCTGCAACGCGACGGCCGGCACCAGAGCCCTCAGCACGACCCTCGGCCACGGTCTTTGCTGCAGCACCTCCAGTCGGTGAGGTGAATAACAGAGAGGCTTTAAAGAGAACGAGAACGAAAGAGGGAAAAAATGAGGGAGGGAGTGGGAGAGGGAGATTGAGGGAGGGGGAGAAAGAGTGGGAGAGGGAGATGGAAGGAGTGGGAGAGGGAGAGGGAGATGGAGAGAGGGAGGGAGGGAGCGAGGGAGGGAGAGTGTTGAGTGTCCCACCTGTCCATCAAATACCTATGAAGTAAAGCCATTCAATCAACTCACGGCTTGAAATCCTCTCGCAACATAACCAATCCCGGGGATTTACTGAAGTGCTCCCCCGAAACTTTCGATCACTTCCGAATCAACGCGCCACCTATCACGCCACAACATCCTCCCACTGCCATCCAAATCCCCCAAGACTCGGCAGTCACTTCGCTCTTTCAGAAATAATCTAAAAGCAGACTCGTTCCGCACTATCACGACTATAAAATCATGTCTTTATCTTCCCGCCCACGTTTTCACCTCTCGTCAAGGCCCTCACAACTCCTCCCCTCTGGCTCTGTTCGCCAGTGCCACCTCTGATATCACAATAAATATCAGACCTAATCATCTTGACGGGTTTAATCAGCTGATAATTACGACACGGCCCGGCACGGCGCCCGCAAGGAGCTTACGCCGCTAAGAGGAATGCTGTCCCAACGCCCCTGGAGGATGGAAGGCAATTAGGCGTGGGCGTGGTGGATGCTGAGGCGGCAAATGTGGATGAGGAGAGGAGGAAACGCGGGAGGCAATAATGCTCGCGCAGTAGATCAAAATAAACGGATGTGCGGGAGAGCTTGGGGAGGAGAGGGAATAGGAAGAAGATCGGAACTACGGGTCGCTGAACCACGAACCGATATGGATAGGCGGGGAACAGGGAACAGCGCGTGATCAGCAGACAAATACTGGATAGCGCCGTCTTATGTTTCTACACAGGTCAGGAGTACCACTCTTTTGTAACCTGTTCGGGCGACTTCCGTGTCCGAGGACTGCACGCAAAGTCACAGTGCAAAGACTATGGCCAGCTAGCTTAAGCACACTGCAATTCACCCATGAAAATTAAGGTCAAAACATAATCAAGACTGATATAAACAACATCTCATGATGGACTCTGCATCGACATGGCATGCGACAGACTGACATGACAAGATCATCAGTAACCGTGACGTGAGAGGCACTAACCAGGGGTGTGTGACCCAAGACACGCACCGCTCACCCTCCCATTCACTTCATATCCATCCAGGTCAATTAAGCTCATCTCTAATCGACCGCGGAGATCGACCGGTGCACAGTTCATCATGCGTGTTAACTGTGCACTCAGAAGGACCGACACTTTCCGAGCGAAGCAACTGTCGTAGATGCCAAAGACATAACATAAACCGATTTTAAAACTCACACTTCAAACATACACAGATTTCAAGACAGATCGCCCCTCAAAAATAAACGGATGTTATGGCTTCTTACCTCTCAAACGTACTCAGGTAATTCTCTCCACAATAAAAAAATAATAATTATTTCAAGCATCGCCCACTTAACAAGAGGAGAACAC
The DNA here is from genome assembly GCF_015228065.2 of Penaeus monodon. Taxonomy (NCBI): domain Eukaryota; kingdom Metazoa; phylum Arthropoda; class Malacostraca; order Decapoda; family Penaeidae; genus Penaeus; species Penaeus monodon. The sequence continues at coordinate 3,556,969 of NC_051400.1, forward strand.
CTGGGACATCGCCGGGAACACATGAACACATTCTACATCAAAAGTCCGAATAAATCAATGCCCTTCCCTCCCCTCCGTGAAATAAAGAGATGTGACGTGAACAAAACACCCAGGCATTCTAACAAACACACTGTCAATGGAGAATAATGACAGGTATTGAACAATATATACGGCAAATATGGAGCCGGCTGATGCCAAATGTGGAAGAATAAGAACCATACGGAATCTATAAGAAAGA
>NC_051400.1:3557299-3558107 GCF_015228065.2 Penaeus monodon
ATGAACAAATAGAGGATGAAAAAGAAGAAATGAAGAAAAAGAAGAAATAAAGCAAAAGAAGAAATAAAGCAAAAGAAGAAATAAAGCAAAAGAAGAAATAAAGAAAAAGACGTAGAAAAAAGGAAAAGAAAAAGAAAAGAAAAGAAGAAAAAGAAACATGAAAGAAGGAGACGGAGGAGGAGAACGCCAGGATAAATAAAGAGTCAGAGATGAGGTACCAGAGGAGGGTCAGAAGAGGTAACCCATGTGGACAAGCGGGTTTATTATAGTGCGAAGTGAGGAGGAGGAACGGGGCGGAGTGAAAAAGGACGTAGGGAGGATGAGTAAAGGTATATTGGCGGTGTTGAGAAATTGAGTGTGTGGGCGACGTAGCCATAAATTAAGTGATATTTTTTATTTTACAGAAATTCACGATGTGACATCTCTACTCATTTCCATGCTGAGCAAAACAAGATTTATACTCTCATACATGACATTCTCCCACTATGCTTGCCAGCAAAACTACACTACTTATACTCTCTCTTACCATCCTCTCTACCGTCTCTCTCTTCTCGACTTATCTCTTTCGCCCCAAATCAGTTAAAACGAGATCCCTCCAAGAGCCCTTCTTAAAAAATCAAACCAAATCCACTCCGAAATCCGTCCAGAGAGACAAAGAGAGCGCCGCTAATGCTATGATTTAGGGTCGAGTCACTTCAAGCTGAGACGAAACTGGGTGATGGGCCTAACATACTTCACCGTTCCTCTGTCCAAACATTAAATCAATTGAGTTATTAAATATCAACCAATACTAATACGTCAGAAGATC
>NC_051400.1:3558570-3558985 GCF_015228065.2 Penaeus monodon
GGAGTACGATATACTAAAGCAAATAATCACATCTAAAACAAGGCATAAGACCATTCACTGCCATTTCCTTACGAAAACCTACCCGGTGCTGATGACGATAAGACCGGGACGATCGCATCACTGACCCAAGAAAAGATGCACCAGTAGAATACCTGCAAAAAATGACGAAGCTCGCCCGAACGTGTCATCACCAGCCCCGTCCCGCAAAACACATTTTCTCTCAGGCTTTACCGTATAAAATAAAACAATGTAAAGACCATCCGCTTCCATTTTTCACCTCACTGTATAACCCGAGATACTGCACAGACAGCCTACGCACATCCCTTTCCCATCTTATAGGCCCACGTCGATAAAAAGAAAATTCTATCTTGCATAGCCTACCTATCCGGAAAAAAACACACAAGAATGCTCATAA
>NC_051400.1:3559085-3559277 GCF_015228065.2 Penaeus monodon
AAAAAAAATTTATCCTTATTCGAAATAGATTCGCATACCGAGCGAGAAAAAAATAACGTATGCACCGAGAGTACGCGACGTGACCGTCTACCTTGCGAGAGTAAACAATTGTTCGGTCAATTTCACTTTCAAAACAAAAAACACTGCTTATAAACATTCCGTGCTTGTTTAGACGAATCAGAAACACAACAC
>NC_051400.1:3559974-3560068 GCF_015228065.2 Penaeus monodon
CTCTCACACGGGTCAATAGCGCGCGAGGCACTCTGCTGCGTGAGGGGAGCGAGATAATGAACGGGCCAGAAGCCTTGGACACCTCCGCCAAAAC
>NC_051400.1:3560093-3560502 GCF_015228065.2 Penaeus monodon
ATCCACAACATGCACCACTAATTGTCCTAATCCCCCCCAAAGTAGGCCTACGCAAATCACAGTGTGTTGGTAAACAAGTGCCGCACACGACCTAAACACGTTCTGGCTAATACGTAAGAATCTGGCAATACGTCTACCCAGTCTACGGATATGTACGACCTCCAAATATCCGACGGACATATGCATTCAGGCGCACACACACAAAACGATCCGGCATGTAACAAAATTCACATTTACTTCACCGGCATAATAGACTTACCTAACCAGCCAAAAATAACTACAATCTATACAGCTAATGCAACCACGTAATCCTCTTGGTGTAATAAAAATATAAAACAACACAGGAGACAAAAGCACGCTTCATACCGATAATCGCCTTCCCTCCAAACAGGCGACCCCCTCCCAAAAA
>NC_051400.1:3561483-3561915 GCF_015228065.2 Penaeus monodon
CCGGATAGGAAATCTCGTAGTTGTGGGACAACCCGACCGACGGTGGGAAGGAATGGGGAGGGCAGAGGGCTCGGGAGGGGGAGCCGGAGGGGTAAGGAAAGGGACACAGAGAAGGGAAGGAGAGGGTAGGAGGGGCAAGGGAAGGAGAGGGTAGGAGGGGCAAGGGAAGGAGGGGGTAGGAAGGGGTGGGGGGATAAGGGAAAGAGGGATGTGAGCGAGGGAGGGGAGGGACAGGGGGAGGGACGTGTGGGAAGGTTCTCAAGGCGGTGGTCTGCCGAAGGGGCGGCCAGGTAGCATGAGGGGGATCGTCCCATGTAGGCTGTGGGATTGCGTGCTCGCTCTTCAAGCCGACCCTTGCTCGCTTCTCGCTTAATTATCGTCATTATGTTTTCGCTTAATTTGTCTGTTGTTCTGGATTTAAAAGGAGTGTAT
>NC_051400.1:3562309-3562842 GCF_015228065.2 Penaeus monodon
TGGCAGCGCCTTGCAAGCAACAACAACGAGAGGCGGAGACCACCACCCACTCCCCGGACCCCTGATTAAGGCGGCGCCAAACTACAGGTGTGTGAAGGGAAGCCAAAGGTGGCACAGCAAAGGTCCTCCCTTGCTTTGTTTACTACACGATCGCATAATCCGAGGCCAGCTAGGTTAACTTTTCTCCATTTCTTCACACTCAGAAATTTGGCACAACACACACCTGGGCATTTGGATAGCCTTGCCTCACCACACAAATAAAGTATGACACTACACAACATACTTCGTTGTGTCACTACACACAAATAAGTATGACACTACATGGCACACTTTCTCATTTCATGGCACACAAAGTATGACACTGGAAGACATACTTTCTTGTTTCACTAAGGAAATGAGGTATTACTTTACATGATATACTTTCTTTTTCATTAAGACACGGAGTATGACACTAAATGACATACTTTCCTTATCATTTGGACACAAAGTATGACACTAAATTACATACTTATCCCATTACACACACAAAAAGT
>NC_051400.1:3562877-3563602 GCF_015228065.2 Penaeus monodon
CTTCTTGTTTCACCACACAAATATGACACTACACGACATACTTAAAGCTTATTAGCAATGCGCATACTTGAAACTTCCAGTCTGACATACACAGCTCTCGTGACGTCAGACAAAGAATCAAATGTCACGGTGCCACATTTATTACCTTGACAGACTCTACTCAAAGGGCACATTTGAACGTTGTGAAACTAACTTTGCTTTTATCAGGTACAAGATCTGTATGTGCTGCATGATACCAAATCTCACTGATTCTACAAAATAACCAAAGTATATTAAAGGATCTTTTAACTCAAACAAATGAACACTGAAAAAAACTAATTAAACATAAAACACGAACTATTCTTACAACATAAAGCAAACGCATTATAGACAACACTGTTAATACACAGCATATCAGATGCAGTTACTAGATAAGACAACAAAATCGAAGGGGATAAAAAATAGTCATTGCAATAATTCACAAGCCAAGAGATCTACTCAATAACAGTTTATACGATACGCATGTATTTGCAATGACTAATACATTCTGCATACAATCACACTTTTCCCAAAGTGCCAGTTAATTAACATACATCACTTGTCGGTGATATAAATAACTGCCTTTGTGATAAATGTTTATTTATAACATCTCTCGATAATTCCGAGACGATAAAGTTAAGTGACGGCTATCTCTGACCACTTTCACTTGCTAGAACATTTACTGAGGAAAGGGTACTCTACCGTGA
>NC_051400.1:3563621-3565671 GCF_015228065.2 Penaeus monodon
ATCCACCTGTCCTGTCGACCTGCCTCTGACCTGAGCGAGTGGGCGTGTTCGGGTGACCTCTCATTAACGTGTACTCCTCCTACATAAATAAAATAAAATTACTTTTGTCACCTCCGTTTCTTGAAAGACACCGCCATAACGTCTGCGGCCAATGCTACAGATAACGCTTATCTTTTCTACTACACTCGATTCGCTATCTCTCTACATGTAAACAAAAGAGTAGTAGTAATGGTCTTAATTGATAAGCGCCAATTCGGTACAAGGCCTCCCTCAATAATAATACAGTACACACACTGTGGTATGCGAATTGAACAATGAAACTGTATTTCTGCATTAAACATTGTATACTAGATAATCTCCCAACTCCACTAACACGTCCCCAACCATGAACAGAATTAAAAAAAAAATCACGACCAATACAAAATACACCTGGAATCGCAAGGCCTAGAAGTAACCCCCGCTTTGAGTCTATTTTGGAAAGCCGGCCAAGGTAAACTCACCAGAATTAAGATCTATTTCGTCACCTCCAAGCCTATCGTCTCTCATTTCCACGTTCCCAACAACTACGAACACTTACGCACCTTGAATATTGATTACTTCTCGGCATTTCGAAGCAGTCTTTCTGTCACCTCGGATGGCCGAACAATTTATGAATTCCTTCCTCTTTTTCGGGTAGGTTTCTGCTTTTTTTAGGCCTACAGTACCGGATATTTTATTGATCTTGCCGTAGGAGTTACCTGGTAGGACAATGTTCTAATAAATATACTGGTGTCTGAGCTAGCACCAAGTACACACGGTTTAGAATAAAGTCTTTTCCAAGCCTGTTGAACATCGAGAAATTGCAGGCAAGCATCTCGTCCTGCAGCCTCTGCGCCGTGCCCTTATGTCGAGTATTGGCGAGCTGCCCGCAAATGCTACATCCACCATCAATTTCTCTCAATATAAAGCTTAACACGACCTCCAATCCGCACTTACCCCTTAAGAAGGATGAAATTTCGTCGCTGGCACCAACAAATAAGCAAGTAATGCTATAAAAGGGAGTTATTTCACTGATCCTCCTCACGAGCACGGCACACACCTCCACACACCAGCTTTACATCTGACAAACTGAGGCCGCTCTTCCTGCCAGCCACACCGTCCCCCCCGCCAGAAGAATGCTAACCATCGATTATTTTCATCTTTCGCTGAATTCTTCACGCTAAAGCGATCGCTTATGTTCAAAATGGACTACACGAATCATGCGAATATCGAGAGAAGAGTGTTAACTCTAAAAGCTATCTGGAGAGAGCTATTTCGTGATAAAACAAGAATTTCGGTAGGTGCGTGGACAGCCCCCTTATGTATTTTCCGCCTTCACCGGTAGATGGCCGGACGGGGCAGCAGGCGGCCAACTTCGATTTCTTTTTGGAGTTTTCTTCATTATAACTCTTGAAAACTATTATGGATTTCGTATGCCGAAGTGACTTAGCTTCATGCTGGTATGACCCTGAGATACGTACTAAACAAAAAAAAATTATTCAGCCTCAAAGTGCATGGGTGATAGCGACAAATAATACCAGAAATTGCATTACATTTTAAAAAGTCGTTTTTAATATTCATTAATAATACTTCTTATGAATGCACTTGGGTGCTAGGCTTTTAGACATTTCCTCGCATAACTAGTTTTGCCCTTACTGTCACTATTATCTCTAAATATTTGAGCTCAAGAAATCACCTTAGAGTCTACACTAGTCTTCGAAATCTAACGTATATATATATTCTTGTAATCTTTATTTCACGTGTATGTGCAAAGGTTACAAAGTTGCAAGGAATCCTCATTTTCAAAAAAAGTGACGTAACTGATCGTAATTTGCATAACATGCCAATCTGGCCACACGGCAAAATGCAATCCGTTCGGGCATCTCAACAGGTGGGAAACCCTATACAGGTAAGAAGTAGATCAGAGGAAATCAGGCTCACTGAAGTCGAGAGTTATGCAGCAAATGTACGTGCTTTTCATACGCCACTTGTCTATTTAGTACATTGTAACAAGCTAATGTTATAAGATCTA
>NC_051400.1:3569278-3570020 GCF_015228065.2 Penaeus monodon
AACCCGTATCTTTTTTTTTAATAATCGGAACTTCCTTTTTAAATGTCGATTTCTATCCTGCATCCCGTCTCCTGTTTTCTATTATAACGACCACAAGAGATAGGGCTAGGGGGAACTAATCAAACTGGAACGTCTAGTTATGTGTTATATTTTGTTAACGGATGGGTGTTTTTCTATCCAGATGGTAGAACCATTACCGACAGATAATATACAATCAGAAATAATTAACAATCACTACCTTTCTCAAGAAAAAGAAGGGTGAAGTTGAGTGAAATAATGAAAAAGTTTGTCGCGGTTCTATGTCCAAAGTTCCGTTTTTTTACGAAAATTTAATGAAAACCCTTAACTATGTAAAGTAACATCATATGAGCCTAGCTAGAAAAATTTATTTTTTCTTTAGCTTTATATTGAACATATACAATGAAAAGCTAGTAAAATTAGGAATATGACAATTTCATTTAATTATTTAAATGCTTTGAGTGTGTAGGGGGAGGGGTACGTCTCCCTCTAGGGTTTGTGAATTATTAACATATTTATTGTTAAATGATTAGTTAATGGTCACACCAGACGTGTGCATTGAGTAAATACAAATTGTAAGATTTGTTTTCTTTGATGTTTTTTTATTAATTTGTTTCTTATGATAAATAGTGAATATGCATAGGTGTTAATTCCAGGGAATTTGATGTAATTTTATCTCGATACATATATTCAGATAACTTCCTTTAAACGGAATGGAGTACAA
>NC_051400.1:3570055-3570304 GCF_015228065.2 Penaeus monodon
CTCTATTACCTAATCTCCAAGTTTGAAAGGATAATGCGTTGTGTGTGTGTGGGGGGGGGGGGGAGTGGTTTTTTATGAAGCTTTTCTTTCTCTTGAAAAAAAAAGTCTACTGATATGCATAGACCGAGTACGTGAACATTATAGGAATTTTAACTTGAGCACGGGTGAACTGAGACACATTAACGTGAACACACAATTAGAATAAAAATACTGCCACAACACAAATAAACAGGCATTCAGTTACAATAA
>NC_051400.1:3570506-3570796 GCF_015228065.2 Penaeus monodon
CGCGTGACGTTTCGAACTCATCTAAAGTTCCATCTTTTAATGAGTCGCATCAGAGTAAGTAAAAAAACAATTGGATTTTTTTTTCTTTTTACTACGAGGTAAACCATATGTTTCAAACTAAGAGTTCCTCATAGAAGTAATGGAAACCAAATGATCATCAATTTTGTTTTTTTAACTACGTCTGGCAAGAACTCTTAATAGATATGATACGCCATATTTTATCTCATTTTTTGTGTGTGACTGCTTTCATTTTCATAATCACAAAAATATATAAACCACACACAGGCAGG
>NC_051400.1:3579098-3581587 GCF_015228065.2 Penaeus monodon
CACACCAAAACCTGATTAGTAAAAGATTTTCTTGATTATAGAGACACACAAAAGGTCCATAGCCATCAAGTAACCATTAGTGAAACCAATGTTATCTGGGAAAAAACTATATATGTCAAATTTGTATTTCAAAGCAGAATTAAATTTTCACGGTAATTAAACTGTACCAGAACATGTATAAGTAAAGTTTTTTTTCCAGGAGTTAGACATCTTTGGCATTTTGAAGTTGGTTGAGACTTTTAAGTGAAACCCTAGACAAAGTATCCAACACCTCAGGACCAGAACAGTAAAGGAATTCTAACCAAAAGCCTCCACCATTTCACCACTGAATGGTGTTTTGTTGTCACAAATGTAGAAAAAGGTACGGATTAGGATTAATGTATCGAAAGCACTTTGAAGATATCTATTTTACTTCATACCTTTTATTACTTCCACTATTTCATTTGGCTTGTGAAATTGGAAGGCGTATGCTTTTCTGACCGTATGTTAATATCATAATCAAAATCAAAAGATTATATTCTGAATGCTTTATCCTCTAAGAGCAAATTGTAAGAGAGACTAATGGTAGAAGAAACAAGCCACTGCCATATAGTAAAGTAAAGAAAAATAGATTATTATGAAAGAACAAATAGTCAGCTTAAATTACAGGAAACAGAAAGTTAACTCATAATGGAAACAATGAATTAAAGGTACCTCTTAATTTTCGCATGCTCATAAAAAGTATAATGATTTGAGGGTCTAGAAAGTTATTTTGCTAGTACGATGGTCAGATTGATATTGTTATTCTCAAGTCTGCAAATGAAATGTAATAAATATACACACAACATAATAAAGACTAGACTGTATAGATATTTTCAGTTAGTGAGATATGATTGAAAAAAATATCTATTGAATCTACAGTATAGGTCTTGAAATGCAAAGTATTCATATAATGCATACTGCAATTATCAATAAAAGTTAGATAAAATATGCAGTATACTATGCAGTATATAGTACATATTTAAAATATTATGGAAGTATAAAAGAATACAGAAATATAAAAGTTTTAAACATTTTCTTAAATTAAGTTTATATTTTATAACTTTCAAAACCTGAAACAATATCCTTGTTATTTAAAAACATGTACTTGCAACCATCTCTATCAATAATATTATATCAATGACAGCTTAAGGAGCTAGTATATCATCAGAGAGGGATAAACTGCATTCCTTTCCATCCTTGAAATGCCTTATTCCCCAGTATTAAACTGAAATTTGTTGCATTACAGATCCTGTTCTATTAAAGGGTATTATTCTGTTTGAGAGCCCTGTATAAAAAAGAAAGAGTGACCTTTGTTCAGGTATACGAAGGTCAAAACCTGCAAGGAAAATTTCACATCAAGCTTTGTGTATTAGATTAAGATGAAGCTGAATACTAGGTCAAAATCCTTTGATGTTGGACTCCTATGACTTCTGACTATATGGACAAGCTGGAAAAAAAAATGTGTATCAGTTTCACAGTTATGCATTTTTTCTCATGCCTCTGCTTTCACATTTTTGGAGTATGAGCCTAAATTATATAATGTTGGTAAACAAAAATAAAAAAAGCCTGGGAAAAACAAGCAAAAGAGAGGAAAAAAAAAATTAAAGTATTAATGCAATAATTCAGAGATTCTATGTAAAATCTCATAGGAAATGAATATAAACTTCTGTCTAAAAAGTCTGGAGGAAAACAAAACATGCTTCCCATTACTCACGATGAAGACCATAGTAGCTGCAAGTAATAGTGTAACAAAAATATGATGAAACTTAACTACTAAGACTAATAGTGATCCTAATGATACCTATGTTCATGGTGAGAGCCATCAATTAAGATAACTGTGCTACTAGTAATAATTATCATAACCACAGTGTTGTTGAATCAGTAAACTATACAAATGTGAATGCTACAACTTGTACTGTTATTTATGTCTATTTTTTTCAGTACTTTTAAATTACTTTAATGACAATATAATTTGAATTATTTGTATTGAAGTTAAGGAAAATAATGATCATACATAATTACAAGTGCTTTTGGAAACTGCTGTTATTCACACAAGAAAAAAATTAAAGCAGCACTCAGAGAAACTTTTATCCTTTGCTGACTGCTTAAAAAAAAGAATTTTATGAAAATACTAATGAAAAAAAGTATCATTATAGTCATTCATCTAATAGTATGTTTATAATACTGATATACCTTGGCATTTTGTATGCCACAACTGCTACTTTGTATTGGCTTTAAATCAATTTTATATCTATATAGTTTTCATCAAAATTATACCACTCATCTACCACGACACATGTAAGAATATGGTAAAGTGGATTACTCTTCTCTCACTATGGCACATGTTAAATAAATACTTACAATGCAATCAAGTTTATCCTTACACAAAATGTTAAGTTTGTATTATGCAATTGCATAATAATGTCATTTATATATTTATGAGATACAAGCATTTTAAAAGGAAAATG
>NC_051400.1:3581687-3583092 GCF_015228065.2 Penaeus monodon
CGAAGCAGTCTTCTGTCACTCGATGCCGAACAATTTATGAATCCTCTCTTTTCGGGTAGGTTTCTGCTTTTTTTAGGCCTACAGTACCGGATATTTTATTGATCTTGCCGTAGGAGTTACCTGGTAGGACAATGTTCTAATAAATATACTGGTGTCTGAGCTAGCACCAAGTACACACGGTTTAGAATAAAGTCTTTTCCAAGCCTGTTGAACATCGAGAAATTGCAGGCAAGCATCTCGTCCTGCAGCCTCTGCGCCGTGCCCTTATGTCGAGTATTGGCGAGCTGCCCGCAAATGCTACATCCACCATCAATTTCTCTCAATATAAAGCTTAACACGACCTCCAATCCGCACTTACCCCTTAAGAAGGATGAAATTTCGTCGCTGGCACCAACAAATAAGCAAGTAATGCTATAAAAGGGAGTTATTTCACTGATCCTCCTCACGAGCACGGCACACACCTCCACACACCAGCTTTACATCTGACAAACTGAGGCCGCTCTTCCTGCCAGCCACACCGTCCCCCCCGCCAGAAGAATGCTAACCATCGATTATTTTCATCTTTCGCTGAATTCTTCACCGCTAAAGCGATCGCTTATGTTCAAAATGGACTACACGAATCATGCGAATATCGAGAGAAGAGTGTTAACTCTAAAAGCTATCTGGAGAGAGCTATTTCGTGATAAACAGAGAATTTCGGTAGGTGCGTGGAACAGCCGCCTATGTATTTTCCGCCTTCACCGGTAGATGGCCGGACGGGGCAGCCAGGCGGCCAACTTCGATTTCTGTTTGGAGTTTTCTTCATTTATAACTCCTTGAAAACTATTATGGATTTCGTATGCCGAAGTGACTTAAGCTTCATGCTGGTATGATCCTGAGATACGTACTAACAAAAAAAAAATTATTCAGCCCTCAAAAGTGCATGGGTGATAGCGACAAATAATACCAGAAATTGCATTACATTTTAAAAGTCGTTTTTAATAATTCATTATATAATACTTCTTATGAATGCACTTGGGTGCTATGGCTTTAGACATTTCCTCGCATAACTAGTTTTGCCCTTACTGTCACTATTATCTCTAAATATTTGAGCTCAAGAAATCACCTTAGAAGTCTACACATAGTCTTCGAAATCTAACGTATATATATATTCTTGTAATCTTTATTTCACGTGTATGTGCAAAGGTTACAAAGTTTGCAAGGAATCCTCATTTTCCGAAGTGACGTAACTGATCGTAATTTGCATAACATGCCACATCTGTCACACGGCAAAATGCAATCCGTTCGGGCATCCTCAACAGGTGAACCATTATACAGGTAATAGAAGTAGATCAGAGGAAATCAGGCTCACTGAAGTCGAGAGTTATGCAGCAAATGTACGTGCTTTTCATACGCCACTTGTCTA
>NC_051400.1:3586627-3587658 GCF_015228065.2 Penaeus monodon
AATAATCGGAACTTTCCTTGTTAAATGTCGATTTCTATCCTGCATCCCCGTCTCCTGTTTTCTATATAACGACACAAGAGATAGACTAGGGGGAACTAATCAAACTGGAACGGTCTAGTTATGTGTTATATTTTGTTACACGGATGGGTGTTTTTCTATCCAGATGGTAGAACCATTACCGACAGATAATATACAAATCAGAAATAATTAAACCATCACTACCTTTCTCAAGAAAAAAGAAGGGTGAAGTTGAGTGAAATAATGAAAAAAGTGTCGCGGTTCTATGTCCTAAGTTTCCCGTTTTTTTCGAAAGATTATTAATGATAACCTTAACTATGTAAAGTAACATCATATGAGCCTAGCTAGATAAATTATTTGTTCCTTTATAGCTTTCATATTGAACATATACAATGAAAAGCTAGTAAAATTAGGAAATATGACAATTTTCATTTAATTATTTAATATGCTTTGAGTGTGTAGGGGGAGGGGTACGTCTCCCTCTAGGGTTTGTGAATTATTAACATATTTATTGTTAAATGATTAGTTAATGGCTCACACCAGACGTGTGCATTGAGTAAATACAAATTGTAAGATTTGTTTTCTTTGATGTTTATTTTATTAATTTGTTTCTTATGATAAATAGTTGAATATGCATAGGTGTTAATTCCATGGAATTTTGATGTAATTTTATCTCGATTACATATATTTCAGATAAACTTCCTTAATCGGAATGGGATGTACAATTTTTTCTTCTCCTTTTTCATTCATTTCTTATTTATTTCTCTATTACCTAATCTCCAAGTTTGAAAGGATAATTGCGTTGTGTGTGTGTGTGGGGGGGGGGGGAGAGTGTTTCTATGAAGCTTTTCTTTCTCTTGAAAAAAAAAGTCTACTGATATGCATATGACCGAGTACGTGAACATTATAGGAATTAACTTGAGCACGGGTGAACTGAGACACATTAACGTGAACACACAATTAGAATAAAAATACTGCCACAACACAAATAAACAGGCATTCAGTTACAATAA
>NC_051400.1:3587832-3587927 GCF_015228065.2 Penaeus monodon
GTTTCGAACTCATCTAAAGTTCCATCTTTTAATGAGTCGCATCAGAGTAAGTAAAAAAAACAAATTGGATTTTTTTTTTCTTTTTTACTACGAGG
>NC_051400.1:3595063-3597197 GCF_015228065.2 Penaeus monodon
GTAATTACATTCTTAGTAGATTAGTTGTAAATAATAATCACACCAAAACCTGTGATTAGTAAAAGAATTTTCTTGATTATAGAGACACAAAAAGGTCCATAGCCATCAAGTAACCATTAGTGAAACCAATGTTATCTGGGAAAAACTATATATGTCAAATTTGTATTTCAAAGCAGAATTAAATTTTCACGGTAATTAAACTGTACCAGAACATGTATAAGTAAAGTTTTTTTTCCAGGAGTTAGACATCTTTGGCAATTTTTGAAGTTGGTTGAGACTTTTAAGTGAAACCCAGACAAGATCCAACACCTCAGGACCAGAACAGTAAAGGAATTCTAACCACAAGCCTCCACCACTTTCACCACTGAATGGTGTTTGTTGTCACAAATGTAGAAAAAGGTACGGATTAGGATTAATGTATCGAAAGCACTTTGAAGATATCTATTTTACTTCATACCTTTATTACTTCCACTATTTCATTTGGCTTGTGAAATTGGAAGGCGTATGCTTTTCTGACCGTATGTTAATATCATAATCAAAATCAAAAGATTATATTCTGAATGCTTTATCCTCTAAGAGCAAATTGTAAGAGAGACTAATGGTAGAAGAAACAAGCCACTGCCATATAGTAAAGTAAAGAAAAATAGATTATTATGAAAGAACAAATAGTCAGCTTAAATTACAGGAAACAGAAAGTTAACTCATAATGGAAACAATGAATTAAAGGTACTCTCTAATTTTCGCATGCTCATAAAAAGTATAATGATTTGAGGGTCTAGAAAGTTATTTTGCTAGTACGATTCAGTTAGTGAGATATGATTGAAAAAAATATCTATTGAATCTACAGTATAGGTCTTGAAATGCAAAGTATTCATATAATGCATACTGCAATTATCAATAAAAGTTAGATAAAATATGCAGTATACTATGCAGTATATAGTACATATTTAAAATATTATGGAAGTATAAAAGAATACAGAAATATAAAAGTTTTAAACATTTTCTTAAATTAAGTTTATATTTTATAACTTTCAAAACCTGAAACAATATCCTTGTTATTTTAAAAAACATGTACTTGCAACCATCTCTATCAATAATATTATATCAATGACAGCTTAAGGAGCTAGTATATCATCAGAGAGGGATAAACTGCATTCCTTCCATCCTTGAAATGCTTATTCCCCAGTATTAAACTGAAATTTGTGCATTACAGATCCTGTTCTATTAAAGGGTATATTCTGTTTGAGAGCCTGTATAAAAGAAAGAGTGACCCTTTGTTTCAGGTATACGAAGGTCAAAACCTGCAAGGAAAATTTCACATCAAGCTTTGTGTATTAGATTAAGATGAAGCTGAATACTAGGTCAAAATCCTTTGATGTTGGACTCCTATGACTTCTGACCTATATGGACAAGCTGGAAAAAAAATGTGTATCAGTTTCACAGTTATGCATTTTTTCTCATGCCTCTGCTTTCACATTTTTGGAGTATGAGCCTAAATTAATATGTTGGGTAAACAAAAATAAAAAAAGCCTGGGAAAAAACAACACAAAAGAGAGAGAAAAAAAAATTAAAGTATTAATGCAATAATTCAGAGATTCTATGTAAATCTCATAGGAAATGAATATAAACTTCTGTCTAAAAAGTCTGGAGGAAAACAAACATGCTTCCCATTACTCACGATGAAGACCATAGTAGCTGCAAGTAATAGTGTAACAAAAATAGATGAAACTTAAATACTAAGACTAATAGTGATCCTAATGATACCTATGTTCATGGTGAGAGCCATCAATTAAGATAACTGTGCTACTAGTAATAATTATCATAACCACAGTGTTGTTGAATCAGTAAACTATACAAATGTGAATGCTACAACTGTACGTGTATTTATGTCTATTTTTTTCAGTACTTTTAAATTACTTTAATGACAATATAATTTGAATTATTGTATTGAAGTTAAGGAAAATAATGATCATACATAATTACAAGTGCTTTGAAACTGCTGTATTCACACAAGAAAAAAATTAAAGCAGCACTCAGAGAAACTTTTATCTTGCTGACTGCTTAAAAAAAAGAATTTATGAAAATACTAATGAAAAAAATTTTCATTTATAGTTTTTAAAAGTATGTTTTTTAA
>NC_051400.1:3597415-3598301 GCF_015228065.2 Penaeus monodon
CATTTTTTCTTCTTCCTGTTTTTTCCCAAATTATTGGCCGTTTTCTTGTTATACCTTAGAGCTGACTCGCAAGTTAATTATTCACAGGTAACAATGCTGTCATCTCATAAATATATAAATGACATTATTATGCAATTGCATAATACAAACTTAAATTTTTGAAAAGGAAAATTTGTTTTGCATTGAATATTTTTTTAAAATGTCCCATGGAGAGAAGATAATCCATTTTACATATTTAATGGTGTGGTGATGATGGTAAAATTTTTGATGAAAATATAAGATAAAAAATTGTTTTAAACCCAATAAAAAGTAGCGTTGTGCAAAAAAATGCCAAGGTATTCGTTTTATAACATATATTAGAAAATGATATAATGTACTTTTTTATTAGTTTTTTCAAAAAATTTTTTTTTTAAGCATCAGAAAAGGATAAAAGTTTTTGAGTGCTGTTTTAATTTTTTTTCTTGTGTGAATAACAGCATTTTCCAAAAGCACTTGTAATTATGTAGATCATTTTTTCCTTAATTTCAATCAAATAATTCAAATTATATTGTCAAAAAGTAATTTTAAAAGTACTGAAAAAAATAGACATAAAATAACAGTACAATTGTAGCATTACATTTGTATATTTTATGATCAACAACAGTGGTTTATGATAATTTTTACTAGTAGCACGTTATTTTAAATTGATGGCTTCACATGAACATAGGTATCATTAGGACCCATATAGTCTTAGTAGTTAAGTTATCATTTTTTTTTACACTTTTATTTGCAGTACTAGGGTTTTCATCTGAGTAAGGGAGCTGTTTTGTTTTCCCCCAGATTTTTAGACAAAATTTTATATTCTTTTCCCATGGATTTACTAGAATCTCAAATTTATTGCATAATA
>NC_051400.1:3598355-3599851 GCF_015228065.2 Penaeus monodon
CCCCAACATTATAAATTTAGGTCATACCCCAAAAAAAATGTGAAAGCAGAGGCATGAGAAAAAATGCATAACTGTGAAACGATACACATTTTTTTTCAGTTTTCCATATAGGTCAGAAATATAGGAGTCCAAAATAAAGGTTTTTACCCAGATTTAGCTTCTCTTAATCTAATACACAAGTTGATGTGAAATTTTCCTGCAGGGTTTTTACCTTGATCCGAAACAAAGGGTCACTCTTCTTTTACAGGGCTCTCAAAAGAAAATACCCTTTAATAGAAAGGGTCTGTAAGCAACAAATTTTGTTTAATAGGGGATAAGGGATTTTAAGGATGGAAAGGAAAGCAGTTTTTCCCTCCTTTATGATATACAGTCCCTTTAACTGCATTTTTATAATATTATTTATAGAGATGGTTGCAAATACATGTTTTAAATAAAAGGAATTGTTTTAGGTTTTTAAAGTTTAAAAATATAAACTTAATTAAGAAAATGTTTAAAATTTTTATTCTGTTTTTTTATATTCCATAATATTTTTTAAAATGTACTATTAAAAGATAGTATATGCTATTTTTTTAATTTTTTGTAATTTCAGATGCATTATTGAATACTTGATTCAAGACCTATACGTGATTTAATAGATATTTTTTCAAATATCTCACTAAAATGAAAAATTATACAGTTGTCTTTTTTATGTTGTGTGTAATTTTTTACTTTTATTTGAGATTTGGGAAAACAATATCAATCGACCATGATAGCAAAATAAAATTTCTAACCCCCAAATATTATACTTTTTATGAGCATGCGAAAATTAAGAGGTACCTTTAATTCATTGTTTCCATTATGAGTTAACTTTCTGTTTCCTGTAATTTAAGCTGACTATTTGTTCTTTCATAATAATCTATTTTTCTTTACTTTACTATATGGCAGTGGCTTGTTTCTTCTACCATTAGTCTCTCTTACAATTTGCTCTTAGAGGATAAAGCATTCAGAATATAATCTTTTGATTTTGATTATGATATTAAACATACGGTCAGAAAAGCATACGCCTTCCAATTTCACAAGCCAAATGAAATAGTGGAAGTAATAAAAGGTATGAAGTAAAATAGATATCTTCAAAGTGCTTTCGATACATTAATCCTAATCCGTACCTTTTTCTACATTTGTGACAACAAACACCATTCAGTGGTGAAAGTGGTGGAGGCTTGTGGTTAGAATTCCTTTACTGTTCTGGTCCTGAGGTGTTGGATACTTTGTCTAGGGTTTCACTTAAAAGTCTCAACCAACTTCAAAAATTGCCAAAGATGTCTAACTCCTGGAAAAAAAACTTTACTTATACATGTTCTGGTACAGTTTAATTACCGTGAAAATTTAATTCTGCTTTGAAATACAAATTTGACATATATAGTTTTCCCAGATAACATTGGTTTCACTAATGGTTACTTGATGGCTATGGACCTTTTTGTGTCTCTATAATCAAGAAAATTCTTTTACTAATCACA
>NC_051400.1:3601917-3604393 GCF_015228065.2 Penaeus monodon
TTACATTCTTAGTAGATTAGTTGTAAATAATAATCACACCAAAACCTGTGATTAGTAAAAGAATTTTCTTGATTATAGAGACACAAAAAGGTCCATAGCCATCAAGTAACCATTAGTGAAACCAATGTTATCTGGGAAAAACTATATATGTCAAATTTGTATTTCAAAGCAGAATTAAATTTTCACGGTAATTAAACTGTACCAGAACATGTATAAGTAAAGTTTTTTTTCCAGGAGTTAGACATCTTTGGCAATTTTTGAAGTTGGTTGAGACTTTTAAGTGAAACCCTAGACAAAGTATCCAACACCTCAGGACCAGAACAGTAAAGGAATTCTAACCACAAGCCTCCACCACTTTCACCACTGAATGGTGTTTGTTGTCACAAATGTAGAAAAAGGTACGGATTAGGATTAATGTATCGAAAGCACTTTGAAGATATCTATTTTACTTCATACCTTTTATTACTTCCACTATTTCATTTGGCTTGTGAAATTGGAAGGCGTATGCTTTTCTGACCGTATGTTAATATCATAATCAAAATCAAAAGATTATATTCTGAATGCTTTATCCTCTAAGAGCAAATTGTAAGAGAGACTAATGGTAGAAGAAACAAGCCACTGCCATATAGTAAAGTAAAGAAAAATAGATTATTATGAAAGAACAAATAGTCAGCTTAAATTACAGGAAACAGAAAGTTAACTCATAATGGAAACAATGAATTAAAGGTACCTCTTAATTTTCGCATGCTCATAAAAAGTATAATGATTTGAGGGTCTAGAAAGTTATTTTGCTAGTACGATGGTCAGATTGATATTGTTATTCTCAAGTCTGCAAATGAAATGTAATAAATATACACACAACATAATAAAGACTAGACTGTATAGATATTTTCAGTTAGTGAGATATGATTGAAAAAAATATCTATTGAATCTACAGTATAGGTCTTGAAATGCAAAGTATTCATATAATGCATACTGCAATTATCAATAAAAGTTAGATAAAATATGCAGTATACTATGCAGTATATAGTACATATTTAAAATATTATGGAAGTATAAAAGAATACAGAAATATAAAAGTTTTAAACATTTTCTTAAATTAAGTTTATATTTTATAACTTTCAAAACCTGAAACAATATCCTTGTTATTTAAAAACATGTACTTGCAACCATCTCTATCAATAATATTATATCAATGACAGCTTAAGGAGCTAGTATATCATCAGAGAGGGATAAACTGCATTCCTTTCCATCCTTGAAATGCCTTATTCCCCAGTATTAAACTGAAATTTGTTGCATTACAGATCCTGTTCTATTAAAGGGTATTATTCTGTTTGAGAGCCCTGTATAAAAAGAAAGAGTGACCCTTTGTTTCAGGTATACGAAGGTCAAAACCTGCAAGGAAAATTTCACATCAAGCTTTGTGTATTAGATTAAGATGAAGCTGAATACTAGGTCAAAATCCTTTGATGTTGGACTCCTATGACTTCTGACCTATATGGACAAGCTGGAAAAAAAATGTGTATCAGTTTCACAGTTATGCATTTTTTCTCATGCCTCTGCTTTCACATTTTTGGAGTATGAGCCTAAATTATATAATGTTGGGTAAACAAAAATAAAAAAAGCCTGGGAAAAACAAGCAAAAGAGAGAGAAAAAAAAATTAAAGTATTAATGCAATAATTCAGAGATTCTATGTAAATCTCATAGGAAATGAATATAAACTTCTGTCTAAAAAGTCTGGAGGAAAACAAAACATGCTTCCCATTACTCACGATGAAGACCATAGTAGCTGCAAGTAATAGTGTAACAAAAATATGATGAAACTTAACTACTAAGACTAATAGTGATCCTAATGATACCTATGTTCATGGTGAGAGCCATCAATTAAGATAACTGTGCTACTAGTAATAATTATCATAACCACAGTGTTGTTGAATCAGTAAACTATACAAATGTGAATGCTACAACTTGTACTGTTATTTATGTCTATTTTTTTCAGTACTTTTAAATTACTTTAATGACAATATAATTTGAATTATTTGTATTGAAGTTAAGGAAAATAATGATCATACATAATTACAAGTGCTTTTGGAAACTGCTGTTATTCACACAAGAAAAAAATTAAAGCAGCACTCAGAGAAACTTTTATCCTTTGCTGACTGCTTAAAAAAAAGAATTTTATGAAAATACTAATGAAAAAAAGTATCATTATAGTCATTCATCTAATAGTATGTTTATAATACTGATATACCTTGGCATTTTGTATGCCACAACTGCTACTTTGTATTGGCTTTAAATCAATTTTATATCTATATAGTTTTCATCAAAATTATACCACTCATCTACCACGACACATGTAAATATGGTAAGGGTTACCTTCTCTCACTATGGCACATGTAAATAATTAAATGCAATAGTTTATCCTCACAAATATTTTTACGTTTGTTTTTAGATGCAGTCTAAAAATTGCATCAG
>NC_051400.1:3604493-3607318 GCF_015228065.2 Penaeus monodon
GAGAAAAGACTTAAAAAAATGGCCTTCTAAGGTAATGTAACAAAACAGGCGCATGTAGTGAAAACCGATCATTTTAGAATCATCGACAAGTGACAGATTGTTCTAGAATGGCCAACATGACTGTGAACTTCACCAGTCAGGACACGCGGCTGACGCTCCCCGATGTTCATGAGCCACCTCGCCACCTGTTGTTGGGCCCGCCTACCCCTGAGAAGCGGAAATGGTCACGTTACATCGTACTCTAGGACTATTGGTGGTCATTGCTTTATACGCCTACATCCTGGCCATGGTGGAGGCGCCTCGACGTGGCCTGCTTAGTGATGTGTGCGGATTCTGTGTCGATTCGGTCTGTTCGGTGGCGTTGCTGGTGGTTGCGGATGTTGTCTATGGAGTGTTGGTGAAAATTTCCTTACGTGCGCTGGTGAATTTAGATTATTAAAGCCAAGTTATCAGTTTGGAATTTTTCTGCCAGTCGTAGGTTAGCTATACAGCTATTCGAAATTACAGAACGTATTGGAAATTAGTAGTTGAGAAAGAATTAACGTATCTTCTTCAGCTGGCTGGCATCCTCGCTGATATCGGAATCAGACCTCTAACTGTAGAGAGCGAACATCTTGTCATTGTGAGTCATAGTGATGATTAGATGGGACAGTAGACCACCCAAATGGATGGAAATTCTACTTTTAACTACTACACTCCGTCTGGATGCGGATGCTTGCTCAGACTAACGCCTGTGATTTTAGAATGAGTCATATCTACCTGTCGCCAAAAACACTGTCCGGATAGATGTTTATGATACAGTCGGTCGTATATTATTAAACTTCTTATAGATCATAAGAAACCATTTCAACAAGCTTAATTACTGTTGTCCGTCATTAAGAACTGATTCACAGTCCAATGCTTAGCGCAGTCCCTCAGGATGTTACATGATATCTCGAATAACATGAGTGTATTGCACAGCATCACATAGTCTCTGTACAAACACCCACTGTCGATTGTGAACAGAGGGGAGGAAGGAAATGTCAGCCGCGTTGACGATGAGCTGAAAACAAGCGATTTTCTTTGCTAACAGAAGCAAATACAGTATCTGTTATTTAGCAGTGAAATATGACGTGTTTGTTGTGATCTATGGATAGTGAGAATGAAGGGTAGGAGGGTCCATGAAGTGTTAGATTTTAAGCTGTAGATGTGGCAATATTGCAACACCAGAAGGATAAGTGATGCACCACAGCATCGCTGCCGCTTACATTCTTATGACACAGAACCACACGACCGCTTCTCTGGTTAGTCTTGCCGATGATTCACATTGCTGATAAAAACTTTTTCGTTTTTCTGTTCCACAAATCATCTTCGTAAACATCGTGCTTGTAAAGAAATTCTAAAGGGCAAGGAAGACCCTTTGCAATTCAGGGCAAACAAATATTTACATAATGCAAGGTAAGACAAGGTTAGAATAAAATGTTTCGCTGCGTAAATGTCTACGGAAATGTATAATGGAGAGATCAGGTGTAGGGAAGAAGACACCTCATTCTCCCAAACTAATGAATGATTGTTAACAGTACTCTGAATCACACAGAAAGCTTCTACATTACTAGGCGTTAATTTCGACCTCCTGAACAATCGATCAAAGTTATCTCTTGATAGTGGAAATCACTTATCTACCTGAATGTAGAATGAAAAAGATAAACCTCTAGTAACGTATGTATTTATTTCTTGAAGTAAAAATAAAAAAGCCAGAGTCTAATTTTAGCAAGGATATGTGTCATGATTAAAAGGTCAGTTAAATGACAGGGATCTCTGGAATCTCTCGTTGATGACTGACCGCTCCGGCAGCTTTTCACATCTACATACCTTTAATTTCATCCTTACACATAACATAAATCACAAGAGGAACGTAGCGTAACGAGGAATTTCACCTTTCTACAAATATACAGACGTTGGATTGATGATCAAGCAGAAACAGAATTGCTTTAAAATGGGATCTTTGATTCTACTAAATGTGTCAGCTTCATTTGTTATCATCTTCAATCATTTAATAAATTCAAGAATAGAATAATAATCGTCGCCACCAAACCTCAGTGGATAACTCATATCTGGGATATTCTGTGGTGAGAAATGAATTACAAATAACATCAAAATTAACCTTAAAAATGAGCATTTCGTGCTGCGACTCCTGGTCACTTCTCTGTTCACCGGCTTCCAATTTTTCGTCATAACTGCAACTGATAAATACCAGCGGTAGCAATCACATATATAAAATGCAAATGCACGTAATTAAGATTGCAGATTATCGAGTCAATAATAAGAAAAAATGGAAATGTAGTTCTAAGAATAGGTTATATTTCATCTACTGCCTACGACAAACGTTTTCAAAAGCCAAATAAAAATTTAATTCCCATAACACAGATTTTATAATCTTAAATCTAATAACTGTAAAAAAAAGAAACTAGTCACGCTTTCTTCTCAGATATTAAGTACCAATTATTCTTAAACTCTGTTCCATGAAGTGACTCAAAATTGAACGAGTTTGCAATGAACCATATCATAGCAAATATTGTTGTTAGGATCCACAGAATTGCACATCTGTTCAAACAATTTATGATTCTACGTAACGGAAGGGTTTCTAATATTATCTAACAACTTGTTTTTTTAGTGAACTTGCGTATGAAGGGAATAGGGGAAGGTATTTTGATGGTATAATTTAGATATACTGAAGATAAATGGTCGATAATCTTATTGTGATCTGCCTCTTATTGCATCCTGTAAAGTAACATCTGGACATCTAATGAACATTAAACACAAACACACAAATCCACACAGCTAAT
>NC_051400.1:3607442-3607732 GCF_015228065.2 Penaeus monodon
TAAGGTTAAATTCAACAGGTAAAAAAGGGACATTATTAAGAGAAATAAAGCCATCTATCTTCATTAATGTTACATATAACGCGTTATTTTATGGTATAATTTTCAACACATAAAATATTCTTACAGTAACACGATCTATGAATGCACTAAGGACGCCCAATTGCACTGCACAGCATTGCCAGTGAAACTTCGCTTTCCAGGTTTACGAGCGCAACATAACGTTTTCGTGAAGGTTATTTTTTTGTTGTCAAATTTCAATGAATAATCATTCATACCAAGCGTGATTTTGT
>NC_051400.1:3608110-3609017 GCF_015228065.2 Penaeus monodon
CACGAAGCATAAAAACAAACCAAGTCCTGTGCTCTCCACCACCGGCGCCCGAGTAGGCGTGTGGGGGCATCTCGCCACCAACCCGCTCATTGTACAGTACCTCGCAACAAACCCGAATCATCTACGTGTCTATTATTCGATGATTACGTCATGAACTCCCATCAAGGTCATACTCTCTCCCCTGAAACATCAATCTTACTGACGCACAACCGCCATGAGTCATGCAGCAGACACAAATACGATATTTAAGCAGGTGAGGGGAACGTCTAACAGGTGAGCGTAGCGTGAAGGGAGCGGGTGTAGCGTGCAATGTATGATAGCAGGGCGCAGCAGGTGAAGAAAATTTGCAACAGGTATTGTGCAAAGTTGTCCGTTGGGCTGGCAGGGATGGTGCTGTAAAGATAAAGTATATTGCAATGAATTAGCAAATTATGGCATAAATAGCTCCGTAAACAAACCGTACTAGTCATGATTAAAAATGCAACCGAGCCTATGGGAATATAAGAATCTTAATATTTGGTTTAAACACATTTCCTGTTGCTGGGATTTTGCGTGACCATTTCTTGGTTTTGTCAAGCTAGTTTTCTGTAAATCAGTCACAGTGGGAATTTGATTCCAATTGATGACAATATAATCAACTGTTTACTCTGTTATTTTTACTGTAATAATGTAGCAATTTAAATTATAATTACACACTTCAAAAGAAAAAAATGATCCCGCCACGAATATGCATAATATGAAATAAATCAAACAGACAATGCAAACTATCCAAGAAAACTATAACCAGTCAAAAGCAGACACATTTCTAGACCCCATTTCTCAGTTCAGAAGAAAACAAAGCGATCTCCAAAATCAACTAGGAAAAGCACAAGAAGGGAAAGGTGCGGCGGGCAAAGCAACGTGCAAC
>NC_051400.1:3609072-3610283 GCF_015228065.2 Penaeus monodon
GGTCCAGCTGAGGCATGAAGGTCTCGCCCACGCTAACGCAACCGTGTCGTGTCGAGGTTTGGGGGGACTTTTTTAACATACGAGCGAGCACATGCATGCAAAAGTGTACCGAGTGCTTGCGTCCGTCTTGTGCCTGTTAGTCTGGGGTGTATATGGAAGGCAATATATATGTCTACAAAGGGTCGAAGTCTAGTTTGTTGCATGTAGACTCCTTCACGCTTTCTTGTGAACAGTTTTAGAAATTACGAGTGTTCCACGTGGCGCGATGACCTCAACGATAGTGCACCGAGAAGCGGCGGCGGAAGCGGACGGGAACCTCTCCTCGCTACTCCACCTTATGACGTCACAATCGTAGTCAATACTATCTTCTCTTACATCTTTTCAACAGCAGGCACCAGAGCTCACGTTGACAATGGCGATGCTCCGCACAAATTGAATGATAAATGTTAACATATTTGAATAATACATTGCCGAATAATCTGCGCATTTCCTTGCATTTTCTTGCGAGCTAAAGGTCATAAATATTGTTGCTTTGTGAAACAGAATCGGATATTTTATCATACTCTGAAGCAGTACGTGAAATTCCACAGAGAAAAGTTTCCTCATGCGTAATATTTGTTATTTACATCGACTATTCCGCTATAAATATTACTCACCATTTTCTTCTGAATCCTTCATCCTCCGCTCCATGCAAGGACGTTATCCATGTAGTCCATCCTGTCGGCGGTTCATTGATTATTGATTATCGAAGAGTCTTGACTCAAAACGTTCTGTATCCATCACGGCACTCCGGTTCGAAGATGCCATTTTCCACAAGCGTATATGACATTCCATCAAACAATTATGCAAATATTCGATTGCTAAAAATAATTCTGACATATTTTCTTAAGAAAATGGCTGTAAATTTTCTTAAATGAAGCCGATTCCGTCGTCGAGGACTTCGAAATAAGCCAATTTCTTTACGATAAATCCTCGTACAGCGTCGTACCTCTGTCGTGGCACAATTACCCTTGGTCTTTGAAGTTTCTTTCCCACTTATATATACTGATCTTATAAGCTGACCTCACTAAATTAAGTAAAATGATATTCTAGGTAAAACAAGTCACATCCCAGAGCATTAAGTATTGCTTAATAACAGGTCTGATCTATATCACAGTTTTAGAAAAAAAGGCCTGACATATCAACCCGTTTGGTATGAGACCGATGAAAAG
>NC_051400.1:3610486-3610704 GCF_015228065.2 Penaeus monodon
CACACACACGCACACACTTGCTGGCACAATACTCTTTCGTCTCTCGCATAAAACCATCATATCTTACGAAGGCACCTCTCCTCACTACATATATGTAGTGTTATCGATGAGTCATCATTGTTTACAAATATTATCTGTCAATGTCGCTTGGATAAACAAGCTTTAATCTAATGAAGCATAAAAAAGTATAATCGATATTTCATAATTCTGCTTAACAG
>NC_051400.1:3610782-3611009 GCF_015228065.2 Penaeus monodon
ATTTATGGTATACTTTTTAGCACACAAAATATTCTTATAGTAACAAGATCAGTGAAAGCACTAAGGTCGCGTAATTACGCTGCACAGCATTGCCAGTGAAACTTCGCTTTCCAGGTTTACGAGCGCAACATAACGTTTTCGTGAAGGTTATTTCTTTGTTGTCAAATTTCAATGAATAATCATTCATACCAAGCGTGATTTTGTGCAACTGTGTCCTGATAATCTCC
>NC_051400.1:3621451-3621569 GCF_015228065.2 Penaeus monodon
TAAAACCGAGTGCCCGCCAGTAGGCAGGGACGCGCGAGGGCAATCCGTGGCGGATGCCGCGCCTGACGAAAGCACCAAACGGGACATAAATGTATCATTAGGCATATCATGCACTTGC
>NC_051400.1:3622819-3623308 GCF_015228065.2 Penaeus monodon
ACTTTCTAGGCAGGCGAAGAAACGCCCACAGATGAAAAACTTGCCTTATCCTTTATTCATGTTTCTACCACCGAGAGGTAGGGGGATATGCATGGTGATGCCATTCACAACACAATAATATCGTCCGAGACCGCAACAGGTATGAGTTACTTCACTTAAATCACCGATATCTACACTTAGCTTATAAATATAGCTGGGCAGCACTGCTGCCGGTACCGGCCCTCCAGCCTATTTCAATTGCATCTTTTCGCCTTTATCACGGAATAGGGACAACATTACACTCTTCTCAGCATGAAACATCACATTCCCCTGATCTTTGTTATATTGGTACTCGCGACACCTCCTCAGAGACCCTATTTTGGTTTGCTCAAAAATGCCCCGCTCTCTGAATCATTCCGATCTGACCGCATGCCCAGCGTTCGATCCCTCCTTCCCGCAGACAAGCTTTGAGTAGTAAACGTTCTTGCTATAAGTGAATATCGTAGGCAA
>NC_051400.1:3623794-3623915 GCF_015228065.2 Penaeus monodon
GAAGGTTAATGTTCTAATCTGGTATACGTTGTATGAACATTACACTAACTTAGAAAAAGTATTTTATTGGGAGATTATTATGCTCCACGATTTTATTCTTGCGATTTACCGTTTTTTCAAA
>NC_051400.1:3623953-3624361 GCF_015228065.2 Penaeus monodon
TGTACTGAGCAGTCGCAGGAAAAGTATTAAGAGTGATTTATTATACAGAAAGAGAAAGTTAGTGGAGTACTTTTTGTTCTTCTTTAAATTCGTTCTTCAAGCAGTGTCCTAGTCACCAATTATAAGTTGCAGAAAATAATGTTGGATTGTATTCAAATTTATGTAAAAAAAAAAAAAAATACTTCTTTTAACATTTGATCTAAGTACGATGGTAAAAGTGTAAGCATATTTCTGTAAAATTCGTAGTCAACCCTTTGCGTTTCTGTAATAGCATTACTACAGAAAAGTTTTATAAATTTACTCTGCTATCAGCATTGGATGTTATTTGCCTATGTCAGGTAGGTCTATACATTCTAAATATTCATTGCAGTGTCAGTCAAGTTATAAATAAAATTGATTTTTATGTAC
>NC_051400.1:3624414-3624633 GCF_015228065.2 Penaeus monodon
TTAGAAATTTACAAACAAAAATCCCTTTTCCTTATTGATTGAATAAAATGATTATCCATAAGCAGAGTTTTAAAGGTTTATCATTTTCAAAATACGTCGTACTGAGTAGATGCCAAACTACAAATGATCTATTGAGGATAATCTTGGTGGGGACTTGGAAGGAACTCTTATCAGCATTATCAATATTATAAGGCGATGTATGGATCAGTTCTTTAAACT
>NC_051400.1:3624908-3625618 GCF_015228065.2 Penaeus monodon
ATAAAGCATCCATAGTGTATCGCTTCTTAGGGGAACTGTACTGAGACCACAAACACAGGCAATTTCTCTTAAATTAATGAAAAATTCTTGCTTTCATGCTTATCATTTCAAATCTAATGATAACTAGATAACGTGTTTTTTCCACACCCTGAGCTTTGTTTTTTCAAATTCTTAAAAGGGGAGAGATCATTCGTCATAATTCATTAGGAACAAAGGAAACTACGTCAAATCACCATTATTTGACATTTAACAATTTAACGCAAACAGCCAAAATGAATACTTTAATTCAGTTCCTCAGTTCAGATTTAATTTTGTATACCAATAACCTACTATCGGGAACTTTACCTTAAGAAACGAGAGATTTTTACGTCGTATTTGTTCTAATATTGTTTCTTTGTTCGCGTTGTCCTCCCTGGAAACAGGGGAAATTGGGTCGGCGCCTGGTTAGTTCAAAACACAGGTTATCAGAACAAATGGGTAATTCCAAGATCTGGCCTCCTCGCACCCATTCACACACGGAAAATTAACGCTCACCGAATTATTTCAAAATAAGCTTTATTGCTCCTTGTTTCAGAAACTTTTGTCCATACGGAAGTGGTCCCTGATACTGCCTAATCACTGATATAGAGTGTTTCCTATTGAGGTTTGGCTCTGTACTTTTGGGTTTGCAGTCCTTTTCACTTTTGTTTAAAGTTCTTTTTCTTTTCTCC
>NC_051400.1:3625848-3627198 GCF_015228065.2 Penaeus monodon
GCTGTCATGACTTATCTGGCTATTGTAATAGTCATAATTTCGATGCTTATGATCATGGGGGGGTTGCAGCTGGTCATTGCTGAGTGATTATGGAATTAAATGATATTTAATAACAGCCATCAACCTGTATTCAATTCGCCTCTTCAAAAATTTGTCAATGGGAACTTCAGACCAGGTCAACTGCAAAGAACATCGTCTTATAAAGGGAAGGGCAGGGTCTATATACAGATTGACTTTTCTCGAATGCTCAGGTTTTCTAAATTCATGAAAGCCCTTTCGTAGGGGTAGGTTGTTGACAGTGCCGTATTCTCTGTAGGCTGAATAAGGCAAACCACACCAAGGATTGCGGAGGGGAGGATAGTCTTAGTTCACGTGTCATTTTTATTACTTTTTTTGCAGGGCGAGTTTACCCATGTTTGGCTTCCCATAATCACTTGCGCGGTCGTAAGCATTGTGACATATAGCTCCTTTCTGGAAGAACTCATCATCTGAGGAACAAGCAGGAGATTGAGGAAGGGTCACAGATAGACATGGTTTATAATGCAGAATGTATATTAAGTATTAACACAGCTTTTAATTGATTACAAAGACCTTATAAAGAAATAATAAAAGTGAAATAGTCCTTCAGAAAAGCTGAAACGAGCGAGGCTTTGTTCCCATCGCAGGAATCAATCTCAGTTACCTTCCTGTGGAGCCCTCTTATCTCCTTTTTATGTCATATCTCTTTGTATCAATGCCTCAATCTCCTTTTCCGATATTGCCTTCAACTTCCTTATCCGTTTACCTTCCTGATCACCCTTCCCCACTTCTCACACTTTTCTCTTACACTTATCGCAGAATGAAGAGGCCTCTTTGGTGCCCCTTTAAAGTTATAAATCCAAAAACTATTACGCTGGTCATGTCCTCAGGTTAGCTCTATCCTCTTTTCCAGTATCTTCAGCAGTACCTCAACATTATTGTCCGCTAGGGTTTGTTTTTTTTACAACGCAGGCCTAATGGCGGCACATCCGATCTGGTATGATTCCTTTGGAATAGGCATCATATATGCGTTGGATGCCCTTCTTGACGCAACCCTTCTAGTATTTACACATGCCCATAGCCTGCACTTGCGTGTTTATAACGCGTTTGTGTTTATACACAATGTCATTTTATGGCATGTCACACTGACTAGAATGTCTAAATTTGGTTTTAGTATAACAATTGATATTCTGGTTGGTGAGCTGGTACATGTGTTCACTTTCATTTTTAAATCTTTTTCTTTTGCTTCATTATGTTTCTGTCTTAGAGTGACTTCTAGAACGAAAAAAATAAACATTATCAACTCAAATGCTATTTCGACCAGAAAAGGCC
>NC_051400.1:3627263-3627399 GCF_015228065.2 Penaeus monodon
CGAGGAATCGGCTGAGTAAACGTGCACAGAATTTGAAGTGTATGTTCCTGTTGTAAAGTCAGGTTTATCTTAAGAATAGTAAAATAGAATAATTTCATCAGAATGCGGCATACACTCGTGTACAGAATTAGAAAGT
>NC_051400.1:3627913-3628254 GCF_015228065.2 Penaeus monodon
TGTGGGATGTCGCGTGTTGATTTCTGAATTGAAATTTCATTTCCTTCCCTTTTTTTCTCTTCTTTTCAAAAGTGAAACTCCGACTGCTGGTTCGTTACGAGAACTGAAATATTGAGATCTTTCCAAACTTGTGCATTCTGTGTCAAAATTTGGGAGACGGAGCTTCTTCATGAATTTAGATGTCGGTAGTCGGTATGCTAAACGGCCAGGTTAATATTTTTCCCCCTTAAAATGCATTTATAATCGTAATATTATTTGAATTTGGTTTTACTAGTTACTGCAAGTTTATAAATCGCCATGAATACCCATGGCAATGATTATAAGTCATGCATATCATTATT
>NC_051400.1:3628411-3628521 GCF_015228065.2 Penaeus monodon
CATTATTAACATTTTTAAAACCGGCATGCAGTGTATACAGCAGATTAAAAGATCATTCTCGTAGGCCTTTAAATTCACAAGTATACCCCTTTCCAACAGCCGATTCCTCG
>NC_051400.1:3628586-3629079 GCF_015228065.2 Penaeus monodon
GGCCTTTTCTACTTATAAGTCCACTGAAGTGACAAGTGGAATTCATTTTTTTTCTCTGCTACCCTAGCCACTCCTTATTGTTTTCACGACCAGTTTCGGAGTGGCTTCCAAACTGACCATGTAGAGATACTGAATCACCTACCTTACCCGGGCCCTTATGTGCGTGAGCTGAATACGAGCATGGCCACCTGCATGGGTCCCTGCCAGATCTCTCTCACACACGTAGCTAATCACACAGACAATACAGAAGAATATAAATATATAGTATATAATAAGTAAATGAATAAATTGCCAAAGCCCGTAACCACCATTATTATTTTCCAGTTTGATGCTAGCGTAAAGACATTGCAGATATACCCGTGTAT
This sequence comes from Penaeus monodon, assembly GCF_015228065.2. Classification (NCBI taxonomy): domain Eukaryota; kingdom Metazoa; phylum Arthropoda; class Malacostraca; order Decapoda; family Penaeidae; genus Penaeus; species Penaeus monodon. Next base: position 3,628,952 of record NC_051400.1, read on the forward strand.
ATACTGGCTGCATGCACATGTTGCAGTCTACAGTTGTAATGATAAGCCACTGTAGTCCAATATTTATTACATTAGTCAAATACACGTAGACTCTGACCAGTATTTAAATGGTAGTTAATACCCAACAC
>NC_051400.1:3629383-3629803 GCF_015228065.2 Penaeus monodon
TTGCCTTCAAAATAGCTACGTTATCGCACCGAGATCTCTCCAACAGCTGGGAGGAAATCCTTGGCACGACTCCAGCCTTTGCTTTCGTCATCTCGAGAGTCTTCGTCCAGACTAAAGGATGCTGAATGCCGGCGCAAGGAATACGACTCACAGTGAGACTAAAACGGAATAGAATTGATCGCATACCATATTCTCAGTCTCCAGATTTGGACACCATATTGAAAAAATGCAATTTCTAAATCTACATGGACAATACATTCAACAAATGTCGGTACTCAAATATGATTTGATTTCCAAAAGTGTTTTTACAGTTGTTAACATTTTAAATATCGGGCAATGACCTTTAAAAAGTTCACGACATGTCTTTTGTTTCTTTAATGAACGACTGAAAAAGTGTAAGAAAATGGAGTGTGTGTGTGT
>NC_051400.1:3629989-3630499 GCF_015228065.2 Penaeus monodon
CGCTTTTCACCATTCCCCCTTTTCTACATTCGGTCGCATAGAACACTATTTTCATCGGCTAAAGCGAATAAAATCTTAGAATAAATGCCATGGCGGGTCAGTTAAGTCACTCAAACCGAGCTTTTCTTCTTTTGCGAACGATATGTTAGCAGATGAAAGCAACTCCTTTATTTCTGGGTAGATATTTTGGTTGTTTTTTTTCGAGTTTCGACGCTGAGCACTCAGCAGTTTTCCCATGTTTTGACGTCAGACAAATTTGTTCACACGATTTTCAGTTTTCTTAACGTTTTATGCTTTATTTCAAATAACCAGCTACTGTGGTGTTTATTTTCAGTATTATTTGTCATTAGCTTATGGAGTGAATATCGCTAAGATGAGAAAATTGTTTTATTATTTTCATTTTCAGTGGTATCATGTCATACTTTGAAGTCCTTGTTTATTACTGCGTTGCCATGGCTTCTTACGGCGTCAAGAAATATATTTGCAATTTGGTTTCTAAGTACGCACTGG
>NC_051400.1:3632945-3633100 GCF_015228065.2 Penaeus monodon
TGTTAACCACACTATTTACTGTCTGATATGGAACGTTTTCGTGACATCGAACATCCACATAATATATTATCATATTTCTGAATATATCCAACAAGTAAAACATTTAGGTAGATATTCTTTATCATTATCATCGAAAAAAACAAAGATATGTTTTA
>NC_051400.1:3633278-3634379 GCF_015228065.2 Penaeus monodon
ACTGTACACGTGCGTCCTTGTTGAAACCTTAAAGGAACAGCAACCGTGTTAGCAGAGCTAATCTTAACTCGGTATTCGCGTTTCGCCGGCCTTTTCAGCCCTATTTGTTCAAAAGTTAGAAAAAGTTCTTTTTTTTATATTTTGTTAAAACAATGTAAATTTACCCAAAAATTTTGACATTTGTTTTTTTTTCCCCTTTTAAAATGGTAAAAACCGTCCGGTATACTGTATTTTAAGCTATTCATTTTTTGCAAAAAGTAAAAAATTTGTTTTAAAAAGGTGAAAAAATAATAAAAAAAAATAAAGATATTATTTTGCAAAAAAAATTTGTATGTGAAAATAGAAAAAAAAAATTGAAAAAAATGAAAAGATTAAAAAATCATAAATAAACAGAACATTCATGTAAAATAAAACCACATAATGCGTTTTTAAAGAGAAATCCATAAATAGCATAATCTTACTTTTAAAAAATAAATCATGACAAACCATAAAAAAAGGAAAAAAAGTGAAGAAAAAAAGCCAATGCACTTTTACGTCATAAAAAAAGGCCCTTTGCAACTTTACAGAAAGAAAGACTTTAATTTATGGGAGGAAAAAAAAGAAGGTATTTTTGCTAAGTAGGAAAAAAAATTTTTGGCTGTAAAAGCAAAAATGTGGACAAGTTTAATACAAAAAAAAAAAAAAATTTTCAAGAAAAAACGATTATAAAGAAAATTAGCTTAGTTTTTTTGCACGAAAAAAAAAAAAAACTAAACTAACTATATGGTGTGAAAGCATACGAGAAATACCCGTAAATCAGTCTTTTTCTCAGCTCTGGGAAAAATGTTAGATACTGTAAATTTTGTCTCAAACCATCAAAAAACTTTCGTAAAATTAGAAATAGGCCCCGAGATTTTAATTTTTTTGGGGGGGTTTTCAGTCAAAGATCAGTGTCGACCCTTTCCCTTGTATTTTCCACTACTTTCGGGTGGAAAAAAAAAGGTAACAAAAAAGGGGCGAAAATTTTTTAAAAGTCCTGCCAGCTCAGGATAATAAAATAAAAGCCTTGAAACAAGTCTGTTAATCGGAACAGGGGATACGACGGTTATTCTTGGGATCATC
>NC_051400.1:3634439-3635666 GCF_015228065.2 Penaeus monodon
GTACATTGCGCGTTGACTTGGAAATTTTTGGTGCGAACGGGAAAGATTTCGGTCGTTTTGACCTTTTTGTTGCAGGTTTTATGGTTCCCTTTACTTAGATGGTTTCCAAAAACACGAAAAAAAGTAGACCCTCCGTGTCCTATGTGCTATTTACTCCCGGGTTGCCCCATGAGGTCATCAGTTTTTTAAAAATAAAATTAAAAATGAATACCAATCAATTTAAAGCGACTCCCTTGTAAAAAACAAACAAATTTTTAATTAATTTATAAACCCCGGGACCGCCACCACTGGAAAAACCCCCGGAAAAGTTCTAATTACATACTCTTACTACTTTCATAGAAATATATCCCCGAGATATGGGGAAAGGAGTGAAAAAGGTAAAATACAAAAAAAATACTTCTTTTAAAAAAATATATTAATCATTTTGAAGAAATCATGGGGTATTTAAAAATATCTATAATTAAACCCGATAAATATTCTCCCCCAATCATACCACACGAAAAAATTTAGTACATTTTTGAAATGCTAGAAGGGGAGATCCCCAGCAACGCTAAAAAAGTACTTAAATAGATTGGGGTTTTCGGCGGTTACTACCCACGCGTAACAAAAATTTTAACAAAATGGAAAAACTTTCCTTTAACATAAGACAAGTTTATGGACAATGATCAGTGTAAAATAAAATGAAATTGATCATTTAATCAAAAGGGGGAGTCAACTTATCTCATGGCCCATGGCCCGGAGCAACCGTCCTCCAGCGACAAACCTCTCTGGAAAAATGCCTGGGGTTGGGTAGCATGCCCTCCCTCCTGCCCTTTAGGGAAACCTAAGGGAAAAGTTAAACAGGTTTCCTAACGTGAAATTATACAAAATTCGAAATATAAAATAGTGCAAGGCGACCCCTAGTATTACCCTGGAAAACGAAGGAAGAGAGGGGGAAACGCAAGCGGTTTCCTATGGCAGGGCGGAAGGAAAAAAAAAAACATTCTCTTTTTTTCCGATACACCTTTTTCTTGCACTAATCTATGTTTTTCCACTACGTGGAACGAAGGTGCAAATTGGTTTGGAATACGGGGTTTCCCTTTTGAAATGATAAACCCCTCAGAAATTTAAATTTTTCAGGGCCCCAAAACGGCAATTACCCCACAATCTAGGAAAAAAAAGGCTGGAATCATCCTAGGCTCTTCAGTACTCCGAATCGCTCTTTCTCTAAAGTCACTTTTCGACTTC
>NC_051400.1:3635995-3638492 GCF_015228065.2 Penaeus monodon
GAAGTCTGTAAAGTGACTTTAGAGAAAGAGCGATTCGGAGTACTGAAGAGCCTAGGATGAGTTGCCAGCCTTTCTTTTCCTGAGATTGAATGGGGTATATTGACCGCTTTGGGTCCTGAAATAATTTGAATTTCTGAGGGGTTTATACATATTCACAAGGGAACCCTATTCCTACCAATTTGCACTTCGTTCCACGATAGTAGGAAACTATATGATATTATGTGCAAGAAAAAGGTGTATCGTGTAAAAAAGAGAATGTGATTTTTTTTTTCTTCTCGAACCTGCCATAGGCAACCGCTTGCGTTTCTCCCTCTCTTCCTTCGATTTCCATGGGTGAATAGCTAGCGGTCGCCTTGCACTATTTTATATTTCGAATTTGTATCAAATTCTCACGTTAGGAAACATGTTAGTAACTCTTCCTTAGGTTTCCCTGAAGAGCAGGACGGAGGGCATGCTACGCCAGAGCCCAGAGCAGTTTCCCAGAGAGGTTTGTCGCTGGAGGGACGGTTGCTCCGGCCATGGGCCATGAGATAAGTTGACTCCCCCGTTTGTTTAAATGATCAATTTCAGTTTATTTTACACTGATCATTGTCCATAAACTTGTCTTATGTTCCAAGGGAATAGTTATTCATGTTGTTATAACTGTTTGTTACGCGGGGGTTAGTAACCTGACCTGAGAACCAAAGTCTATTTAAGTACTTATTTAGACGTTGCTGAGGACTCTCCCCGTTCTAGCAGTATTCTAAAATGTACGATAAATTGTTTTCGTGTGGTATGATTCGGGGAGAGATATTTATCTGGTGTAATTATAGATATTATTAATATCACCACTGATTTCTTCACAATGATTAATATATCTTTTAATAAGAAGTATATTTTTTGTAGTTTCACCTGTTTCACTCACTTATACCATATCTCTGGGATATATTTCTATGTAAGTAGTAAGAGTATGTAATTAGAACATTTCCTGGGGTGTGTTCCCAGGTGGTGGCGGCTACCAGGGTTTATGATATAAGTTAAATTTGTTTGTTTTTACAATGGAGTCGCATTGAATTGATTGGTAATTCATATTAATTTTATTTTTAATAATACGTGATGACCTCAAGTAGGGCAACCCAGGAGTATAATAAGCAGCATAGAGACACGGAGGGTCTACTTTTGTTCGTGCTTTGGAACCAGTCTAAGTACAATGAGACCATATAAGCCTGCAACGAAAGGTCAAAACGCACCGCAATCTTTTCCCAGTTACTGCACCACAAATTTCCAAGTCAGACGACGACAATGTACTTTCTTGATTTTATTTATTTTTTTCTGAAATAAGCTTTTTCTTTTTTTCTTTCGTTTCGTTGATGATACCCAAGAATCACCGTCGTATCCACCATGTTCCGATTAAGCAGACTTGTTTCAAGGCTATTATTTTATTATCCTGATGCTGGCAGTGACTTTTAAAACTATTTTCGCCCTTTTCTGTTACCTTTTTTCTCCAACTCCGAACGCCTCCAGTGGAACTACGAACGGAACGGACTCGACACTGATCTTTGACTGAATCCCGAATCCCAAATGAGTTAATCTCTCGGGCCATATTGCTAATTTTACGAATGTTTTTTTGCATGGTTTGAGACAAATTCACAGTATCTAACATTGTTCCCAGAGCTGAGAAAAAGACTGATTTATCGGGTATTTCTCGTATGCTTTCACACACATATAGTTAGATATGTATGTTTTTTTTTTTTTTCGTGCAAAAAAGCTAAGCTAATTTTCTTGATAATCGTTTAGTTCTTGAAACTTTTTTTTTTTCTTTGTATTAATCTTGTCCACATTTTTGCTTGTACAGCCCAAATATTTTTTTTTCCTTACCTTAGCAAAAATACGCTTCCTTTTATTTCCTCCCATATAATTAATTGTCTGTTCTTCTTTCTGTAATGTTTGCAATGGCCTTTTTCTATGACGTAATAGTGCATTGGCTTCTTTTTCTTCACTTTTTCCTTTTGTTATGGTTTGGTCAATGATTTATTTTGAAGAGTAAGATTATGCTATTTATGGATTTCTCTTTAAAGACGCAGTTATGTGGTTTTTATTTGACATGAATGTTCTGTTTATTTATGATTTTATTTAATCTTTTCATTTTTTCAATGTTTCTTTTCTATTATTCACATACAATTATTTTTGCAATATATATGCTTTATTTTTGTTTATTATTTTATCATCCATTTTCAAAACAATTTTTTACTTGTTGCAAACATATGAATAGCATTAATATACAGTATACACGGACGGTATTTTACCATTTATAAAGGAGAAAAAAAAATCTAAATGTCAATTCTTGAAGATAAATTCACATTGTTTTACACACAGCTATAAAAGACATAGAACTTTTTCTAACTTTTGAACAAATAGGGCTGAAAAGGCCGGCGAAACGCGAATACCGAGTTAAGATTAGCTCTGCTAACACGGTTGCTGTTCCTTTAAGGTTTCAACAAGGACGCACGTGTACAGT
>NC_051400.1:3638602-3638793 GCF_015228065.2 Penaeus monodon
CGAACAGAGCAGATTTTTTGCAGCTTCACTATTTTTACATTATATGCCGGTTATGTGTGTCATGTTAAACTATCTTTGTTTTTTTCGATGATAATGATAAAGAATATCTACCTAAATGTTTTACTTGTTGGATTTTCAGAAATATGATAAAATATTATGTGGATGTTCGATGTCACGAAACGTTCCATATC
>NC_051400.1:3641340-3641418 GCF_015228065.2 Penaeus monodon
ACTAACTTGCACGTTGTCACTGAAGAGTAAAAATGCTTACCACTTGCCCCTCCAGGGAACTTTCGACCAGAAAAGGCC
>NC_051400.1:3642228-3642679 GCF_015228065.2 Penaeus monodon
TTTCGTGAAAAAATCATAAACTACAGTACAAAGCATGTACTTGGATTTATTTATGTTTGTCATCAATCAGGTAACAGAAAGCTTGTTTCTGGTTATAAAACATTGCATGAAAGATCTAGACTAATCTCCCTTCATAGAACTCAAAAGAAATAACAGCTATAATAAAAAGAAATAGATAGAAATAAAAATAGTATCTACAATAATTCACTAACATATCACATCAAACACTTAGCGGTGTTAGGGCGTGTCAGTCGCTTTAAAAGATAGAAAGCCCCTTGTATTTGGAGAATGAAGCCCGCGGTGTGTTCAGAATTCTGGCTTCGGCAAAAAAGAAACTCACTACTTATAAAGGAGCGTGGGCAGGATCGCTTAAGTATTCAGTGTAATTGTTCCATTGGTAATGCGAAGCCAAACAGGGCGCCGAGAGCAGATTTAGTGTTATAAGTATGTA
>NC_051400.1:3642799-3642990 GCF_015228065.2 Penaeus monodon
TTGAACATATATTTTCTTAATCTATATTCATATTTACAGACACACATGCACGCAACTATAGTCTTTAAGACTATATGCTATACCGAATCCTAAATGCTTTCGCTCCATATTATTTACTTTCGGTATCATATAGCGATGAATCATAATACGGTGTTCCATTTGTGATAAAGTATACATAAATACATACATAC
>NC_051400.1:3643044-3643193 GCF_015228065.2 Penaeus monodon
GTAATGATTGTAACTGTACAGAATCTAAACAGCACACTGGGTAAGCACACCTCAAGAAGTTTACTTTAATATTTTCTCGACAAGGGGCTTAACGGCAGAAGAAGCCGCATGTTGAACACTAAGCAAGTGTTAAACATACATTACGTAAG
>NC_051400.1:3644626-3646648 GCF_015228065.2 Penaeus monodon
AGTTGCCAGCCTTTCTTTTCCTGAGATTGAATGGGGTATATTGACCGCTTTGGGTCCTGAAATAATTTGAATTTCTGAGGGGTTTATACATATTCACAAGGGAACCCGTATTCCTAACCAATTTGCACCTTCGTTCCACGATAGTAGGAAACTATATGATATTATGTGCAAGAAAAAGGTGTATCGTGTAAAAAAGAGAATGTGATTTTTTTTTTCTTCTCGAACCTGCCATAGGCAACCGCTTGCGTTTCTCCCTCTCTTCCTTCGATTTCCATGGGTGAATAGCTAGCGGTCGCCTTGCACTATTTTATATTTCGAATTTGTATCAAATTCTCACGTTAGGAAACATGTTAGTAACTCTTCCTTAGGTTTCCCTGAAGAGCAGGACGGAGGGCATGCTACGCCAGAGCCCAGAGCAGTTTCCCAGAGAGGTTTGTCGCTGGAGGGACGGTTGCTCCGGCCATGGGCCATGAGATAAGTTGACTCCCCCGTTTGTTTAAATGATCAATTTCAGTTTATTTTACACTGATCATTGTCCATAAACTTGTCTTATGTTCCAAGGAATAGTTATTCCATGTTGTATATAAACTGTTGTTACTGCGTGGAAGTAGTAACCTGACCTGAGAACCAAAGTCTATTTAAGTACTTATTTAGACGTTGCTGAGGACTCTCCCCGTTCTAGCAGTATTCTAAAATGTACGATAAATTGTTTTCGTGTGGTATGATTCGGGGAGAGATATTTATCTGGTGTAATTATAGATATTATTAATATCACCACTGATTTCTTCACAATGATTAATATATCTTTTAATAAGAAGTATATTTTTTGTAGTTTCACCTGTTTCACTCACTTATACCATATCTCTGGGATATATTTCTATGTAAGTAGTAAGAGTATGTAATTAGAACATTTCCTGGGGTGTGTTCCCAGGTGGTGGCGGCTACCAGGGTTTATGATATAAGTTAAATTTGTTTGTTTTTACAATGGAGTCGCATTGAATTGATTGGTAATTCATATTAATTTTATTTTTAATAATACGTGATGACCTCAAGTAGGGCAACCCAGGAGTATAATAAGCTAGGCATGATGCACTGAGGGTCTATTTTGTGTTCTCTTTGGAACCAGTCTAAGTATCAATGAGACCATATAAGCTGCAACGAAGGTCAAAGCACCGCAATCTTTCCCAGTTACTGCACCACAAATTTCCAAGTCAGACGACGACAATGTACTTTCTTGATTTTATTTATTTTTTTCTGAAATAAGCTTTTTCTTTTTTTCTTTCGTTTCGTTGATGATACCCAAGAATCACCGTCGTATCCACCATGTTCCGATTAAGCAGACTTGTTTCAAGGCTATTATTTTATTATCCTGATGCTGGCAGTGACTTTTAAAACTATTTTCGCCCTTTTCTGTTACCTTTTTTCTCCAACTCCGAAGTTTCCAGTGGAATACGAACGGAACGGACTCGACACTGATCTTTGACTGAATCCTGAATCCCAAATGAGTTAATCTCTCGGCCATATTGTATTTTACGAATTTTTTTTGCATGTTTGAGACAATTACAGTATCTAACATTGTTTCCCAGAGCTGAGTAAAAGACGATTTATCGGGTTTTCTCGTATGCTTTCGCACCATATAGTTTAGATATGTATGTTTTTTTTTTTTTTCGTGCAAAAAGCTAAGCTAATTTTCTTGATAATCGTTTAGTTCTGAACTTTTTTTTTTCTTGTACTTAATCTTGTCACCCATTTATTAGCTTGTACAGCCAAATATTTTTTTTCCTTTACCTTAGCAAAAAATACGCTTCCTTGTTATTTCAGTCCATATAATTAATTGTCTTTCTTCTTTCTGTAATGTTTGCAATGGCCTTTTTCTATGAGTAATAGTGCATTGGCTTCTTTTTCTGCACTTTTTCCTTTTGTTATGGTTTGGTCAATGATTTATTTGAAGAGTAAGTTATCGCACATTTATGGATTTCTTTAAGACGCAGTATATGTGGTTTTTATTGACATGAATGTCTG
>NC_051400.1:3646684-3647029 GCF_015228065.2 Penaeus monodon
TCAATGTTTCTTTCTGATATTACCACATCAATTATTTTTGCAATATATATGCTTTATTTTTGATTTATTATTTTATCATCCATTTTCAAAACCAATTTTTACTTGTTGCAACTATGAATAGCTATTAATATACAGTATACACGGACGGTATTTACCATTTATAAAGGAGAAAAAAAATCTAAATGTCATTTTGAGATAAATTCACATTGTTTTTCACACCAGCTATAAAAGACATAGAACTTTTTTCTAACTTTTGAACAAATAGGGCTGAAAAGCGCGATACGCGATACCGAGTAAGATTAGCTCTGCTAACACGGTTGCTGTTCTTTAAGGTTTCAACAAGGA
>NC_051400.1:3647151-3647409 GCF_015228065.2 Penaeus monodon
CTTACAGAGCATTTTTTTGCAGCTCAGCTATTTTTCATTATAATGCCGGTTTATGTGTTTCATGTATAAAACATATCTTTGTTTTTTTCGATGATCATGATAATAGATATCTACCTAAATGTTTTACTTTGATATATTCAGAAATATGATAATTATTATGTGGATGTTCGATGTCACGAAAACGTTTCATATCATGACAGTTAAATAGTGTGGTTAACATAACCTATTTGATCTACAAACATATTGTGCACGGATTTT
>NC_051400.1:3650006-3650472 GCF_015228065.2 Penaeus monodon
CCGTAAGAAGCCATGGCAACGCAGTAATAAACAAGGACTTCAAAGTATGACATGATACCACTGAAAATGAAAATAATAAAACAATTTTCTCATCTTAGCGATATTCACTCCATAAGCTAATGACAAATAATACTGAAAATAAACACCACAGTAGCTGGTTATTTGAAATAAAGCATAAAACGTTAAGAAAACTGAAAATCGTGTGAACAAATTTGTCTGACGTCAAAACATGGGAAAACTGCTGAGTGCTCAGCGTCGAAACTCGAAAAAAAACAACCAAAATATCTACCCAGAAATAAAGGAGTTGCTTTCATCTGCTAACATATCGTTCGCAAAAGAAGAAAAGCTCGGTTTGAGTGACTTAACTGACCCGCCATGGCATTTATTCTAAGATTTTATTCGCTTTAGCCGATGAAAATAGTGTTCTATGCGACCGAATGTAGAAAAGGGGGAATGGTGAAAAGCG
>NC_051400.1:3650610-3651030 GCF_015228065.2 Penaeus monodon
ACACACACACACTCCATTTTCTTACACTTTTTCAGTCGTTCATTAAAGAAACAAAAGACATGTCGTGAACTTTTTAAAGGTCATTGCCCGATATTTAAAATGTTAACAACTGTAAAAACACTTTTGGAAATCAAATCATATTTGAGTACCGACATTTGTTGAATGTATTGTCCATGTAGATTTAGAAATTGCATTTTTTCAATATGGTGTCCAAATCTGGAGACTGAGAATATGGTATGCGATCAATTCTATTCCGTTTTAGTCTCACTGTGAGTCGTATTCCTTGCGCCGGCATTCAGCATCCTTTAGTCTGGACGAAGACTCTCGAGATGACGAAAGCAAAGGCTGGAGTCGTGCCAAGGATTTCCTCCCAGCTGTTGGAGAGATCTCGGTGCGATAACGTAGCTATTTTGAAGGCAA
>NC_051400.1:3651360-3651564 GCF_015228065.2 Penaeus monodon
GTGTTGGGTATTAACTACCATTTAAATACTGGTCAGAGTCTACGTGTATTTGACTAATGTAATAAATATTGGACTACAGTGGCTTATCATTACAACTGTAGACTGCAACATGTGCATGCAGCCAGTATATACACGGGTATATCTGCAATGTCTTTACGCTAGCATCAAACTGGAAAATAATAATGGTGGTTACGGGCTTTGGCA
>NC_051400.1:3651613-3651853 GCF_015228065.2 Penaeus monodon
GTCTGTGTGATTAGCTACGTGTGTGAGAGAGATCTGGCAGGGACCCATGCAGGTGGCCATGCTCGTATTCAGCTCACGCACATAAGGGCCCGGGTAAGGTAGGTGATTCAGTATCTCTACATGGTCAGTTTGGAAGCCACTCCGAAACTGGTCGTGAAAACAATAAGGAGTGGCTAGGGTAGCAGAGAAAAAAAATGAATTCCACTTGTCACTTCAGTGGACTTATAAGTAGAAAAGGCC
>NC_051400.1:3651918-3652028 GCF_015228065.2 Penaeus monodon
CGAGGAATCGGCTGTTGGAAAGGGGTATACTTGTGAATTTAAAGGCCTACGAGAATGATCTTTTAATCTGCTGTATACACTGCATGCCGGTTTTAAAAATGTTAATAATG
>NC_051400.1:3652185-3652570 GCF_015228065.2 Penaeus monodon
AATAATGATATGCATGACTTATAATCATTGCCATGGGTATTCATGGCGATTTATAAACTTGCAGTAACTAGTAAAACCAAATTCAAATAATATTACGATTATAAATGCATTTTAAGGGGGAAAAATATTAACCTGGCCGTTTAGCATACCGACTACCGACATCTAAATTCATGAAGAAGCTCCGTCTCCCAAATTTTGACACAGAATGCACAAGTTTGGAAAGATCTCAATATTTCAGTTCTCGTAACGAACCAGCAGTCGGAGTTTCACTTTTGAAAAGAAGAGAAAAAAAGGGAAGGAAATGAAATTTCAATTCAGAAATCAACACGCGACATCCCACATACAATACTTCCCCGTTCATATACATCCAATAATTGCTTCTACT
>NC_051400.1:3652831-3652966 GCF_015228065.2 Penaeus monodon
CTTTCTAATTCTGTACACGAGTGTATGCCGCATTCTGATGAAATTATTCTATTTTACTATTCTTAAGATAAACCTGACTTTACAACAGGAACATACACTTCAAATTCTGTGCACGTTTACTCAGCCGATTCCTCG
>NC_051400.1:3653031-3654377 GCF_015228065.2 Penaeus monodon
GGCCTTTTCTGGTCGAAATAGCATTTGAGTTGATAATGTTTATTTTTTTCGTTCTAGAAGTCACTCTAAGACAGAAACATAATGAAGCAAAAGAAAAAGATTTAAAAATGAAAGTGAACACATGTACCAGCTCACCAACCAGAATATCAATTGTTATACTAAAACCAAATTTAGACATTCTAGTCAGTGTGACATGCCATAAAATGACATTGTGTATAAACACAAACGCGTTATAAACACGCAAGTGCAGGCTATGGGCATGTGTAAATACTAGAAGGGTTGCGTCAAGAAGGGCATCCAACGCATATATGATGCCTATTCCAAAGGAATCATACCAGATCGGATGTGCCGCCATTAGGCCTGCGTTGTAAAAAAAACAAACCCTAGCGGACAATAATGTTGAGGTACTGCTGAAGATACTGGAAAAGAGGATAGAGCTAACCTGACGGACATGACCAGGTATAGTTTGGATTTATAACTTGAAAGGGCACCAAAGAGGCCATCTTCATTCTGCGATAAGTGTAAGAGAAAAGTGTGAGAGTGGGGAAGGGGTGATCAGGAAGGTAACGGATAAGGAAGTTGAAGGAAATATCGGGAAAGGAGATGAGGCAGTGAGAAAAAGAGATGAAATAAAAAGGAGATAAGGTGCTCAAGACAGGAAGGTACTGAGATTGATTCACTGAGATGGGAACAAAGCCTCGCTCGTTCAGCTTTTCTGAAGGACTATTCACTTTTATTATATTACCTTTAAGTTCTTTTGTAATCATGTAAAAGCTGTGTTAATACTAATATACATTCTGCATTATACCATGTTCATATCTGTGACCCTTCCTCAATCTCTGCTTGTTCCTCAGATGATGATTCTTCCAGAAAGGAGCAGATATGTCACAATGCTTACGAGCCGCGCAAGTGATTATGGGAAGCCAAACATGGGTAAACTCGCCTGCAAAAAAGTAAATAAAAATGACACGTGAACTAAGACTAATCCTCCCCTCCGCAATCCTTGGGTGTGGTTTTGCCTTATTCAGCTACAGAGAATACGGCACTGTCAACAACTACCCCTACGAAAGGGCGTTCATGAATTTAGAAACATGAGCATTTACGAGAAAGAAATCTGTATATAGACCCTGCCCTTCCCTTTATAAGACTGATGTTCTTTGCAGTTGACTCTGGTCTGAAGTTCCATTGACAAAATTTTGAAGGAAGGCGAATTGAATACAGGTTGATGGCTGTTATTAAATATCATTTATCCATAATCACTCAGCAAATGACCAGCTGCAACCCATGATCATAGCATCGAAATTATGACTATTACAATGCCAGGGATAATGTCATTACAGCGGGAA
>NC_051400.1:3654562-3654689 GCF_015228065.2 Penaeus monodon
AGATACGTCAGGAGGAAAAGAAAAAGAATCTTAAACAAAAGTGAAAGGACTGCAAACCCAAAAGTAACAGAGCCAAACCTTCAATAGGAAAACACTCTAGTTCAGTGATTAGGCAGTATACAGGGAC
>NC_051400.1:3655074-3655277 GCF_015228065.2 Penaeus monodon
TCCCTTTGTTCCTATGGGAATTACGGAATGATCTCTCATTTTAGAATTTGAAAACAAGCTCAGGGTTTGGAAAAACACGTTATCTAGTTATCAATTAGATTTGAAATGATAAGCATGAAACAAGAATTTCATTAATTAAGAGAAAGTGCCTGTGTTTGTGGCATCAGTACAGTTCCCCTAAGAGCGATACACTATGGATGCTT
>NC_051400.1:3655537-3655753 GCF_015228065.2 Penaeus monodon
TATGCAAGTTTAAGCTGTCATACAATAGCCTTATAATATTGATAATGCTGATAAGAGTTCCAAGTCCCCACCAAGATTATACCTCAATAGATCATTTGTAGGTTTGGCATCTACTCAGTACGACGTATTTTGAAAATATAAACCTTTAAACTCTGCTTATGGAAGTCATTTTATTCAATCAATAAAGGAAAAGGGATTTTGTTTGTAAATTTCTAA
>NC_051400.1:3655803-3656209 GCF_015228065.2 Penaeus monodon
GTACGAGAAAATCATATTTTATTTATAACTTTGACTGACACTGCAATGAATATTATAATGTAATAGACCTACCTGATAGGCAGAATAACATCCAATGCTGATAGACAGAGTAATTTATAACATTTTCTGTAGTAAATGCTATTACAGAAAACGCAAAGGGTGACTACAGAATTTTACAGAAATATGCTAACACTTTTACCATCGTATTAGATCAAATGTTAAAAGAAGTATTTTTTTTTTTTTACATAATTTGATACAATCAACATTATTTATGCAAATATAATTGGTGACTAGACACTGCTGAAGAAACGAATTTCAAAGAAGAACAAAAAGTAACTCACTCACTTTTCTCTTTCTGTATAATAAAATCACTCTTAATACTTTTTCATGCAAACTCTCCAGTACA
>NC_051400.1:3656247-3656371 GCF_015228065.2 Penaeus monodon
TTTGAAAAAACGGTAAATCAGCAAGAAATAAAATCGTGGAAGCATTAATAAGTCTCCCAATAAATACGTTTTCTAAGTTAGTGTAATGTCAGAAAACGTATAACAAGATTAGAACATTAACCTT
>NC_051400.1:3656868-3657267 GCF_015228065.2 Penaeus monodon
GTCTGCGGGAAGGAGGAGCGACGCTGGGCATGGCGGTCAGGACGGAATGATCAAGAGAGCGAGGCATTTTGAGCAACAAAATCAAGGGTCTCTGAGGAGTGTCACGAGTAACCAATATAACAGAAGAATCAAGGTGAATGTGCTGTTTCATGCTGAGAAGGTGAAATGTTGTACTATTCGTGATAAAAGGCGAAAAGATGCAATTGAAATAGGGCTGGAGGCCGGTAACCGGCAGCAATGATGCCAGATATATTTATAAGCTAAGTGTAGATATCGGTGATATTAAGTGAAGTAAACCTCATACCTTTGCGGTCTCGGACGATATTATTGTGTTGTGATGCATCAACCATGCATAATCCCCCTACCTCTCGGTGGTAAGAACATGAATAAAGATAAGGC
>NC_051400.1:3658372-3658442 GCF_015228065.2 Penaeus monodon
CTTCGTCAGGCGCGGCATCGCCACGGTTGCACTCGCGCGTCCCTGCTCCTGGCGGGGCACTAGGTTATTA
>NC_051400.1:3663247-3663331 GCF_015228065.2 Penaeus monodon
TACAAAAGGGTTTCTTATTTTAGCGTGGTAGGGGTTTGGGGTGTAAAAATATTATTATTTATTTTATATAATTTTATTATTAAA
>NC_051400.1:3663781-3663982 GCF_015228065.2 Penaeus monodon
ATATTACCATTTATTTAGGTGTTTTGGTGGGGTTTGAAAAATGGTTTTTTGGGGGGGGTTGGGTGAATTTTCCCAAAAAAGGGGGGGGGGATAAATGAAAAATTTTTTTAAATTTGGCCCGGGTGTCCAAATTAAGGGATATTACAATATATTATTATATTTTATATATAATAAAATATATATTAAAATTTTAAATTATTT
>NC_051400.1:3664063-3664194 GCF_015228065.2 Penaeus monodon
TTTTTTTTTTTATTTGTTTTTGGTGTTTGTGTTTGTGTGTGTGTGGTGTTATATATATAATATTTTTATTTATTTTAATATATTTCTATATAATATAATATTATATAATTTTTTTAACCCCCCAAATTTGG
>NC_051400.1:3664485-3664570 GCF_015228065.2 Penaeus monodon
CCCCAACCCCCACCACAAAAACCAATAAAAAATTTTTTATAGGTTGTGTTGGGGTTTTTGTGTGTGTGTGTTTGTATATAATTTT
>NC_051400.1:3664692-3664852 GCF_015228065.2 Penaeus monodon
TATGTGGGGTGTGTTATTTTTAAATAATTTATTCTTTTATATTATATATATCTTTATATATATTATATAATATTATTTAAATGGGTGTGTGTGTGTGTAATATTTTTATTTAAACCTTTTATATATTTAATATTTTAAAATTTTATTATTATTATATTTT
>NC_051400.1:3667371-3667444 GCF_015228065.2 Penaeus monodon
ATATATGTAAAATTATATTTTGTGTGTTGTGTACATATACAGGCCTTTTTTTATAGCACCCCGGAAAAACCTA
>NC_051400.1:3673975-3675291 GCF_015228065.2 Penaeus monodon
CCAGGTACAACCCGTTAACAGAGGCAATCCCACTTCGAAATCTATCCGCAAAAAGGTAGTTAAGCTATAACGAAAGTTTTCACTCAGTTTGAAATCCCGAATAAAGTACAGTCTGATCAAGGTGCAAACTTTACATTCAGTCTCCTTCAAGAAGTCATGAATGAATTGTCAGTTAAGCAATATTTGTCCACTGCTTATCACAAGGACCCTTAGAAAGATTTCATCAAACATTCAAATGTATGTAAGGAAATATTGTGCAGAGATGGAGAAAGACTGGGATGAAGGGGTTCATATGTTACCGTTTGCTATCAGGGAAAACAAACAAGAGTCTTTCGGGTCTTCTCCATTTGAAATGGTGAATGGCTATGAAGTTCGATGTCCCTTAAAGCTATTAAAAGAAAGTTGGATATCAGAGGAACATGTGATGCCATTATTAAAATATGTCCGGACTTTTAAAGACTGCTGCATGTTCATGATTTTGCCATGAAAAATTTGTCGAATGCTCAAGGCCTCACGAAACAACGATATGACAAGAAGGTACCTGGACGACGTCATCACGTCGGATACTTGGGAATAACACCTCGGGCGACTTCGAGCTTTACTCGTACGGCTCGCTAAGGCTGAGCTGACGATCAACCTGGCGAAGAGCAAGTTCGGGCATACCAAGGTCCTGGGTCATGTGGTTGGGGGAGGAAAAGTGAGGCGGTTTTGCAGTAAGTTTTTGCAACGCTTTCTTGGAATGGCTGTTACTACAGGAGTTTCTGTCTGAATTTCGTTCGCGTAACTGCCCCTGTAACAGAATGGATTAGCCCTAAGAAGCAATTTACTCGGACGTCAAGAATCTTTTGAGAAAATACGAGCCATGTTTACATCTCCTCAGTTCTGACATCTCCTGATTTTGAGAAACCATTCTGCTGCCACATCGACGTGAATGACAGCGGAGCGGGAGCTGTGTTGCTACAGGCTGACCCCAACAATGTACTTTTGCCTGTCTGTTACTATTCGTCCAAGTTTAAAAAGCACCAGAAAAGTTATCGACTATTGAAAAGGAATTCTCTCATTGTTAATGGCGTTAGAAAAGTTTCAAAGTTTATTTGAACAAGTTGGAAACCCCAGTAACAGTTTACAGTGATCACCTTTGAAGTTCTTGGATAACATGAAAACCCGAAACCAGAGGTTAATGATATGGTCTTTAATGATACAGCAATTACATCTTGGAATAAAACATAAAAGGGAAAGATAACATCTTAGCTGAGACTTTCGAGAATATAGTGATGAACTAAGTTGAAATTTGCCTATAAATCTAATTTAAGGGA